>NC_044978.1:15926527-16247669 GCF_008728515.1 Papio anubis
CATAGCGAAGGGAAGTCATGAGGGACTGTGCTGTGAGGAACAGTGCATTCCACCCCAGGTACTATGCTATTCGCAGTCTTTGCCACCCACAGACCAGCAGATTCCCTTGGGTGCCTACACCACCAGGGCCCTGGGTTTTAAGCACAAAACTGGGTGGCCATTTAGGAAGACATCTAGCTAGCTGCAGGAGTTTGTTTGTTTTTTGTACCCCAGTGGCGCCTCGAACGCCAGCAAGACAGAACTGTTCACTCCCCTGGAAAGGGGGCTGAAGCCAAAGAGCCAAGTTGTCTTGCTCAGTGTATCCCACCTCAATGGAGCCCAACAAGGTAAGATTCACTGGCTTGAAATTTTTGCTGCCAGCACAGCAGTCTGAAGTCAACCTGGGATGCTTGAGCTTGGTGGAGTGAGGGGTGTCCACCATTACTGAGGCTTGAGTAGGCAATATTCCCCTCACAGTGTAAACAAAACCACCAGGAAGTTCGGACTGGGTAGAGCCCACTGCTTCGCCTCAAAGCCGCTGTAGCCAGACTGCCTCTCTAGATTCCACCTCTCTGGGCAGGGCATCTCTGAAAGAGAGGCAGCAGCCCCAGTCATGGGCTGATAGATAAAACTCCCATCTGCCTGGGATAGAGCACCTTGTGGAAGGGGCAGCTGTGGGCACAGCTTCAGCATACTTAAGTTTTCCTGCCTGCCAGCTCTGAAGAGAGCAGCAGACCTCCCAGCACAGTGTTCAAGCTCTGCTGAGGGACAGACTGCCTCCTCCAGTAGGTCCCTGACCCCTGTGCCTCCTGATGGGGAGAGACCTCCCAGTAAGGGTTGACAGACACCTCATACAGGAGAGCTCCAGCTGGCATCTGGCAGTTACCCTTCTGGGACGAAGCTTCCAGGGGAAGAAGCAGGCAGTAATCTTTGCTGTTCTGCAGCCTCTGCTGGTGATGCCCAGGCAAACAGGTTCTGGAGTGGACCTCCAGCAAATGCCAGCAGACCTGCAGAAGAGGTGACTGACTGTTAGAAGGAAAAGTAAAAAACAGGAAGCAATAGTATCAACATCAACAAAAAGGATAACCACTCAAAAACCCCACCTGAAGGTCACCAACATCAAAGACCAAAGGTAGACAAATCCATGACGATGAGGAAAAACAAGTGCAAAAAGGCTGAAAATTCCAAAAACCAGAAGGCCTCTTCTCCTCCAGAGGATCACAGCTCCTCGCCAGCAAGCGAACAAACTGGACAGAGAAGGAGTTTGATGAATTGAAACAAGTAGGCTTGAGAAGGTGGGTAATAACTAACTCCCCTGAGCTATAGGAGCATGTTCTAACTCAATGCAAGGAAGCTAAGAACCTTGAAAAATTGTTACAAAAACTGCTAACTAGAATAAACAGTTTAGAGAAGAATGTAAATGACCTGATGGAGCTGAAAAACATAGCACAAGAACTTCATGAAGCATACACAAGCGTGAATAGACAAATCAATCAAGCAGAAGAAATGATATCAGAGATTGAAGATCAACTTAATGAAATAAAGCATTAAGACAAGATTAGAAAAAAAGAATGAAAATAAATGAACAAAGCCTCCAAGAAATATGGGACTACGTGAAGAGACCAAACCTACATTTGACTGGTGTACCTGAAAGTGACGGGGAGAATGGAACCAAGTTGGAAAATACACTTCAGGATATTATCCAGGAGAACTTCCCCAACCTAGCAAGACAGGCCAACATTCAAATTCAGGAAATACAGACAACACCACAAAGATACACCTCAAGAAAAGCAACCCCAAGACACAAAATCGTCAGATTCACCAAGGTTGAAATGAAGGAAAAAATGTTAAGGAAAGCCAGAGAGAAATATCGGGTTGCCCACAGAGGAAAGCCCATCAGACTAACAGTGGATCTCTCTGCAGAAACCCTACAAGCCAGAAGAGAGTGGGGTCAATATTCAACATTCTTAAAGAAAAGAAATTTTTTGAACAGATGGCGAATAGGAGCAGCTCCAGTCTTCAACTCCAAGCGCCAGCTGACACAGAGCAGTGATTTACCGGCATTTTCAACTGAGAATTACTGGGGTTCATCTCACCAGGGGAGTGCGGAAGATCGATTACTGATCCCGCTGCTGCAACTCCGACCGAGGAGCTGAAGCAGGTAGAGACGTGCCCCTCACCTGGGAGGCATGAGGAGGAGGAATCCCTTTCTAGCCGGGGGCGAGACGCTTACCTGGAGGAATGAAGGGTTAACTCCCACCCCAATGCCTGCGGCTTTGAGCAAAGAGCAGGAACACCAGGAGATCATATCCCACACCTGGCTGGGAGGGGTCCCACCCACGGAGCCTCCTCATTACTTCTATCACAGCCAGTCTGTGATCTACCGGCAAGGCAGCAGCCGAGGCTGGGGAGAGCCGCCATTGCTCAGGCTTAAGTAGGTAAGCTCGTCTGCTGGGAAGCTCAGGCTTGGGTGGGCTCACAGCTCAAGAAACCTGCCTGTCTCTGTAGACTCCACCCCACCTCACGGGGCAGGGCTGATAAACACCAATAACTCAAAGCAGCAGATGCCTCTGCGGACAAGCGACTCTGTCTGGCTTGGCTTTGAAGAGGCAGTGGATCTCCCAACACGGAGGTTGAAGAGATCTGAGAGGACAGACTCCTGCTCAAGCGGGTCCCTGACCCCTGAAGTAGCCTAACTGGGAGACATCCCCACTAGGGAGCAGTCCTGACACCCACACCTCACAGGGTGGAGTACACCCCCTAAGGAGAGCTTCCAAAGCAGAATCAGACAGGTACACTTGCTTTTGTTCAGAAATATTCTATCTTCTGCAGTCTCTGCTGCTGATACGGAAACAAACAGGGTCTGGTGGTGCACCAAGCAATCTCCAACAGACCTACAGCTGAAGTCCTGACTGTTAGAAGGGAAAACTATCAAACAGGAAGGACACCTACATAAAAACTTTCCATCAGTACATCACCATCATCAAGACCAGAGGCAGATAAAACCACAAAAGATAGAGGGAAAAGCAGGGCAAGCTAAAATTCAAAAACAAAGCCTTATCTCGGCAAAGGAGGCGCAGCTCATAATGCTCGCCGGATCAAAGCTGGACCGGAGAATGGCTGTGAGATGAGAAGAAGGCTGATCCATCAAATTTCTCAGAGCTAAAGGAGGTGCATTACCAGCGCCGAAATAAAATCTTAAGTGGAAAAATTGTGATAGACTAATTAATGCAGAAGGTCATAAGCGAGGAAGTAGAAAGAGATGAAAAACATGACGAAATGCATTGACAAATGCACACAAGCTTCAGTAATGCGACTCGATCAAACTGGAAATCAGCGATTGAAGGGATCAAATAAGATAAAATAAATGAAGAAACAAAATAAGACAAACCTAAGAAGTATGGGATATATAAAGATAAATCTACGTCTGATTGGGGGTGCCTGAAAGTGAGGGAAAATGGAACCAAGTTGGAAAACACTCTTCAGGATATCATCCAGGAGAACTTCCCAACCTGGTAGGGCAGGCCAACATTCAAATCCAGGAAATACAGAAAGCATACAAAGATACTCACCGAGAAAACAACTCAAGACACATAGTGCCAAGATTCACAAGGTGAAATGGGAAAAAATCTTAAAGGGGCAGCCAGAGAAAAGGTAGTTACCACAAAGGGAGGAAGCCCATCAAGACTCACAGCAGATCTCTCCGGCAGAAACTCTCAAGCCAGAAGAAGAGTGGGGAGCCAATATTCAACATTCTTAAGAAAATTTTAAACCCAGAATTTCATATCAACCAAAACAAGTTTCATAAGTGAGAGGAAATAAAATCCTTTACAAGATAAGCAAATAGCTTAGAGATTTTGTCACCACTAGGCCCTGCCTTACAAGAGACCCTGAAGGAAGTACTAAACATGGAAAGGAACAACCGGTACCAGCCATCTCAAAAACATGCCAAAATGTAAAGAGACCATCGAGGCTAGAAGAAACTATCAACTAATGAGCAAAATAACCAGTTAATATCATAATGGCAGGATCAAGTTCACACATAACAATCTTAGCTTGTAAATATAAAATGGACTAAATGCTCCAATTAAGAGACACAGACTGGCAAACTGGATAAAGAGAGTCAAGACCACATCAGTCTGCTGTGTATTCCAGAGACCATCTCACCATAAGAGACATACATAAGCTCAAAATAAAGGGATGGAGGAGAAAGATTACCAAGCAAATGGAGAACAAAAAGCGGGGGTTGCAATACTAGTCTCTGATAAAGAGCAGACTTTAAACCATCAAAAATCAAAAGAGAGACAAAGAAGGCCATTACATAATGGTAAAGGGATCAATTCAACAGGAAGAGCTAACTATCCTAAATATATATGCACCCAATACAGGGCACCCAGATTCATAAAGCAAGTCCTTAGAGACTTACAAAGGAGACTTGGGCTCCCATGCAATAGCCAATGGGAGACACAACCACTCACTGTCAACAGTGAACAGATCAGCAGACAAGAAAGTTAACAGGATATCCAGGAATTGAACTCATCATCTCTGCAGCAAGCAGACCTAATAGACATCTATAGAACTCTCCACCCCAAATCAACAGAATATATACATTCTTCTCAGCACCACATACATTACTTATTCCCAAAATTGACCACGTAATTGGAGTAAAAAGCACTCCCTCAGCAAATGTACAAAAGAACAGAATTATTACAAACTGTCTCTCAGACCACAGTGCAATCAAACTAGAACTCAGGATAGAAACTCAATCAAAACCACTCAACTACATGGAAACTGAACAACCTGCTCCTGAATGACTACTGGGTACATAGTGAAATGAGGCAGAAATAAAGATGTTCTTTGAAACCAATGAGAACAGATACAACATACCAGAATCTCTGGGACACATTTAAGCAGTGTGTAGAGGAAATTGAGTAGCACTAAATGCCCACAAGGAAAGCAGGAAAGATCTAAGTGACACTCTAACATACATGGTAAAAAGAATTAGAGAGAAGCAAGAGCAAACACATTCAGCTAGCAGAAGGCTAGAAATAACTAAGATCAAGGCAGAGGCAAGAGGAGATAGAGACACAAAAACCCTCCAAAATCCAATGAATCAGGAGTTGGTTTTGAAAAAGATCAACAAAATTGACAGACCACTAATAAGACTAATAAAAAAGAAGAAAAAGAGAGAAGAATCAAATCAGCCTCAATTAAAATGATAAAGGGATATCACCACCGGCCCCACAGAAATACAAACTACCACCAGAGAATTACTATAAACACCTCATGGAAATAAACTGGAAAATCTAGAAGAAATGGATAATTTCCTGGACACACTCTTCCAAGACTAAACCAGGAAGAAGTTGAATCCTGAATAGACCAATAGCAGGCTCTGAAATTGGAGGCAACAATTAATAGCCTACCAACCAAAAAAGTCAGGACCAGATGGATTCACAGCTGAATTCTACCAGAGGTACAAGGAGGAGTTGGTACCATTCCTTCTGAAACTATTCAATCAATAGAAAAGAATCTCCTAACTCATTTTATGAGGCCAACATCATCCCTGATACAAAAAGAGATACAACAAAAAGAGGAATTTTTAGAATAATATCCCTGATGAACATGATTAAAAATACCTCAATAAAATACTGGCAAAACCCAGTTCAGCAACACATCAAAAGCTTATCCACCATGATCAAGTGGGCTTCATCCTGGGATGCAAGGCTGATTCAACATTAGCAAATCCAATAAACATAATCCAGCATATAAAAACAGAACCAAAGACAAAAGAACCACATGGTTATCTCAATAAGATGCAGAAAAGGCTTTTGACAAAATTCAGCAGCCCTTCATGCCTAAAACGCTCAATAAATTCGGTATTGATGGAGGCGATACCTCAAAATAATGGAAACTATTTATGACAAACCCAGCCAATATCATACTGAATGGGCCATCTGGAAAAATTCCTTTGAACACTGGCACAGGAATGGGGATGCCCTCTCTCCACCCTCCTATTCCAACAGTGTTGGAAGTTCTGGCCTAGAGACAGGTGGAAGAGAAAGAAATCAGGGGGTATTCAGTTAGGAAAAGAAGTCAAATTGTCCTGTTTGCAGATGACATGATTGTATATTTAGAAAACCCCATTGTCTCAGCCCAAAATCCTCCTTAAGCTGATAGAAACTTCAGCGAAGTCTCAGGATAAAATTAATATTACCAAAAATCCACAAGCATTCTTATACACCAGTAACAGACAAACCGAGAGCCAAATCATGAATGAACTTCCATTCACAATTTAGCTAAAAGAGAGAATCAAATACCTAGAGATCCAACACAGGGATGTAAAGGACCTCTTCAGGAGAACTGGAAACCACTGCTCACTGTAAAGAATAAAAGGGACACAAACAAATGGGAAGAGCATACCATGCTCATGGATAGGAAGAATCAATGCTCGTGAAAATGGCCGTACTGCCCAAGGAGTGATCCTATAATTCAATGCCATCCCCATCAAGCTGCCAATGAGTTTCGCTACAGAATTGGAAAAACTGGCACAAAGTTCATATGGAACCAAAAAGAGCCCGCATCTCCAAGACAATCCTAAGTCAAAGAACTGGCTGGAAATACGCTACCTGACTAGAAGCTATACTACAAGGCTACAGTAACCAAAACAGCATGGTACTGGTACCAAAACAGAATATAGACCAATGGAACAGAACAGAGTCCTCAGAAATATGCCACATCTACAGCCATCTGATCTTTGACAAACCCGAGAGAAACAAGAAATGGGGAAAAGAGATTCCTATTTTAATAATGGTGCTAGGAAAAATTATTTTAGCCACAAGTAAAAGCTGAAACTGGATCCTTTCCTTACTCCTTATCACGAAAATTAATTCAAAGATGGATTAGAGACTTGATGTAGACCTAATACCATAAAAATCTAGAGGAAAACCTAGGTAGGTATTTTCCATTCAGGACATAGGCATGGGCAAAAAGACTTCATCTCTAAAACACCAAAAGCAACGGCAGCAAAGCCAAAAATTGACAAATGGGATCTCATTAAACTAAGAGCTTCTGCACAGCAAAAGCACATCAAGGTGATTGAGCCTACAGAATGGGAGAAAATTTTTGCAAATCTACTCATCTGACAAAGAGGGCTAATATCAGAACCTACAAAGAACTCCAAACAAATTTACAAAGAAAAACAAACAACCCCATCAAAAGTGGGCAAAGGACATGAATAGACATTTCTCAAAATAGGAACATTCATACAGCCAACAAACACATGAAAAATGCTCATCATCACTGGCCATCAGAGAAATGCAAATCAAAGCCACAATGAGATGCCATCTCACACCCAGTTAGAATGCGGCGATCGGCCCAAAAGTCCAGGAAACAACAGGTGCTGGAGAGGATGTGGAGAAATAGGAACACTTTTTACACTGTTGGTGGTGGGATTGTAAAGCCTAGTTCAACCATTATGGAAAACAGTGGCGATTCCTCAAGGATCTAGAACTAGATGTACCATATATTTAATACATCCCATTACTGGGTATATACCCAAAAGGATTATAAATTGCCTTTCAAGGCACATGCACACGTATGTTTGTTTGCAGCATATTCACAATAGCAAAGACTTGGGAGATCAGCCCAAATGTCCATCCCATTGACAGATTGGATTAGAAAATGTGGCACATATACTGCCATGGAATACTATGCAGCCATCAAAAGGATGAGTTTGTGTCCTTTGTGGACATGGATGCAGCTGGAATCCCATCATTCTTAGCAAACTATCACAGAACAGAAAACCAAACACGCGTATTCTCACTCACTATAGGTGGAACTGAACAATGAATCAGGGCTTGGAAGGGAACATCACACACGGGGCCTATCATGGGGAGGAGGGGGAGAGGATTGCATTAGGAGTTAACACCTGATCTCAGCAGAGTTGATGGATTGCAACACACCAACAAAGACACAAATGCTCTATATGTAACAAACCACGTTATGCACATGTACCCTACAACTTACAAGGTATAATAATAAATAAATTTAAAAAAAAAAAACTGCAAGCGGAAAAAAAAAAAAAAAATTTTCAACCCAAATTTCATATCCAACCAAACTAAGCTTCATAAGTGAAGGAGAAATAAAATCTTTACAGACGAATGAAATGCCTAGAGATTATTGTCACCGACCTGCCTTACAAGAGCTCCTGAAGGAAGTATGAAATATGCAAAGGAAAAGCTGGTACCCAGCCACTCCAAAACAAACAAAAATGTCTTAAAGACCATCAACACTGTGAAGAAACTGCATCAACTAATGGGCAAATAATCAATAGCATGTAGCCAGGATCAAATTCACACATAGCAATATTAACCTTTTTTGTTTTGTTTTGTTTTTTTGAGCCGAGTCTTGCTCTGTCGCCCAGGCTGGAGTGCAGTGGCAGAATCTCAGCTCACTGTAAGCTCCGCCTCCCGGTGCGCCATTCTCACCACTCCAGCCTCCCGAGTAGCTGGGACTGAAGCGCCCGCCCACCTCGCCCGGCTAGTTTTTGCCTTTTTAGTAGAGACTGAGGGTTTCACCATGTTAGCCAGGATGGTCTCGATCTCCTGACCTCGTGATCCACCCGTCTCAGCCTCCCAAAGTGCTGGGATTACAGGCTTGAGCCACCGCGCCCGGCAACAATATTAACCTTAAATGTAAATAGGCTAAATGCCCCAATTAAAAGACACACACTGGCAAATTGGATAAAGAGTCAAGACCCATCAGTGTGCTCTATTCAAGAGACCCATTTCACATGCAGACACACATAGGCTCAGAATAAAGGGATGGAGGAATATTTACCAAGCAAATGGAAAGCAAAAAAGAAAAGCAGGGGTTGCAATCCTAGTCTCTGATAAAACAGACTTTAAGCCAACAAAAATCCAAAAAAACAAAGAAGGGTATTACATAATGGTAAAGGGTTCAATGCAACAAGAAGAGCTAACTATCCTAAATATATATGCACCCAATTCAGGAGCATCCAGATTCACAAAGCAAGTTCTTAGAGACCTACAAAGAGACTTAAACTCCCACACAATAACAGTGAGAGATTTTAACACCCCACTGTCAGTATTAGACAGATCAATGAGACACAAAATTTACAAAGTTATTCAGGACTTGAACTCAGCTCTGGACCAAGCAGACCTAATAGACATCTACTAACTCTCCACCCAAAATCAACAGAATATACATTATTCTCGGTATCACTTTGCAGTTATTCTAAAATTGACCACATAATTGGAAGTAAAGCACTCCTCAGCAAATGCAAAAGAATGGAAATCATAACAAACAGTCTCTCAGAGCACAGTGCAATCAAATTAGTACTCAGGATTAAGAAACTCCTCAAAACTGTACAACTACCTAGAAATTGAACAACCTTCTCCTGAATGATGACTGGGTAAATAATGAAATTAAGGCAGAGATAAATAAGTTATTTGAAAGCAATGAGAACAAAGACACAACATACCAGAATCTCTGGGACACAGCTAAAGCAGTATTTAGAGGGAAATTTATAGCATTAAATGCCCACAGGATAAAACAGGAAAGATCTAAAATTGACACTCTCACATCACAATTAAAAGAACTAGAGAAGCAAAAGCAAACAAATTCAAAAGCTAGCACAAAACAAGAAATAACTAAGATCAGAGCAGAACTGAAGAAGATAGAAACACAAAAAAACCTGCAAAAAATCAATGAATCCAGGGCTGGTTTTTTGAAAAGATTAGCACAATAGATAGATTACTAGCCAGACTAATAAAGAAGAAAAAGAGAAGAATCAAATAGACACAATAAAAAATGATAAAGGGGATATCACCACTCATCCCACAGAAATACAAACTATCATCATAGAATACTATAAACACCTCTACCCAAATAAAGTAGAAAATCTAGAATAAATAAATAAATTCCTGGACACATACACCCCCCATGACTAAACCAGGAAGAAGTTGAATCCCTGAATAGACCAATAACAAGTTCTGAAATTGAAGCAGTAATTAATAGCGTACCAACCAAAAAGAACTCAAGACCAAACGGATTCACAGCAAAATTCTACCAGAGGTACTGGCACCATTTCTTCTAAAATTATTCCAAGAAATGGAAAAAGAGGGACTCCTCCCTAATTCTTTTTATGAGACCAGCATCATTCTGATACCAAAATCTGGCAGAGACACAACAAAAAAAGAAAATTTCAAGCCAATATCCCTGATGAACATCGATGTGAAAATTCTCAATAAAATACTGGCAAATCAAATCCGGCAGCACATTAAAAAGCTTATCCACTATGATCAACCAAAAAAGAGCCCATATAACTAAGACAATCCTAAGCAAAAAGAACAAAGCTGGAGGCATCACACTACCTGACTTCAAACTATACTACAAGGCTACAGTAATCAAAATAGCTTAGTACCGGTATGAAAACAGATATATAGACCAAGGAAACAGAACAGAAATAACACTGCACATCTACAACCATCTTATCTTTGACAAA
Source organism: Papio anubis (assembly GCF_008728515.1). Classification (NCBI taxonomy): domain Eukaryota; kingdom Metazoa; phylum Chordata; class Mammalia; order Primates; family Cercopithecidae; genus Papio; species Papio anubis. Next base: position 15,937,032 of record NC_044978.1, read on the forward strand.
CCTGACACACACAAGCAATGGGGAAACGATTCCCTATTTAATAAATGGTGTTGGGAAAACTGGCTAGCCATATGCAGAAAACTGAAACTGGACCCCTTCCTTACACCTTATACAAAAATTAACTCAAGGTGGATTAAATATTTAAATATAAGACCTAAAACCATAAAAATCTTAGAAGAAAACCTAGGCAATACCATTCAGGACATAGGCATGGGCAAAGACTTTTGACTAAAACATCAAGTGCAATGGCAACAAAAACCAAAACTGACAAATGGTATCTAATTAAACTGAAGAGTTTCTGCACAGCAAAATAAACTATCATCAGAGTGAACAGGCAACCTACAGAATGGGAGACAATTTTTGCAATCTAGCCATCTGACCAAGAGCTAGTATCCAGAATCTATAAGGAACTTAAACGAATTTACAAGAAAAAAACAAACGATCCCATCAAAAAGCAGGCAAAGGATATGAGCAGACAACTTTCAAAAGAAAACGTTTATGTGGCCAGCAAACATATTTTAAAAATCTCATCATCACTGGTTAATAGAGAAATGCAAATCAAAACCACAATGAGATACCACTTCATGCCATTTAGAATGGTAATCATTAAAAAGTCAGGAAATAACAGATCCTGGAAAGGATGTGAAGAAATAAAAACACTTTTACACCGTTGGTGGGAGTGTAAATTAGTTCAATCATTGTGGAAGAGAGTGTGGCAATTCCTCTAGGATCTGGAACTAGAAATATCATTTGACGCAGCAATCCCGTTACTGGGTATATATCCAAAGGATTATAAATCATTCTACTATAAAGATACACGCACACGTATGTTTATTGCAGCAGTATTCACAATAGCAAACACTTGGAACCAAACCAAATGCCCGTCAACAATAGACCTGATAAAGAAAATGTGGCACATATACACCATGGAATACTATGCAGCCATAAAAAAGGATGAGTTCATGTCCTTTGCAGAGACATGAATGAAGCTGGAAACCATCATTCTCAGCAAACTAACACAGGAACACAAAACCAAACACCGCATGTTCTCACTCATAAGTGGGATTTGAACAATGAGAACATACATGGGCACAGGGAGGGGAACATCAAACACTGGAGCTTGTCAGGGGGTTAGGGGAAAGGGGCAGGATAGGGTTCAGAGAAATCCTAATGTAAATGATGGGTTGATGGGTGCAGCAAACCACCCTGGCACATATATACCTATGTAACAAACCTGCACGTTCTGCACGTGTATCCCAGAATTTAAGTATAATTTTATAAAAGAAAAAAAAAATAATCAGTGTGACCTTGTTGAGGGCAATTTTTAAGATTTGTTGGGGTGAACCTAGAGTACTTTTCCTTTAGATTTAGATATGTTAATTTTTCTGGGATCTCAATGGAATGCCTGGGTGTTCAACAAGGTCAGTGCATTCCAGCTGGTTGAAAATCAAACTCCCTCAGCTGTATGTGAGCTCTAAGAACTGTTTCACTTAAAGATCCTAGCATGTATTCTCTGACCTTGTGGATCTTCTGAAAGTGCAGTTTACCATTTGGGCGAAAACTAAAGAGACTACTAGGAAGACCTCTAGAGATGTTGGTTAGTTTGTTTGTTGCTTGATTGGTTAGTTGGTTTTCCTCAGCATAACTCCCTCATCTCTGCCCCACAAATTACAGGAACCTCAGTCTCCCAACTACTGGTATCCATCTTCTCACTTTAGCAAGATCAGTGTGGTCTGTCTCTGTCTCCCCTCCCTGTACTGAGGTCCAGAAAATGCCTCCATACAGATAGCCAGGTTAATTATGTGACACATCATATTTCATTCTTTCCCTCAGAAGTGACAGCCCTGTATTTCATATTGTCCAGTGTCTGAGCAATTGTTCCATATATTTTGTCTAGTTTTTTTTAGCTGTTTATAGAGAAGAGCAAGTCTAGCTCCAACCACTCCCTCACTCCCCTCCTTTCTGGCCTTAAGCTGGCCAGAACAGCCAACTTAAGCTGTTTTGATTTACTTTTGAGTAATCTTACTTGGGACTTTAGAGGGCATCTTCACAGATGCTTACTCAACTCTGAAATAAGACCAAGGCATTGTCACATAGACGCCAAAATTACCTTTATAAAGTTTTATTAGAGAAAGCAGACAAGTGACCTTCATAATACTGAACTCCAAAATTAGAAAGAATTCTCCATTCTTGACACAGGCACTGCCTGGGGACCTACCTGCCTCTGTTAGTTTTAGGATATGGAATACAGAGGACAAGGTTCTCTGTCGGAAGCTCTCTCCTTAGAGGAAGGGAAAAGGGAAAGTGTTGTTCTTTTCCTTCTCACCTCACCAATAAGAGAGGTCACTCCATCTCCCCTAAAGGCAGAGAGACAGAGAGTAGCGAAGAGGATTATGCTAATAGAGTGCCCTTCACATGAAAGAAACCTCAGAATGAGTAAAACAGGCATCCCCTCCCAGAAGTCTGTTTCCTTTACAAATTTTTACCTAATTTCCCAGTCCTTCCCAACCACATTCTTCTTACATATGTTCTCCTACTTTTCTATTAATCCTTATAACTTTTCAACCCAAAATTATATTCTAAATACATCAGGTAAACTTTTTAAAGTTAGGAAAACAGGAAGATAGTATACTAGCTATCTGTTTTTACCTTACAGTGCTTGCTCAAATTCACCAGCCAGCTAATATCCTTCCACATATCTCTCAAAGGGACAACTACCTTTGTTCCAGCAGGTAGGCAGGCATACAGGAGCAGGGCAGGAGAGGGCCCCACTACCACCAGGAATGTCAGGCAACCATGAGGTGATGATCAGGCAGTTGTAAAGCTGTCTCTGGAAAATAATGGTCACAGCCGGCGCCAGGAAAAGGCAGTCTCGTGGCATGATGCCTCCAGCTTTGTTCTTTTTGCTTAGGATTGTCTTGACTATACAGACTCCTTTTGGGTTCCATATGAATTTTAAGATAGTGTTTTTCTATTTATGTGGAGAATGTCAATGGTAGTTTGATGGGAATTGCATTGAATCTATAAATTACTTGGGGCAGTATGGCCATTTTCATGATACTGATTCTTCCTATCCATGAGCATAAAATGTTTTTTCATTTGTTTGTGTCCTCTTGGATTTCCTCAAAAAGTAGTTTGTAGTTCTCTTTGAAGAGGTCCTTCACTTCCCTTGTTAGCTGTATTCCTAGGTATTTGATTCTCCTTGTAGCAATTGTGAATGGGAGTTTATTCATTATTTGGCTTTCTGCTTGTCTGTTGGTGTATAGGAATGTTTGTGATTTTTGCACATTGATTTTGTATCCTGAGACTTTGCTGAAGTTACTTGTTAGATTAAGAAGCTTTTGGACTAAGATGACAGGGTTTTCTAGATTGAGAATCATGTCGTCTGCAAACAATGACAATTTTATTTCCTCTCTTTCCATTTGAATACCCTTTATTTCTTTCACCTGCCTGATTGCCCAGGCCAGAATTTCCAATACTATGTTGAAAAGGAGTGGTGAGAGAGGGCATCCTTGTCCTGTGCTGGTTTTCAAAGGGACTACCTCCAGCTTTTGCCCATTCAGTATCATATTGGCTGTGGGTTTGTCATAAATGGCTCTTATTATTTTGAGGTAGTTTCCTTCAATACTGAGTTTATTGAGAGTTTTTAATGAATTTTATTGAAGGCCTTTTCTACATCTATTGAGATAATCATGTGGTTTTTGTCTTTAGTTCTGTTTTTGTGATGAGTTACATTTATTAATTTGCATATGTTGAAACAGCCTTACATCCTGGGAATGAAGTTGACTTGATTGTAGTGGGTAAGTTTTTGATGTGTTGCTGGTTTCAATTTGCCAGTATTTTACTGAGAATTAATGTTCATCAGAGATACTGGCCGGGAGTGGTGGTGGTGGTGGTGGTGGTGGTGGTGGTGGTGGTGGTGGTGGTGGTGGTGTATCTCTGCCAGGTTTTGGTATCAGGGTGATGCTGGTCTCATAAAATGTGTTAGGGAGAAGTCCCTCCTTTTCAATTGTTTGGAATAGTTTCAGAAGAAATGGTACCAGTTCCACTTTGTACCTCTGGTATAATTCAGCTATAAATCCATCTGGTCCTGAGCTTTTTTTTTTTTTTTTTTTTTTGGTATGCTATTTATTACTGCCTCAATTTCATAATTTCATAACTAGTTATTGGTCTATTCAGGGATTCAAATTCTTCCTGGTTCTGTCTTGGGAGAGTGTATGTGTCCAGGAATTTATCCATTTTTTCTAGATTTTCTAGTTTATTTTCACAGAGGCATTTACAGTATTCTCTGATGGTTGTTTGTATTTTCATGGGGTCAGTAGTGCTATCCCCTTTATCATTTTTATTGTGTCTATTTGATTTTTCTCTCTTCTTTGTTAATCTAGCTAGTAGTCTATTTTATTAATTTGTTCACAATAACAGCTCCTGGACTCATTGATTTTTTAAGGATTTTTTTTTGTCTATCTCCCTCAGTTCTTCTCTGATTTTGGTTATTTCTTGTCTTTGGCTAGCTTTGGGATTTGTTTGCTCTTGGTTCTGTAGTTCTTTTAGTTGTGATGTTAGGATGTTGATTTGAGATCTTTCTAGCTTTTTGTTGTGGGCATTTAGTGCTATAAATTTCCCTCTTAACACTGCTTTAGCTGTGCCCCAGTGATTCTGGTATGTTATCTCTTTGTTTTAATTAGTTTCAATTAGTTCAAAGAACTTCTTGATTTCTGCCTTAATTTTGTTATTTATGCAGGAGTCATTCAGAAGCAGGTTGTTCAACTTCCATGTAGTTTTGTGGTTTTGAGTGAGTTTGTTAATCTTGAGTTCCAATTTGATTGCTCTGTGGTCTAAGAAACTGTTTGTTATGATTTCAGTTTTTTTGCATTTGCTGAGGAATGATGTTTTACTTCCAATTATGTGATCAGTTTTACAGTAAGTGCACCATGTGGTGCTGAGAAGAATGTATATTCTGTTGTTTTGGGGTAGAGAGTTCTGTAGATAACTATCAGTTCCATTTGATCCAGAGCTGAGTTCAAGTACTGAATATTTCTGTTATTTTTTTTGTTTTGATCGTCTGTCTAATATTGACAGTGGGATGTTAAAATTTCCCACTATAATTGTGTGGGAGTCTAAGTTTCTTTGTAGAGCTCTAAGAACTTGTTTTATGAATCTGGGTGCTCCTGTATTAGGTGCCTCTATATTTAGGACAGTTAGGTCTTCTTGTTGAATTGAACCCTTCACCATTATGTAATGCCCTTCTTTGTCTTTTCGGATCTTTGTTGATTTAAAATCTGTTTTGTCAGAAACTAGGATTGCAACCCTTGCTTTTTTCTGCTTTCCATTTGCTTGGTAAATTTTCCTCCAACCCTTTATTTTGAGCATAAATGTGCAATGGGTCTCTTGAATACAGCACACCAATGGGTCTTAACTCTTTATCCAGCTTTCCATTCTTTGTCCTTTAATTGGGGCATCTAGCCCATTTATATTTAAGGTTAATATCATTATGTGTCAATTTGATCCTGTCATCATGATGCTGGCTGGCTATTTTGCAGACTTGTTAATGTAGTTGCTTTATAACATCATTGGTCTGTATACTTCAGTGTGTTTTTGTAGTGGCTGGTAATGGTTTTTCCATTCCATATTCAGAGCTTTCTTCAGGAGCTCAAGGCAGGTTTGGTGGCAACAAATTCCCTCTGTATTTTCTTATCTGAGAAAGATTTTATTTCACCGTCACTTATGAAGCTTAGTTTGAGTGGATATTAAATTCTGGATTGGAAATTATTTTCTTTAAGAACATTGAATATTGCTCCCCAATCTCTTCTGGCTTGTAGGGTTTCCACTGAGATGTCCACAGTTAGTCTGTTGGACTTCCCTTTGTAGGTGATCTGGCCTTTCTCTCTGGCTGCCCTTAACACTTTTTCCTTCATTTCAACCTTGGAAAATTTGATGATTATGTATCTTGGGGTTAATCTTCTCATGGAATATCTTACTTGGGGTCTCTGTATTTCCTGAATGTTGGCCTGTTTTTCTAGTTTAGGGAAGTTCTCCTGGATGATACCCTGAAGTATGTTTTCCAACATGGTTCCATTCTCCCATCTCTTTCAGGTATCCCAGTCAGTCATAGGTTCCGTCTTTGTACATAATTCCATAGTTCTCAGAGGTTTTGTTAATTCTTTTTCATTTATTTTTCTCTAATCTTGTCTGCCTATCTTATTTCAGCAAGATAGCTTTTAAGCTCTGAGATTCTCTCCTCTGCTTGGTCTACTCAGTATTGATACTTGTTGTTGCATTGCGAAGTTCTCATGTTATGTTTTTCAGTTCCATCAGGTCATTTATGTTTCTTGCTAAACTGTTACTCTGGTTAATAGCTCCTGTAATGTTTTACCATGGTTCTTAGCTTCTTTGCATTGGGTTAGAATATACTCCTTTAGCTCAGCCAATTTCGTTATTACCCATCTTCTGAAGCCTACTTGTGTCAACTCATTCATCTCAGTCTCAGCCCAGTTCAGTGCCCTTGCTGAAAAGGTGTTGTGATCATTTGGAGAAGAGGCACTCTGGCTTTTTTAATTTTCTGTGTTTTTGTGTTGATTTTTTCTTATCTTCATAGGTTTACTTACCTTCGATCTTTGAGGCTCCTGACCTTTGAATGGGGTTTTTGTGAGGTCTTTTTTGTTGATGTTGTTGCTGTTGTTTCTTTCTGTTTGTTTTTCTTTTAACAGTCAGGTCCCTCTTCTGCAGGGCTGCTGCAGTTTGCTGGCGATCCACTCTACATCCTCTTGCACCTGGAAGTATCACCAGTAGAGGCTGCAGAACAACAAACATAGCTGTGTGCTCCTTATTCTGGAAGTTCCATCCCAGAGGGGCACCGACCTGATGCCTGTTGGAACTCTCCTGCTTGAGGTGTCTGGTTACCCCTGTTGGGGATCTCACCCAGTCAGGAAGCATGGGATCAGAGACCTGCTTAACAAAGCACTCTGACTGCCCCTGGGGATAATGGGTGCACTGTGCTGGGGGGAATATCACTCATCTAGACTACCCAGCCTCCTCAGAGCCAGCAGGTGGGAAAGATTAAGTCTGCTGAACCAGATACCACAGCCACCCCTTCCCCCAGGTACTCCATCCCAGGGAGATCAGAATTCTCTCCATAAACCCCTGGCTGGAGTTGCTGAAATTCCCACAGGGAGACCCCACTTGGTGAGAAAGGATGGATCCAGGTCCCACCTAAAGAGGTAGTCTGGCCACAATCTGCCACAGCTGCTGTGTTGCACTTTGGGGAATTCCTCCCACTAAAAACCGCCCAGCCTTCCTGCACCGGATCAGAAAATGACTGACTGGAGTCACAGTGATGGCAGCCGCCCCTCCCCACTGGTAACTCGGTCGTCTTAGGCTGTCTCCAGTCTACTGTGTCTGGTCACAATGAAAGTGGTCACCAAGAGTCTGCACAGTTCTGTGCTTGGGACCAAAGGCCCTGGTAGCATGGGCTCAGGAGGGGATCTCCTGATCCAAGGGTTTCACAGATCCATGAAAAAAGCATGGTTTCCCTGGCAAGGTAGCACAATCACTCACCACCTCCCTTGGCTGGGGGTGGGTGGGAGCTCCCCTCTCCCTGTGAAGCTCCCAGTTGGGCCATCACTCTACCCTGCTTTCCCTCACTCTGCTTGGGTCACAGCAAATGCTAGTCAGTCCCATTGAGAGAACCTGGATACCTCAGCTGAAGGTGTGGTATTTACTCGCTGTTTTTGTTCTTCTACGTTACAGCTGCAGACCAGAGCTGCTACTAATCAGCCATATTGGCCCCTCCACACTCAAGCTTTTGAATGAACCTTCACCCATGCTTTCAAAAACTTGCCTTGGTCTCTCACTCTGCCTTATGCTCCTCAGTTGAATTCTTTCTCCTGAGGAAGCAAGAATTGAGGTTGCTGCAGACCCATATGGATTCACCACTGGTAACACTTTTGGCCAAATACATAAACCAGCAAGCTGATAATTATGCCAGTTTGCCAATCATAACTAAAACTGTGTTGTTACAACCCTGCCTTGTGTACAGAGGTTTCAGTGATTCCCGGAAAATGGTGAATGAAAGGTCAAGACATCAGTAAGAGTTGTTGTTGTTGCTGTTGTTGTTGTTGTTGTTGTTTTGACATGAATATGCAGCTGTTAACGAAGCTGTATCCCCCAGTTCCTAGGAAAGGTAACATTTGTATCCATTGGGTGAAAGCCTCTTTCAAGAATATATTCATTTTCAGGTATCTATTATGAGTCTTGGCACTAATCCAAACATCAACAGCAGTGTTTCAATCATGATGTGCTGATACATACTTCCCAAAATAGTTATAATAAAGAGAATAAGGCAGAAAATCGGACATGATCTGCTGGTGGGGAAAGCCAAAATAAAAAAAGCTTCCAAGTAAAATGAAGGCTGCCACGGCTATGAAGCAACATAAATAAAAACCACTGGCTACAGAGTCTTTTTCTGCAGAAGACGGAAAGCAGTCATATGGCCAGACAAATTAAGGCACAATGGATCGGCCAAAACAGTCTTTATTCAGCACTAGAGTGGTTTCTGCCAAACAAAAGGTATGTGGAACATGACTCAATTTGGCTTATTGCAAGCTTTAGTGAAGAATTATAATTTGTGATAAAGAATGCCAAATGAGCAGTTTTGTGATGTAAATGATACATTAGGGAAATAAGGAGAACATGAACAGATCATTGAAATTGTTAGAATCCAAGCATTTAAAGGGTGAATCAAGGCAGTAATCTTGCGTTAACTTCACACATTTTGCTTTTCTCCAAGTTGGAGCCACTTAAGAAATTCCAGTTAACCAATGTGATTAAGAAATAAAGTGTCACTCTGTGATTTGGTTTGGCTTATTTGTTTGTTTCTGGGGTCTGGGGTGGCATTGCAAATCACTGCTCCCTCAGTTACATCCTCAAGATAGTCCTAACTAAATAAAGGCCTTTGGTAATTACAGAAGTGTTTATTTTCAGCAGTGCCTGTACCTTTTCCTTTAGCTAAATCGTCTGTAGAGATCTCATTCTTTAGTCTAGACTGTGCTACGTTTTAAACAAACTGCAGTACCTACATTTGAGAGGACCTTGATTAGCCTTTGCATTTAGGAGTCCCTAGTCACATTTCAGGCTCCCAAGCTACCTTTGAAGGGAGATTTATGTTTTTTAAGTACAATTTGGCATACAGCAACCTCAAGAGGAGATTGTAAACAGAGACTAGATAGAGGTAATTCAAGTATTTCACTCTGACAACAACCAACACATAGTCGTGTGTGTCCTGAAAGACTCAACATTATTAAGAAACCCTATTGGGTGCAGTCCCCCAAGCCCACCTCAAAGGGCTCAGGCTACCAACACACGCATTCTGTTTATAGGGTTTATGACTCTTCCTTACACTCAGGCACTAAAACATTCTGAAAACATGCCAATGGTGTGGTTCAAATTCTCTTTTATACATTTGACAAGTGAATTCTGGAATATCACGTTGACCCAGCAGTGTAACTTCTAACAATAGAAAGATATTAAAACTAATTTATAAGCTTGTAAAGATATATTCCTTTTCATTTAATTATAAATAATGCTTTCAGCAGATTATTTTTACCAAAATTAATAGAAATAACTTGTCACTAGAGAAAAAGTAAAACCTGCCTCCATTGTATTTAAATTCCTCTTCCAGAGGCCCTCTAACAGAAGTTAAGGTGTTTGGTTTATGCTGCTACTTTGGGGTAAGATGCTTCTTTTTCAATTTCATTGGGAAATTCCATCAGAAAAGAGCATTATGCTTTTATCTCTGTCTGTCTCTTTCTCTCTGTGTTCTACATTTTTTTTAAAAAAATGTAAAATCAGATCTCCACAGTGCAAATAGAATGAAATATTATAGCAATTATCCAGGTCATTCAGGGGAAAACAGTGTGGTAGAGATGATTTGGGAAACATTTTCTTTTTGCTTGAGTTATGTACAGGGTTGCTTAAATTGCTTTAGCACTTTGGCATATTATTTGCTTCGGAGTCATTGTACAGTTAGTCTAAGGCCAAAAATATCATATTGAAAATCATTCTTATGTCCTTTTACATACATGTCATTTATAAACTTAAAAAACTTAGCCAGCTAAACACTTTAAACACACATGCATACACAGATACATATATTTCCTATAGAAGTTTGAGCTTTCCTCTATAGATTTCTATTCACCCTCATAATTATTTATAATGAATTGTAGTGTTTTGCATATTGTTTCCTCAGATGGTTTCTAGCCAGTAATTAAAGGAAGGAACCTTCGCTCCATCTGAATTTCCAGCTAGAAACTGACAGCTCCTCCTACCACAACAATTCCCAAATTAAAATTGAGAGTTTACAGAATAGAAATTTCTGGTTTAAGGAATATTCTGGCATTATAATGCTCTGTCTGATTAGAATTTACATAGCAAAAAAAAAAAATACAATTAATTGATTCGACATATTTGCTCACTTCTTTACTATTTAGGATTTATACAATGCCACGGACTCAGAACTATTTAATTCAGCTCTGCTAACCAGTAATTAGTTCCATATTGCACTTTCTTCTTCTAGTATATTGTATCACTATAGTATAACGTAGTGTAATGATAGCTGTCGTTAAGTAGCAGCAGGACCACTGGCACAATATCAAGTTTAGAGAAGAAAAGAGAACCCTTTGTATATGAGTCACAAACTTCTTTCACTTAAAAAAGTTACTTGGTTCTAAACCACAAATATCCAATAATAATAAATAGGAGAACAAATTTTATAATATGTTATTATAAGAAAAACAAAAGTGTCCAAAGATGTCATGTCTCTACTCTTAGGTCGGTGCAAAAGTGAATCCAATTTTTACCATTACTTTTAATAGTAAAAAGTGCAATCATTTTTGCACCAACCTAATACATATTCACAAATGTTAAACACTAAATATAAAATCGATATGTGAATATTATGAAAATTTTAGAAAGTATGAAAGATATTTGGAGAATGTAAAAATCAGCTCTATTTCACTACTCAGAGAAAACCACTGTAAATATTGTGGTTGAAGTCTTTTCAGGTTTTTTCTATGTATGTAGGTGGGTTATGCATGTTATGCATAATTAATATAATGTGTGATTTATTCTATAACCTACTTTTTCCTCTTAGTATACAATGAGCATTTATCTTTGTTGTGGAATAGTCTTCAAAAACATATAATCACATCACATAAACATACCCTAACTTATTTAACCAATTCCCTAGCACTGTATTTGTAAGCTGTTTCTAATTTTTCTGCGTTTACAAATACTGGTGCAATAAATATTTTAGTATCCGGCTCAGAATATTTTCTTAGGATACACTCTTAGATGCAGAATTACTCTTAAAAACCATATGCATATTTTAAGGCTTTTGATAGGCTGCCAAAATTCAGTCTAGAAAAACTGTTATAATTTACATTCCCACCAATATTCTATGAGGGTGCACATATACTAATCTTTTAAAATTATTGCCACTCTAAAATATTAAAATTAGTCTTTCATTTGGATTAGTGTTTACTTGATTACTGCTACTAAAGTTCAGCATGTGTTCCGAATGAACTCCCTTTGTGACTGGCCTTTTTGTATCTTTTGTCATGCTTCCACTGGGGTAAAAAAAAATTTAAGTAAATCCCTTTTATTTATTTATTTATTTACCTATTTATTTTTGAGACAGGGTCTCACGCTGTTGCCCAAGCTGGAGGGCATTGGTGTAGTCCCGGCTCACTGTAGCCTCCACCTCCTGGGCTCAAGTGATCCTCCTGCCCCAGCCTCCTATCTGGGACTATAGGCATGCATCACCACACCCAGCTGATTTTTTACTTTTTGTAAAGACAGAGTCTTCCCGTATTGCCTGGGCTGCTCTTAAACACTTGGCCACATGAGATCCTCCAGCCACAGCCTCCCAAAGTGCTAGGATTACAGGCATGAGCCGCCATGGCTGACCTAAATTTCTTCTTAATACCTCCTAAAATATGAGACGAAAGCGCAATTCAAGAGATCTTACCTCTTCTGACTTAAAAGCGAAATAGTGGATCCCAGCTTTATTACTTGCAATATTGCAAGACTAAAGTAATTGCAAGTCTAAGGTCTTGTAATATTTCACAGAAACAGTGTTTTTAAATAATCATCAAGCTAGATCTTGTTGTTATTCTGCAACTCTGTACACTTTGTATTCCACATCTTCACTTGAATGTTTAATAGGAATCTCAAACTTAAAATGTACAAACAGAACCTCTGATTCCTCACCCCTGCCCTGGCATACTCCTCTCCCAGTCTCAGTAAATAGTTCCATTCACCCGGTTGATCAGGCCAAAGAAGAGAAGACATCTTAACATATCCTTTTCCCTCACATCTCATCTCCCACTTACCAGCAAATCCTTTTGGCTCTAACTTCAAAACACCACAAATCTGACCACCTCCTACCCCCTCCACAGCTGTCTTAGTTAAATCCACCATCAGCTCAACTCCTGTTTTCCTTGTTTCTAATCTTGCCCTCCTAAAATTTTACTCTTCCCATCATGGCACGGTGGCCTCTTTAGACATAAATCAAATCATATCACTGTCCTTCACTCAACCTTCCAAAGGCTTCCCAACACATTTAGGATGAGTGATTAGTATTAGTTATTATTGGAGTGAATTTTGTTCTGCTTTCTCACACAGTACTCATTGGCAGCTTCATTTTGTGTTAAGTGTGAAAATATGGCCGACTACCACGGCTCATGCCTGTAATCCTAGCACTTTGGGATGCCGAGATGGGAGGATAGCTTGAGCCCAGGAGTTTGAGACCAGCCTGAGCAACATGGCGAGACCCTGTACAAAAAAAAATCAAAAGTAAAAGCAAGCAAGGGCAGGCAGGGTAGCACGTACCTGAGATCCTAGCTCCTCAGCAGACTGAGGTGGGAGGATTGCTTGAGCCTAGGAGGTTGAGGCTGCAGTGAGCCGTGTTTGTGCCATCGCACTCCACCCTGGGCAACAGAGGGAGACACTTTTGTGATGAAGAATGCCAACTGGGCAGGCCCCAAATGGGCCCCAGATAATTTGGTTCCTCTCCAACTGTATCTCCTAGCACTTGCTCCTTGCTCATTCTAGGCACACAGGTTACCTGGCTGCTCACTGAAAACACCATGCTCATTCCCCTTCTCAGGATTTTGTACATTTCTGTTCTGTGGCCTAGAACTCGGCATGGGTTCTTCCTCTACTTCATGTAGGTCTCTGCTCTAATGGTGCCTCCTCAGAGAAGAGTCCCCTGACAATTCTCTGAAATATCATTCCAGCCATGACTCTGAACCCCTTTATTCTGTTTCACATATATCTGAAGCATTTATTACCATCTGATATCGTGTGTGTGTGTATGTGTGTGTGTGTGCGTGTGTGTGTGTGTATGTGTGCGTGTGTGTGTGTGTGTGTGCGCGCGCGTGTGTGTGTGTGTGTGATGTAGACTCCACAAGGGCTGGGGTTTCTTTGTTTTGTTTACCCATATCTTCAGCTCTTAGAATAATAGTGCATACTCAATAAAAATGTGTTCTTCCCTCCACTTCCATTGACCCTAAAAACGTATGCTAGAATCATGCTGATCCATGGAAAGAGGACTGTATTATTTTCTATTACGTTCTGTATGTTTTCCTCAGCTTCCTCCAAAAAGACTTACTCACACTATTTGTCAAAATAAGTGCTGGTCATTGATATGAAAAGGGAGAACAACTGGTCATACAGTCCATTTCCCTGGTTTAGCTGGATAATACATTATTAAACTCCCTTCACAGAACAATCAGAGGAATCCCAAAACCTTGTGACTAATTTTCAATTGTATTTGAGTTCACAAGTGACGATTACCCAGTGATAAGGAGAATTGGGCAAGCCTATTTGTTGTTGATTTTTAACTAGTGTATAATATTATACTATTTTACTTTAAGACACTAATACAATATTTGCAAAGATGTAGGCTTATTTCAAACTATTGAGGGGGAAAATACTGACTTGGTTATTCCATTAGCTGTAGCTAATTGAAAAGGATAATGTACAAACTGTACAAAGTTATTTTTTCTTTTATACTTTTCTTAATTCTTTTCCCAATGTGTGACTAATATCTACATAAAGCTCATACAAGAAACCTGAACTCTGAGAGTTGTTTGAAATAGGCAGTTTCTATTCAGACAAGATTTGACTGGCAGAGTCAGCACTCCCTCTCCCACATTCAATAGAAGACTCTACTAATGGCACACCAAGGGAGAGTCAGGGACAGAGCTAATGCTCACTGACAGAGACATACACATAAATCCATTCACTACTGATAAAACAAACAAACACACACACTGAGCACAGGAATCACTGGAGCTGGTTCTTAACACACACATAATTCACATACATAATTCAAGAAGCCATATCTGCACCCTGATGTTCACTGTGACATTATTCACAATAGCCAAGATATAGAATCAACCTAAATGTCCATCAACAGATGAATAAAGAAAGAAAATGTGGTACATATGCACAATGGAATACTATTCAGCCTCAAAACTGCAGGAAATTCTGTCATTTGCAACAACATGGATGAATGTGGAGGATATTATGGTAAGTGAAATAAACCAGGCACAGAAAGATAAATACTGTGTTATCTCACTTATATGTGGAATCTAACAAAGGCAAACTCATAGAAGCAGAGAGTAGAATGGAGGTTACCAGGGGTTGTGAGAAAAAAATGGGGATTGGGAGATGTTGGTGAAAGGACACAAAATTTCAGTTAGACAGGAGTAATTCAAGAGATTTATTGCACAACATGGTGACTACAGTTAGAAACAATGTATTATATACTTGAAAAACACTGAGAGTAGGTTTTAAGTGTTCTCAACACAAAAAAGTATATGAGGTTATTATGTTCATTAGCTCAATTTAGCCATTCCACAATGTATACATATTTTGAAACATCATGTTATATGCCGTAAATATATACAATTTTGTCCATTTAAAAAAATAAATAATTTTTTTAAAAGAAGTCGTAAGTAGGATTTAGTCCTGGCTATGACATGAATGTCTGTCTTCACACAGAAAAGAAACTTCTAGTCTTTTGAAGACTCAACAGTTTTATTTTGAAACTTAGAGACTTCACTCTCTTCTTTGGTCCCTTAATGTTCATATTCTTCCTGGAAATGGGAGTGGGAAACTTTGTCCCACATACTCTCCTGGCTTCTGCTGAGCATCACAGCCCTCCAAGGTTGGCAGACATCCACCTTCCCTCTGCAAGCACCCGCCCTAGGAAGGCATGTTCCTATTCTATCTGAGCACTGAAGTCTTATGAGGCAAACTTGGTTTTTTCAGAAAGCCACCTACTTGCAAACGAGTGGTGACACATTTAAGCAATCAATCACTGTATCTGGCAGTTCCTCGCCAGTTCAGTGGTGAAGGCAGTGGGTGCTGTCATTGTTTTCTTTGTGCACCCTCTGAATACAGAGGCTACCCACCAGCCTCACTAATGAACTACGGTTTTCTCATCCACACGCAACCACTGGCTGGTTCCTATTTATTATGCAAATCCCTCTTTCTTGGGTTTACATCTGCCTCCAAGTCTAAGAAGCTATTGAGCTTCCTCATCTTAAGCAAACTCACTGGACTGTGGACTCTTCACATTATTTTAGCTGCTGGTCTGACTTTCCTGTTAGAAAATAACTTACTTCTAAGATAAAGGCAATTAAGCAAAAGTAAGTAATAGTTACTTTTTAAGTTTTTTACTCTCCTTTGTATTTCCCTTTCACTGAGATTGTTACGAACAAGAGAATATTGGTCTCTGGGAGTTCTGAAATCAGAAATACTTTTACCTTTCTTCTTTGATATTATCAAATTCTAACTTTATACTAAAATTAAGGAGAAGGTGCAATATTCTTCTCAAGATTTGTTTTTCGTATCATTGCAATACAATACGTAATTTTCTATGGGAAGTAATGACATGATTTTACATTGCAACAAAATGAATGTTTTATGAACAGAGTACAGAATTCATTTCAATATTTAAAATAAAACACCAGCCTCCAAGAACATTACAATTGTTTCAAGCTCAAGATCTACAGTCTAATTTATTTTTTCTCTGGATGGATTTTTCTTTTTCTCTCCTCCTCCCACACCATCTCCAACTTCTACTCAAGTATCTAGGGCACTCTGTGCTTAGCACCAGAGGTGTGAGGTCTCACAGGGCTGAAAGCAGAAACAGAGGCTTCTCGATGGATTTGGCGCGTAAGAGTTGAAGTCCTGGGAGAACAAAAGGAACTCAGGGCATAGATGAATATTTGGAGAGAATTTCCACGGCAGAATTTTCAGTTTAAGAGAGTAGTGTTTCTTCCTGAAATACGTTTTTGTTTGTTTGTTTGTTTGTTTTACGTCTAGCCTAATGGGAGAAGAGATATAGTCTCTTTGAGAGAGCAGAGAGGTGGTCATGGGACAAGAACCAATTGTCTCAGCAGCAACCTGGAACCTGTGCCAGGGTCTAGAATGTCCCTACCTCCTCATGCCTCCACTCTAAGCTCCCAGAACTCATATGCAACCGTAGAGAACAGAGGAAACTAGATTTAATCAGATTAAATTTCCCTCACCCTGATGGAAAAAGGGGGAGAAGGTAGCAAGTAGTGATCAAAATTAGAGGAAAATAAAGGTATAGACTTTGCCTACCTCAGTGTGAAGACTGTTATTACTACCGAAATGTTCACTGATTAAACTATAAAAATACACCTTAAGGCATCAAAGAAGTTTTTTCTATTGTATGCTCAGGACCAGGTGGTATACAGCCAGGGCAATGTGAACAGAATTCCTGCTCTCAAAGAACTCATAACATATTTTTTATTTTTTTAAGATGGAGTCTCACTCTGTTGCCCAGGCTGGAGTGCAGTGGCGCCATCTCAGCTCACTACAAGCTCCGCCTCTGGGTTCAAGCAATCCCCCTGTCTCAGCCTCCCAAGTAGCTAGGACTACAGGCACATGCCACCACACCTGGCTAATTTTTGTATTTTTAGTAGAGATGAGGTTTCACCATGTTGGTCAGGCTGGTCTCAAACTCCTGACCTCAGGTGGTCCACCCACCTTGGCCTCTCAAAGTTCTGGGATTACAGGCATGAGTCACCACACCCAGCCCTTGTTGCATATTGAAGACACCTGGCATATATACCAAAAGCTTAAAAATGGATAGAAATTAGCTAATCAACAAGCGGTGGGGGGCATTCCTATCAGACACATGGCATAAGAACAGTGCACAGAAGATATGAGCATGGCAGTTCCACAGTGAGTGAATAAGACTTTGTCTTAGTCTGTTCGGGCTACTATAACAAAGTACCTTAGATTGAATCATTTACAAATAACAGAAAATTATTTCTTACCATTCTGGAGGCTGGGAAGTTCACGATCAAGACACCAGCAGATTTGGTATCTGTTCCTCCTAGACAGTGCCTTCTTGCTGCATCTTCATGTGAAGGGAGGAGGAAATAAGCTCCCGTGGGCCCCTTTCATAAGGGCGCTAATCCCATTCATGAGGGCTCCACTCTCATGACTCATCACCTCCCCACCTCTTAAGTCCATCTGATTGGGGATTAGATTTCAACATATGAATTTCTATTCTGTCATAAAGACACATGCACTCATATGTTCATTGCAGCACTATTAACAATAGCAAAGATGTGGAATCAATCTAGGTGCACATCAATCAGGGATTTGATAAAGAAAAGGTAGTACATATCCACCATGGAACTCTATGCAACCATAAAAAGAATGAAATCCTGCCCTTCACAGCAACATGAGTGCACCTGGAGGCCATTATCCTAAGCAAACTAAAGTAAGAAGGGAAAACCAAATACTTCATGTTGTCACTTATAAGTGGGAACTAAATATTGAATACACACAATTGTACAGATGGAAACAACAGACACTAGGGATCACTAGACAGGGGAGGGAGCGGAGCATGAGCTGAAGAATCACCTGGTGGGTTCTAAGCTTATGGTCTGGGTGATGAGATTACCTGGACCCCAAGCCTCAGCATCATGCGATCTAACCATGTAACAAATCTGCATGTGTACCCATCGATCCATAATATAAGTTGAATTTAAAAATACATGTATGAATCGCAGTGGAGCACAAACATTCCCCTCAAAATGCAGATTTCTTAAAATATTCTAAGAAGATCATTAAGAATTGGAGTTTTGAAATGATTTAATAGTATACACTTTTTTTTTTTTTTTGTATTTTTAGTAGAGACGGGGTTTCACTGTGTTAGCCAGGATGGTCTCCATCTCCTGCCCTTGTGATTCGCCTGCCTTGGCCTCCCAAAGTGCTGGGATTACAGGTTTGAGCCACTGTGCCCGGTATACATTTTTAAGCAGACAAAAGCAATGTAGATGAGGTAAAGATAATCTGCTGCCCCAGCTCCCCAGTCCTCTGAGGCACCCGGACAGAAATGCTGGGGCTCCACAGACCCATTTGGGACAATCTATAATTTTGTCCATCGAGTGCAAGTTCTACGTGAGGAAACTAAGCACAGCACTGTGAAGTGACTTCTCAAATTGCTTCCTGGCCCCACCATGTGCTGGCTGGCCCGATGCTCAGCCCTCCCTGATATCCAGCGTTTATCCTCTCTCACTTCTCCTATAAAAAGATTGGGCTTTTTCCCATTCAAGGCAAAACACCAGAAATCCTGGGTGTTTTGGAAAGAGAAGAAACATAACTCCCAGTCATCTTCAGCTACTTAAATGAAAGCAGGATTGGCAGGAAAATGTATAAATGAAAAATGCCAAAACCCTAACTTCAAATTAAGTTGTAGGTTCCAAGAGCCTCTCAACTTGACTCTTAAAAGAATTGCTAGCAAAACCACATCCTATCATTCGATTTGCCAGGCTTATGATGGCAGCGGTACAAGCAATACAATCATGAGAGGGTATGCAAAGGAAAGGAGGATTAATACGAAAATCCAACAGCCTGGTTCTGGATAATTGGGAGTTGACCATAAACACCTTGGCTATCACACAGCAACTTTGGTCCTTGGATAAAAATATTTTATTGGCAAATTGTTTCATTTTAGGAAAATTATATCTGCTTTCAACAACTGGAGGTTAGTTTCCCAAAATGATTTTCAGGGTGGTAAAGGAATGTGAATAATGATAAGGCACAGCAGAGAGAGCGCAGTCTCTGCTTGGCCCAGGGCTCCGTACTCGTGGCATTGAATACATACTTTTTAAAGTTTGTTTTAGTTATTCTGTGAAGAACCTCCTCCTCCATCGCCTGCCCCAAGAATGAAATTCCATAGTACGCTTCTTTTCCTTCATTAAAATAAAGCTTCTGCGAAAGGGCAGTCACATATTTAAACCAAACTAAACTCTTAAAATATTGAACAGTGCACACTTGACATTCTCAAAAGCTACGTTTCCAAAATCCTCACTAATGTTCAAATTGCAGAGTGTTATTTGATGATAAAAGCAAATTTAGAATTGGCTTGTAAATGTGTTTTGTTGGGTGTTCAGAAGACTGACTTTAAAAGGGGAAAGGGGTTTCATGTAAAAATCTGGATTTCTGGATTCTCTTAAAATTGGAAGACATGGCAAAGCAGTCACATTCCTACCTGGCATCCATGAGCTGGAGCTCTGTAAGGCTTCTGCTCCTAAATGGTTACAGGCCCACCAGTTCAACCCATTCTCTACCCACATCACTCCACTCATTTGCAGTTGCTTCCTGGACCCATTCGACATTTGAGTTTGTAACCCTAGCATGAGAATATATAGTTATTCACTTAAAATATACAATCGTCATGAGTAGCAAAGCTGGTTTGAGTTGTTGACACTGGCATTTAAGTAGATACACTCAAACAGCTTTTGACTATAAATCCATATCCACATCGTGGCTGCGTAACACAAAATTCAAATTCATGTTTTAGTGAAATTCAACATTATTTTATTTGGGTTGCTTTCATAGTTTCGAAACTTCACATCTTAAATCTGTGAACGGCAAGAATCTTCTGCGTGCTCTAAAAATTTCTGGAAGACAGACGGATGCAGGGATTTTTTCATTTTATTTTAGATTCAGGGGGTACATGTGCAACTTTGTTACATGGACATATTGCATGATGCTGAGATTTGGGCTTCAATTGAACCCCTCACCCAAATAGTGAACATCGTACCCAATAGGTAGTTTTTCCACCCTTGCCCATCTCCCTCTTCTTTTTTGGAGTCCTCAGTGTTTATTATTCCCATCTGTAAGCCCATATGTACCCAGTATTTGGCTTCCACTTATAAGTGAAAACATGCGGTATTTGGTTTCTTGTTTCTGTATTGATTCACTTAGAATAATGGCCTCCAGCTGCATCCATGCTGCCGCAGAGGACGTCATTTTGTTCCTTTTTATGGCTGTGTAGTGTCTCACGGTGTATATGTACCACATTTTCTTGGGATACAGGTTTCAAAAGATTGATTTTAGAAATGTATCAAAGGAAAGTGGAAATTGTCATTGAATCCTTTTAGAAATGCCATGTTCTGTAGCCGTCGCTGTCAAAGTATTCTTCCCTACCAGTGGCATCAACATTTCCTGGACACTTCTCACAAATGCAGATTCTTCAGCAGCACCCCAGGCCTACCCATCAGAAACTGGGGATGGAGCCCAGCGATCTATTTCCACAAGCCTTAACAGTGATCCTGACACACACTAAAGTTTGAGAAACCCTGGCCCAGAGCTTTACTACTAGGACATTCTGAGTGGAGATATTGATCTCCTCAGCCCTCAGCGGCAGAACAAGACCTGAAGTATTCAGAGCCCCCAAGACACAGATGCTAGCATCAAGCCCCTTCATCTGGGATTGGCAACTTATATGTTCCCAATTTGTCCCCAGAGACAGCAAGCAGGATGGACATCATCCAGCACTTCTTATCCCTCCTGGGTACAAGGAAAGATGTTCTAGCACATGCCTGTCCACTTCACGATGAGCAGCTTTTCTGAACAAGGGCCAGGGGGGTGACGAAGCTTGTATCCCAAGTGCTAAAGTTGCAGGGCAGAGAGCTCAGTGCATTGGGCCCAAGAGCTGGTCAGGGGTGGGAACTAGAAAGTCAGGAAAGGATGGCATGGCAGGGGCTCCTGGAAAGCTCAACAGTTTGGGGGTGCAGGGTGGGTCCTGACTGAGTCTTCATGTAGGTTGAGTTCGTGTGCCTGTTGGTGGCCAGTGGTCAATCTGGTGTTGCCCATGCTAGTTTCATGAGGACTACTTCAACAACACATACACATTCCCAAAGTTACAGTTTCATGAGTTTGAAATACTTCATATAAAATTGTTCCATTTGATTTGGAATTCATAAGAAATGTTCAATGAAAGGAAGGGAAGTTTATTAGATACACTAAAATATTGTTTCAATTCATATATTTTTTGATTAGATGACAAATTATTTTGAATTAAGTTTCTCATCAAGAAACATTTAATTTTTTTTTCATCTACAAGTTTTGAGCAAATCTCTCATGTAGTCATTTCAAATGTTAAACCCGATAAACTAAAGCAAGCACAAATTTCTCATTAAAGTGTCTGCAAATATTTTATTTGGGAGAACTTTACAAATTCAGTCTCTAAAATCTGCCCTTTCTTTGTGTTTTATTTTTCTTATAATTTTGCAAAGTTAATGAAATACATCTTTCACCAAAATCCATATAGACTCGCCCAAAGTCCATGCAGCATGTCCACTGTGATGCAAATATTATTTCTGAGACACTTCATGCCATGCCATGGAATCAGCACATTCTTTGAAGCATTGACTCAAACCTAAGGTGCATCAGTTGCCTGAGGGTATGCAGCCCTGATGGGTGAGACTCTGTGAAAGCGACTGTGTCCCCAATAGAGTTAAATCCTCTTGCGTTTTTAAACTGGGCTTCATAAATTCTAAGAATTGATGAAATTTTGGTAAGACAAAATTGTCTGTGAAGCTGTTTCTTTTACTATTAGATCATTTAGAAAAATATACAGAAAACACCTCTTCCCAGACAGTGGTTCTTAACACTTCGAGGTTAGGGTGGACTGAGAATCTGAATAAAGATTGGAAAGAAGAGTATTCTAATGAAATTTCAAGGACCTTGTGGACTTCACGGATAGCCACGTCTGTCCACTTAGCAACGCTGTCTCCTGATAACGTGAGTAGAGATGATAGGGCCCAAACCTTTGTCTCCCACACCAAATGTTTCTGAACAAAGTTTGTAATTATGATATCTCACACATGATAGGCCAGAAGGACTTTCACATACACAGACTCTCTTGATTCTCACTCAGCCCTGAGAGGTGTACAAAAGGTTTCTTCAGTCTACATTGTTTTTATAGGAGAAGAAATTCAAGGTCACTGCTATCATTACCCTGCTTTTTCACCACTTCTTGTAGAACCCATAAAGCCAATACAAAAACAGACATTTTTTGCATTAGAGCACAATTACTCTGGGTCTTACTTTTTTATGATACATTATTTTCAACAAGGCTGTGATTCTTTCATAATTGTTTTGTGTGCACATTTTATTCAGTTCTCCTAGAATATAGCTCCTCACACATTGGGTCTGATTTGCTTGTACTTACCTATGCTGTAGAATCTTCATTGTAATTTTTTTCTTAACAATAACTTGAAAATCAGAGTAGTAGATGCAACAAAAGAAGGAGTAATAAATTCAGTAGGGCCACTTAACGTTGTTGAAAATGCAACATCAACCTCAGACATCTACCAACCTCCACTATAGGCATACACCTACTCCACCATACTCCATATGGTTCCTGACGAGATGTGACCACTACCACCATGCACAACCACCACCATAGCCAAAAGGGACATTTGATTGCTTCAAAGACAGATAATTTATTTTGCGATGTTATACTATTTCCTTTGTGGCGATCTAATAGAGTTATTCAGGCAAATTTCAAAATAGGGTCTCTTTTCATTATTATCTGAGACACAATCGTTTTTTAATGTATGAACATACACTGATATGGGTAGCAATGTTTCTAAATAATTAGCTTTTCTTGAAATAACTAAGCAGTCAACACTGAGGAAAATCACTGAAATAAAAGAATCCATCCAGTTAAACTTTATTGCTGCTCACAATTTTATGAAAATATGTCATCAAGCTGCAACACATAAATTCAGGGATTTCAAGAAGCAATTTTTCACTGGCGCCTTCTCAGGGAAATCAGTCTCCCTATTTATCATCCATTTCCTGCTCCCTTTAACCTTCTACATACGATGGAAACTTTTTCAGAATATGGTGTTACATATTTGCCATCCTTTTGAGGGATTTAAATTTATCCTTTAAAGGGATGTTTATATTTTAAGAGAGAATTCTGTAAAATAAAACTTGAATATTCAAAGGAATGATTATTTAATACTGGAATTTCAGGCACTGTCAGGCAGTGGTAGAGACCTTTGCAGGCAAGAGGACCTTTACAGCAGTCTATGTCCTGATTCCTACTGATAAAATTAAACCGAAGTTCCAAACTGCTTGGAAGACATCGAGACCATGCACAATGTACATGATTAAAGGACGGTATGAGATTTTTGCAAAGGGAGACCATTCGATTCCTTTCCTTTCCTTTCTTTAAACTATAAAAGTCTGAACCTCATGAGATAAATGTTTTTCCAATGGCTAGCCCAGACAATGCAATCAAAATGCAACCTTTTGTTGTCTCTCTCACTTGCATCTCTTTAGGAACCCTGTGGAGGAACGTCCTGTGTCCTAAATGACTTTCTAGGTAAACCCTGCAGGGTGCTTATGTGTTCAAGTCCCAGCTCTGTTGCTCATCTGAATAAGTTTCTTAGCCTCTCTGTGCCTCAGTTTTCTAATCTGTGATTGTAGAGGCCTTCAGCAGATGTTACCTTTGTTTGTTGTTATTAACCACCCTGTGTGTCTGCTGCTCCCATCCTGCCAACTGAGCTTCCTGGCAAGATCCCTGAAAGAAGGACCTTGAGGTGAGATGGCACTGGCTTCTCCTCACTGGGCTGCCATCCACAGCAGCCATCCCCAGCGAGCCTTGACAGATTTTTCTGCCACCATCTCTGATACCACCACCCTGAGTGACACCCCCACTGTGGATGCCGCCAGCACTCTGCCACAGTTGACACCTCGGGGCTCTCTCACCTTCTCTGCTTTGGAAAGAAAAAGGGGAAAAAAAAAAAACCCTGCATACATGCAGATCACACACCTGGATTCCATTATCTCTGACTCCCAGCCCAGGGAACCAAGGAAACCCAGAATCTTTGAGTCACATCCTCTTCTTCTCTGTGGAGCCCAGCGGGGTTCTTTCAACAGGAGGAGAGGGTTGAGGTAAGAGGCTTGCGTCAGCTCAGAACCCTGAGCAGCACATGTCCTCCCTGCCTGGAGGGGAGCACAAGCACACAGCAGCAGACTTAGAGCTGTTATCCTACAGGAAAGTTTTCCGTTTCCAAATGCGTGTCCATGCCCCAAACCCCAACTTAGACTCAATTTCACAACCCTTCAGCTGGGGCAAAATCCTCTTGGCACCCAGATGATCAGTTAAAAACCGTAAAAAGAAATCTCTCCTTGCCAGGAGCAGATTTGGATTTTAGGCCTGGCAAGGTTGCCTGTGCAACGAACCCTGAATGTGCAGTATTAGAGAAAATTTGAAATGTATTCCATAACTTGCTTAGCAGACCTTTTTATTATGGTTTACCTTAGCTAACATTAAAAATAATTTGCTTAGCCTGAAACATGGTAGGAAGAGACATACAGCCTGTCATCATGCTCTCTTTTTCTCTACCTCAAAGCTGGCCTCAAATTGCTGGTTCCTTGAACACACCACATTCTCTCTGACCTCTGAGACTTTGCAAGTGCTCTTCCCTCTGTCTGAGAATCTTCTCAATTTTCAACATACACATTCCCTTAGCTTGTCCCTGTCAACCTTCAGGTTTCAGATTAAATGCCACCCACCACGTCTACCCTGTAGTGCCTTTCCTGACTCCATAAAGTAGGTGTAGGTCAGATCCCTTTGGTCTTTTTCCCCGTAACATCTTGTGCTTTCACTGATGTCAACTTTCATCACAATCTATTGTAAGCCCCCATTTCATGTCTGCAAATTTGGAAAGATGAGGACGGTGTCAACTCTTACACCTGGTGGCACGTAGTAGATGCTCCAAATTTTTTTTCAATAAATGATTGAGTGAATAAGAAGGCGCTTTTGGATTAACACTTGCTTAAAACATACATAATATGCAGAAGTAGAAGGTAGATTATGTCTGCATGAACTTCATTGTATATAACCTATACACTGCACACTAGAAAACTGTTACTAGGAACTTAACAGCCTTATGGTGAAGTAGAAAACTGCCTTAATCATGTAATCACCATTTGCTAGGCTGTTGAATAACGGGTATGGGTAAATTACACTATTGCAATACAAGTCAGTAACCTTTTTTAAATGGAGGCTTTCTGATTAATGCAGTATTTAAAAAACACACACACGTAGGTAAAGTTACTCTCCAGATTGAGAGGGCCACTTTAATCTACAAACAACAATTTATCCATCCATTAGTTGCAGAGAACAGCATGGGTGACACACTTCAGTGGGCAAAAAATGGAAAGGCATGACTGAACCTTTATTGGAACAAAACATGGGCTCAGCCAGCTGCGGTGGCTTATGTCTGTAATCCCAACACTTTGGGAGGTCAAGGCAGGTGGATTATCTGAGGTCAAGAGTTCGAGACCAGCCTGACCAACACGACAAAACTCCGTCTCTAATAAAAATACAAAATTAGCCAGGCACGGTGGAGCATGACTGTAATCTAGCTACTCTAGAGGCTGAGGCAGGAGAAATGCTTGAACCGGGGAGGCAGAGGTTGCAGTGGCCAAGATCATGCCACTGCACTCCAGCCTGAGCAACAAGAGCGAAACTCCATCTGAAACAAAAAAAAAAAAAAAAAAAAAAAGTGTGCTCCAGGACCTTCACCCAGGAATGCAAACTTTCTCCTGCTGCTTCCTATGGATACTATTTAAAATCAAATGAACGGGGCTTTTTTCCTATTATATATAGACCAAATCTATAAAAGGCTATGAAACACCCACCAGAAGGACAGCCCAAAAGAAATTTAACAACAAGTACAGATCTACAAGGAAAATCCTTTGTAATGTTTTCCAGGGCACTACAATTTTTGAACATTACATGCAGGAAAATATTATATGGAAGAAACGTCACTTTACAAGCCTTCAGATGAGGTCTTTTCTATTTTAATGAGTGTCATATATGAGGAAATGTTTGATATAACAGCATTTCACTGAACTGTATTGCTGGAATAAACTGCAGTTACTTTGGACTTTCAGCTTTAATCTTGTGAGAAATAGATTTCTAAATACCTTTGGCAAGATGTTCAAGGTCTATTTCTTTCCCAGTGTGGATTTTAACTCAAAAGATCCAGCCACGCTCACATTGTGGTATTCCTCAGGTTCATTAAAGGTAAACAAATTAACAAAATATTGAATGAATGGTAAGGACGTTTCCATTCAATTATTCTTAAACACTGACAAATGGGGTACACATGAATTTGCTCAGTTTTAAATTACCCTTAGCATTTAAAAACTACCTGGATGAGTTCAAGAAGTAATGTGAGGCTGAGAAAAATATGAATTAATGAAGAACACATTTTGGTGATAGGCCTATAAATAAAAATTGTTTCTATGCGTATAGTTGGCACCCACAGATCGAACAGTAATGCAAGCAGACACAGCTTTCTACTGTCTTTTTATGTAAAAATTGGTTGGTTTCTGCTTTCTTTGCTATGCTAATAAATGCCAGGGAAAGTGTTAGCTGCATTTTAACTTTTTGTTTACATAGTTGCACACATACTGAGAAAGTTCCCACAGAATACAGCTTACCACACCTACTTAAGGGTTTCAAACTCACACAATTAATCACGCCTTTAAAAAAATGATTTGGTTTCCCACATTCAAGATAGTAGGCCTTTGTTATTTTTAACAATTTTGGCATACGAGATATGTAATAACTGCTTAAATATAACAGCATAGCCTTTGTTGCAATCAATCGTTCAATTTAATATGTCTGGATAGTGATAGACTGTTGATACTTCTAGATGGGAAGACATTTCCCCCTAGAAGCATGTAGAATTTAAAAAAAAAAAAAAAAAGGAAATTTCTTTGAATCTTCAACAGGAGAAGCCTACTTACATAGGTTCATTCAAACCAAAGCATCTTTTTCAGATTGGAAAACTGAAGTCATCAAATTAAAAAGAAAATACTAAACAGTTGGAGTGTGAAGCAATAGCCCCACTTCCTAAAAACAGCAACCAAAGACCTCTTTGAAATGTAGCAGTAGTAGAGAGAAGGCTAACGGAAAGTCGCCTCATCTACAGTCAATGTGCTTTCACATTTTCTCCCACCCGATGTCCCTCATGATAACCCATGAAGAAAGTGAGGCCAGCCCCGACACCGAGAGGCTGGGAGTAAGACTCCCAATGGAAGCACAGGTGTCTAGATATTTACATTTTCCACAAGTTAACAACCTGTTTTTAAAAAATATTTAGGGCCAGGCACAGTGGCTCACGCCTGTAATCCCAGCACTTTGGGAGGCCAAGGCGGGTGGATCACAAGTCCGGAGTTCAAGAGCAGCCTGGCCAACATAGTGAAACCCCGTCTATACTAAAAATACAAAAATTAGCCAGGCGTGGTGGCAGGCGCCTGTGGTCCCAGCTACTAAGGAGGCTGAGGCAGGAGAATCACTTGAACCCAGGAGGTGGAAGTTGCAGTGAGCCAAGATCATACCACTGCACTCCAGCCTGGGTGACACAGCGAGACTCTATCTCAAAATAAATAAATAAATAAATAAAATAAAATAAAAATGGCCGGGCACAGTGGCTCACTCCTGTAATCCCAGCACTTTGGGAGGCTGAGGTGTGAGGATCACCTGAGTTCAGGAGTTTGAGAGCAGCCTGGCCAACATTGTGAAACCCCATCTCTACTAAAAATACAAAAATTAGCTGGGCGTGGTGGTGGCAAGTGCCTGTAATCCCAGCTACTCACGAGGCTGAGGCAAAAGAATCACTTGAACTCGGGAGGCAGAGGTTGCTGTGAGCTGAAATCAAGCCACTGCACTCCAGCCTGGGTGACAATGAAACTTCATCTCAAAATAATAAATAATAATAATAATAATAAAAGATATTTAATATATTCCAATTGAAATGTTTCTAACACAAAGAAATGATAAATGCTTGAGGTGATGGAGACCTTATTACCCTGATGTGATCATTACAGTTGCATGTTGTATCAGAACGTCACATGTACCTAATGAATATAAACACTTATGATGTACTCAAAATAATTAAATTTTTTTCAAAATTGAAAAATATATGTAAAGCTACAGTTTCTAGATGACTGAAAGTTGACAAAATAGCAAAGAAAACTGAATTTAATTTTTATTGTGTATATCTGGGGGTTTATAAAGAGAACTGAAAACAGCAGTGCTGTTCAATTTGTCCTAATCTCTCTTCAGTTGAAATGATAACCTGCTTTCTAATGGCCAAAAAGAGTCTATTAAATTTAGTTTGGAGAATATTTGGACATGAATCTTTTCCTGTAGAGACAATGAAACATTTTCATTTCTCCTTGTAATTTCCATGTATTTTAATGAAATGTTGCATATATCATGTGCAGTTTCTTGCAATTTAGAAAAATAATTTTTTCTAAAGGTATTTATTTATTTTTTTATTTAAATCCCTTTGAAACCGAAGTAGCCACACACATTTGGAGTGCAGATGGTCATTATCTTTGGTTAATATTATTATCAGGAAGCAACATGGATAGTACATATTCATAATTAAAGTCATAATTCATTTTCTACTAAAAACCACAATTTCCTTTTTTTTGAAGAGTGTCTCAATGTGACTTTTGAAATCCAGTAAAATCGAATAATATTTACATTTTATGTTTTTTCTTCCCCCACTTTCTTATCCAATAAATTTTTTTTTTTAGAACTTTCACTTTAATGAAATACTCAGAATTGTGATTAAAATAAATAATAAATTACACAAGTTTACAAGTAACAGTTAAATATTTAGGGTTAAGTTTTGCAAACAGTACAAATGTTTAAGAGTGTTGATTGGGAGTAAGGGAATGTCAACTGCCAATAAATATGGAAGATGAAAGAACAGGACTTTAAACAGAGCGTATTTAGTTATGGGTCTCTGTCTCCTCCCCACACAGAAAAACTCCCAGATATTCGTGACTTCATCCACTCAGACTGGCAGATAGATCACATTTCCTGACCCCCCAGCTCTTCACCTCAAAAGGTTTATCTTTCCACTACACCAGCAAAGACCCTCAGGACACACGATTCATACTGCCAGCTAAGCATCTACGCCGAGGGACAAGGTAAGCATACGCTAAGGCAGCTGGGCCATCCTGGCCCTAATCCCTCCAGCGGTGTCCACGCTGAGCACTGCAGCACTTGTAGAAGGTGGTCATCGGCTCATCTGCAGAGCGGGTCTGAAGCTGCATGAAGTAAGCACGAGGATGTTCGCATTTGGGACATGGCTCTGCAGTAGAGTCAACATTCTCGCAGGCAGCTGCTCCACCAAGCACATCATCCACTTCTTTCAGTTTTGGGTACTTCCGATTTGTTACCTTGCGGGTGATGTTGTGCACGTAGGGGCACCTGTTGCAGGCGAAGCGGTGGCAGCGTTGTCCCTCCTCCACCATCAGCCCGTTTCCGCAGCCGGGGCAGAACAGCAGCATGGTCTGGAACTCCGCAGGCGCCAACCACCGGCAGCTCCCACTGCCGCTCAGCCTATCCAATAAATTAATGATCTAATTTGAATTCTCCATCCCAGAGAGAAGTCGTATTTTTCATTATTTTTAATTCATACTACGTGTTCAGCCATTCTGTTACCAAATTGGAAAATATTTCATAAGATCTAAAAAGTTTTTATTTTTTAAAATAAATATTAATGCTACAATAAACCTCGTTGTGTTTTTCCAAATCTTATACACATGTTATCTTTCAATATTCTTTTAAGAATATTATAACAATATTTTGTATTTTGTTCTATATTTACTTCTTTGCCAAAAAATATCAATTGTTTGTCATTTACTCAGTCTTCTAATTTTCAGTTCTAATATTTGCTAATGTTATATGCATGTAACATTTCACATTTTTTTAATTGACAATGTGTTTCCAGTCACAAATATCTTCATTTGCCAAAACCAATCATGAACATTGGTTGAGAAATGCATAACAGTAGTAACAAGATACTTTGTCTTTGAACTTAGACTACAATAACTTATTTTCCAATTTGAAAGAATTTGGGTTGAAAATGAAATATAAATGTTCTGCCATGTTTATCTAATGGAAAAATTTATTCATTGATTTGAATCAGATTTGCTTTGCTAGAAACAGTCTCACTCATGTCAGGATATGACAGCCGATTTTCCAGAATCATCATCCAATAAACAGAGTAAAGTTCCAGAGGTCTTGACTTTCTTATCCAGGTTTCAGATTTTTTGAATGTAGTTTTCTTCAACTTCTAATGAGCAGACCAAAGGTATATTTGCCATCTCTGAAGTATGACTTTTTTAGGAATAACTATCTCTTTCATTCTCATTGTTTTGGCCAGTGGTTACAGTTTCATTTAATGAAGAATTTGACATTGCAGGGTTGAATCTAAGCCAATTCTAGTTGGGAATTTGGTAAGAACAATGTTTTTGCTTATTTTCATGAAATCTTCTTTAAATAGTTTGTAATGTCCTGCTTGCAAATTTTATGTGGATCATGCTCTACAAAAATCTGCTCACTTTTCAGCTTCCAGGTATTTAAATTTGAAGCATTAGTTTTAAATGTTTTTGCTTTTTTGCTTTTATTTTAAGATCTACTTTTGTATTTTATATTTATGTCATGATTTCCAAGTGAACACATTCTTGGTTATCTAAAGCAGGGGTCAGCAAATTTTATCTGTAAAAGGTCAGTAATTATCTTTAGCTTTGTGGGTCATACAGTGTCGACAGCAATTACTCAACTCTGATGTTGTGGAATGAAAAATAGCCATAGACAACATATAAAAATTTGGGTGTGGAGGCATTTTGATAAAACTTTATAAAAATGAACAATAGGCCTGATTTGACCCACAGGCAGCAGTTTGCTCAT
Organism: Papio anubis; assembly: GCF_008728515.1. Classification (NCBI taxonomy): domain Eukaryota; kingdom Metazoa; phylum Chordata; class Mammalia; order Primates; family Cercopithecidae; genus Papio; species Papio anubis. The sequence goes on from NC_044978.1 coordinate 15,968,179, forward strand.
CTCTGACGTGATGCATTAAAAAAAATTGTTTGCCAAGTGTAAAAGAATTCTAACCATAACCAATCTGAAAATATTTTTCATTTCTTATTTTTCCTCTAAAATATTCAAAAATACATATTAAAGTTAAAAGACAAAACAAAAATTAGAATCAATATCAAAATTTAACTCCAAATATATAAAGTTTAATTTTATGTTTGAAAATATAACTACATCATATGAAATATTTTTATAAAAGTAAAACCATTCACAATCAAAATGCTACATTTCCATCTAGCTGCCAATGTAAAGAATCAATGTCATGTTTCACATGTTTCATCTAGACATACATATACATAAATTTTAAAGTAATATGAATAATGTAACATTGCAAAATGCTATTCAGACATTGTGTACAACTCTTGGTCATACCTCACTAATTTATGACTGCCTCCAGGTCCAAGAATTGGAACACAAATGTATTAGTCTGCTTAGGCTGCCGTAACAAAATATCACAACTGGATGGCTTAAACAACAAAAATCTATTTCTCACAGTTCCAGAGGCTGGAAGTCTGAAGTCAAGGTCTCTGAGGGTTTGGTTTCTGGTGAGGGTTCTGTTCCACACTGCAGACTGCCATCTTCTCATGTAGCCTTTACTCTGAGTGTGCAGAGAAAGAGGGTGAGAGAGAGGGGCAAGAGAGAGTGTGTTCTGGTGTCTTTTTTTATAGAATCACAATTCCTGTTGGATCAGGGTCCCATCCTTATGATATGGTTTGGCTTTGTGTCCCCACCTAAATCTCATCTCAAATTGTAATCCCCAGGTATTGAGGGAGGGATCTGGTGGGAGGTGACTGGCTAATGGGGTTGGTTACCTTCATGCTGTTCTCATGATAGTGAGTGAGTTCTCACGAAATCTGATGGTTTTATAAGGGGTTCTGTCCCCTTCGTGCTCTCTCTTTTCTGTTGCCTTGTGAAGTAGGTACTTGCTTCTCCTTCACCTTCTGCCATGATTTTAGCTTTCCTGAGGCTTCCCCAGCCATGCAGAACTGAGTTAACTAAACCTCTTTCCTTTATAAATTACCCAGTCTCAGGTATTATTAGTTATAACCCTGTGAAAAGAGACTAATACATGTAATGACCTCATTTAACCTTAATTGCTTTCTTTTTGTTCCTATCTCCAAATACAGTCACTTGAGGATCAGGGGTTCAACATATGAATTTGGAGGGACATAATTCAGTTCATAGCAATGAAGAAAATCCAAAACACAGACATTAAGCACTGTTGGGAAAGATCCTACTTTAACTTGTGTTTCTTTTTCCTGGGCTTGCCCTCAACCTTGGCAAAATAAACCTCTAAATCGATTGAGATCTGCCTAAGACACTTTCTGCCTAAGACACTTTCTGAGATCTGTCTAAGGCACTATTAGGAAAAATCCTACTTTAACTTGTGTTTCTTTTTCCTGGGTGTGCCCTCAACCTTGGCAAAATAAACCTGTAAATCGATTGAGATCTGCCTAAGACACTTTCTGGTTTACATGGTCCCTGGTCATTTGGTCTTCGATGTCAAAATTATTAATTCAAGAATTATTAGCCTTTTTACATGAGGAATTTAAAAACCTCCAGGAATGATTTCATTCTGTCAATAATTCCCTTTCAGGTCCAATAAAAAAAACCCTGGTCTTCAGAGGAGAGGAGAATCCTGAATACAGCTTGAAGCTGTGGAGCATATCCAAGCTTTGATGCATTGAGGATTCTATGTATCCAGTGCCCACTGCCACAGTGGTGCCAGTGGTAGCAGTGCTAGTGCCTATGCAGAGAGCAGTGCAGACAGTAGAGGTGTCGTGGGAGGTGCATTGAACCATGAGCACCAGACACAATTTGAATGACATGCACTGAGACTACTTTTTCACTTACATGACTCTCTTATCACTAACAAGAAAGTCGATGATGCATCAGTTATAAAATTGTCCTATATCACTGAGGAATTCCTCACTTCTTTTTTGGAACTAAGAAAAATATAAAAATATAAATTCATTTGAAGGTAAATTCTTCTACTCACTTATCAATAACAAAAAAAATAGTTTAAAGAATCTCAAGTAATCTAGGCAATGAAATAATCTGTATGACAAACCCCCATGACACGAGTTTACCTATGTAACAAACCTGCACATGTATGCCTGAACTTAAAATAAAAGTTAAAAAAAGGAATCTCAAATAAGACATGGCTTAAAAATAATTAAATGCTTATGAGAAGAATCATAAGAAAAAAAAATATTAGAAAGGAATTGCTTTGTGGTACTAGCCTAGACAGCAATGTAATAGGAAATTACAGCTTTTTGGGTGCTGAGGCATTAAAAAAGAGGCTTCCAAATCACCAGAAACAAATTATCATCATTTGCAAAAGAGAAATAAAAGAGAGAATCAAAGATGTTGCCTCTTGGTGACTCTTGGTTTCTCAATAGTTCACCCTGAGACAGTTCATCAATCACAGCAGCAAAAATTACAAATTGTCTCAAATTATGATTGAGAAAACTTGGAAGTTAATCATATTTCCCATGCCATAGTTTGTTCTTTTAGGTTTAGAAAATTTAGGTCAAACTCAAATGGATCCTCTACTTATTACGTAATTGAATTTGCCTTATAAATGAAGGAACTCATTTCACTAATTGAATAGATTATTTTATTATGTCCTCATTGCCATAGAAAATGTCTGTTTCATTGATTTGATTTGATGAGACTTTCAAAAGGATAAATATAGCACATGAACTTCACATAAGGGTTAATATTACTTTGGCAGAGTTTTGGTGTTTTTCAAAATCATTAGTTTTAAGACTTTTTTAAAAGTAGTTTTTGATTCAGAGAAAAACTGAGAGGAAAGTACAGAGATTTCCCATATACACCCTAACCCAACACATGCACAGACTTCCCTATTAGCAATATCCCTCACCATTCACCTACTGAAGGCATCTTGGTTGCTTCCAAGTTTGGGTAATGAGAAATAAAGCTACTACACATATCCATGTACAGGTTTCTGTGTGGACATACATTTTTAATTAATCTGGGTATATAGCAACAAGCACATTAATGACTCTTAGTTTGGTAAGTATGTTTAGTTTTGCAAGAAACTGCCAACCTGTTTTCCAAAGAGGCTGTCCCATTTTGCATTCCCACCAGCCATGAATGAGAGTTCCTGTTGACTGACATCTTCGTAAGCACTTGGTGTTGCCAGTGTTCTGGATTTTAGCCATTCCAATACGTGTGTATTGTTATCTCCTAAGTAAATTTGATTTGTTTTATAAATGCATTTGAATTTTAAAAGTATAGTTTATAGCACTTAGATTACCATGTGCTGGTGAGAAATATTTAAATAAGATTTTATCCCAAGAAAAATGTTTCTTGGATTATGTCTTTAAATTAAAAGTCACATAAAGTCTACTTTTAAGTACACTCAAGTACACTAGAGAAATACATTTCTAATTGAATTTGTTAAAACGTTTAGAGCCTAAATTTGAATAAACTCTTGCTTTTGCTACTCAAACTATGCTCAGAAGAAAACTTTAAAAGATTATTACTTCTTTTTTTTATTTTGAGCTGCAGTGAAGTCTACTGCAAAAACTCCGGACTGCTGTAGAGATACCTGCATTCTGGTTAGTGGTCTCTCACTAATCATGTGCCTTTTGTACTTTTCTATGTACCCATTTTCTCTGCTGGAAAATGAGGTGGTTAAATTGTCAGTGGATTCCCATGTTCTGTATTCCTTAAGGACTCCAATGAGGGGCCTGAGGTACTGTGAGGGAAGAGAGTTTGAGGATTCTGACACCTACCACCCTTCAATCAGAGCAAGTTCAATTTTAAATATTGGGTGCCCTCTTTCTTGTAAAATGTTATTGGAAGAAATAACTCATATAAAAATAATGATAGAAAGTTACTTGACTAGATGAACACTAAGATCCCCCCAAACCATGTTCTAGCTTGTAAACTAAGTTGATTTGTAAAAGTATAGACTTCTGGATATGCTGTCCAGATTCAAACCAACTATGAGTCAGTAAGATTCTCAGTTGCTGACAGCAAAACTCATTTAAGCTAGTTTAAGTAGAAAAGGAGCTTATTTTCATTCATTTTTATTTTTATTTTTTAGAGATAGAGTCTCATTCTGTCACCTAGGCTGGAGTGCAGTGTTACAATCATAGCTCACTGCAGCCTCAACCTCCTGGGCTCAAGACATCTCCCTTCTCAGCCTCCTGAGCAACTGGAACTACAGAGACATGCTACCACATCCAGCTAATGTTTATTTATATATTTATATATTTATTTATTTATTTATTGGTAGAGGTGGGGGTCTCGCTTTGTTGCCCAGACTGGTCTCAAACCCCCGGCCTCAAGCAATCCACCAATCTTGGTCTCTCAAAGTGCTAGGATTATGGGCAAGAGCCACCACCCCCAGCCAGAATTAATTTTTTTAAATGACTTACATAGCTCATAAAGTCTCTGAGAAGGGGAGAGAGTAAAATCTGGAGGCTATACAGCTAAGCACAACTCTCAATGCCATGTAGAATGATGCCATAGAAAATCCACTATTTATACCACCAGACACAGACACTGCAGTTCACACCACTGACACTGGGCAGTGGCTACTAGAACATCTACCACTATTACCTTCACACACACACACACACACACACACACGATTCCTCCTGACCCATGCTTTTAGAGGTTGCAGCTTCTGAATCAGAGTATTGTGTGGGTTCATCTGATCAGTGCCCAGGCTCTAAGGGCGGATTGGAAATCAAGTATATGACTTGCCTTCTTGGAGAAATAAGTTTCACAAGGCAAGAAGTTCCCCCACATGCAAAAGGAGCATTAAGAAAGTGCTGAGCAGTAGAGGCATTTCTCCATTTCTCGTTTTATTCAAGAAATTTTTGCTAGTGCCTACAAAGTATCTGCTACTTTTCTAGAGGCCGGGATGAAACAATTTATAAAATCGACAGTGTCCCACTTTCATAGAATTTACATTCTAATAAAGCAGAGAGACAATTAAAAAGTGAACAAATAAATGTTTAATATGTCAGATGTCAAGTGCTGAAAAATAAATCAGGATAAAGGGATAGAGAATAAGTAAAGTGGGCTGATTGACAGGGTAGTCAGCACGGATTACTAAAATGATTACACTTGAGAAGAAGCCTGCAAGTATTAATAGTAAGGAAACAAGCCATGCCGCTATCTCAGGGAATAGCATTGCAGGCAGAAAGAAAAGCTCACGGAAAGTTATGATGTAGGGCAAATATGTTCCACACACTGATAATAAATACACTCAGTGACCCTTTACGAAAATGTGCGAAGCTCAGAGTCAGCTATTACCTATTGTTACCAAGACCTTGAATATTTTTCCAAAATTAAGGTTCCCAAACCACAATTATGAGTCTCTGTCTTAGTCCATTTGTGCTGCTATAACAAATGTCATAGACTGGGAAGTTTACAAAGAACAGAAATGTATTTTTCACAGTTTTGGAGGCTGGAAAGTTCCAGATGAAGGTGCTGGTAGGTTCACTGTCTGATTAGGTCAGTCCCTGCTTCCAAGATGGCACCCGTTGGAATGCTGTGTGAATGACAGAATGCTTCTGTCTGATGACATAAAGCAAAAGAGAAAAAGGGATGAACTCCCTCAAGCCCTTTGATTAGGACACCTAATCCCATTCATGAGGATAGAGCCCTCAGGACTCAATCACCTCCCCAAAGCCGCATCTCCCAATACTATTGTATTGGGAATTAAGTTTCAGTATGAATTTTGGAAGGGACAAAAACATTCAAAACATAGTAGGCCCCTAAAGGAACATGTAATATTCAAAGCAACTGAGGCCTGACAGAAGGAAGCAGATCTCTAGCCATCAACACAAACTGTGCAACACAGAAACAGATCTTGGGCCAGCGAGAGCAAAATTTCAAGTTGCATTGCTGGTTCTCTGTTGCAGCTGCTACAGTAGAACATTATAAACAGAAAGATATTTTTACTGCCAGAGACTGGAGTCCGAGTGCAGAAGTGAAAACATGACAACAGGTGGAGAATGATTCCCAAACAAGCTCACTTTGAAGAGTTAACAAGATTAGCATTTGTACAAAGCAGCCAGTGACCTTCGATCTTATGTGTAATAAATGGGAATAAGTCCTGCCTGGAGTTTAAAGTTATTTAAGTATGCATAACACTTCAATTTCCATACGAGCATTAACTTGCTCACTCTACCAAGTAGAAAGCCCAGTTAGGAGTTTTAAGAAATTCAGCTGGAGTTGGACGAAATGAGAAGCAAAGGATATTTGGTAAGGATAATGTAGAATCTCAAAGAAGCCGAGGACAGGAAGAAGTTGGAAAAGGGACTCAAATCTCTAAGCGCTTACTCTCTCCTTCATTCATCACTTCTCCTGTCTTCTTCCGCTTCATTTCTCTTTTTCCCCTTACATATTGGATTCTATTTTCCTGGTGAAAAAGAGCAGCCAGCAGCCCCTAAGTCTTACCTTTCATCATATAGGAATCTAAAGTAGTAGTCTAAAGAGACTGATTTTTTTTTTCACTCAGTTCTAATACCAGAATTTCCAAAGATAGACTCTACTTTCAAGGAATATATTGGATCTTTGCCCCCAGGTCCTGGTACAGAGCTTCAAAAACCCTTGGAATTTCCTGGATAATATGAGTCTTCATTATGCTCATGAAGTGAGTCATTATAGGTCCCCAGCTAGCTTCAGGATGGAGGCTGCTCACCAGAAGGACCAAGGACACGGCAAGGGGGTTGGAATTTTCCATTGCTGAACCTCTAGGGAAGAGACGGGTGCTGGAGATTGACTGCAATGACATGGCCGATGTCGTCAATCATGCCTATGTAATAAGAGCCCAACAAAGACCGGACACTGAGGCTCAGAGGAATGTCCTGGTGGATGAACATATTGATGTGCTAGGAGGGTGGGGCACCCTGACTCTGTAAGGAGAGAGCATGGAAGCTCCACTCCTAGAACCCTCCAGACCCTGCCCTGTGTGACTCTTCATTTGGCTGTTCCTGGGTGGTATCCTTTATAATAAGACTGTGATTGTTAGCATCACACTTTGAGTTCTATGAGTTGTTCTGGCAAATTACTGAACTTATAAAAGCCTCCAAATATGTAGCTGGTCAGTCAGAAATGTGAGTGGCCTGAGAATCCCGCTTGCAACTGTTGTCTGAAGTGACAGTTATTTTGCAAAGGATTGAGACACCTGGGGAGTCTGATGCTTGCTAATTTCAGGTAATTAATGCCAGAATTGAAGTTCACTTCACCCAGCTGGGATTGAAATAGAATAAACTCTGACTAACCAAGCCTACTCAATGAGAAAAAAATAGTGAGATAATGCAATTAGACCAGCTTGGATCTTCCTCCCACCCTGAACCAATCAACTGTCACATTTACAAACATGGCGGCACCTATGACAACCATGTGAATTTAGAGGGGAGATGCAGTTCCTAGAAAACAGAAGCAGAGCAGACAATATCCTGGTGCTCTACTCCCACTATTCAGAGTTTCAATGACAGACCAAGTGTGTTACACATTTCGTTTCTAAATCTAGTCAGATCTACAGATGGCTCTGCTGATGCTATAAATCTATGTAATTGTTCCCTGTGTCTGGAAAATACATGTAATGGTGAGTTTCTAAATGTTAAAACATTCAAAATGACAAATAAAACATTCTTCAGCAGCTAAAACATCTGATATTAAAATTGAGAGTTTATAAATAGTAACTTGATCTTATAAACAGCCAGCTTTAAATTCCATGTATCTCAAAAATTACTCAGTGTTTTTCTCAAGTGTATATTTTCTTTGGCCCAATAGATAAGTACCCTCCTAAACACAGACCTGAAAATAAATGTAAGATCTATTGTGGCATTACATGTGCAAAAGAGAGCAGTAGCTTCTCATGTGGTAAAGTGGTAAGCTATGATATGGTTACAAAGAACTAAAGCCTTGTGGATCTAACAGAATAAAGATGAACAGCCTGGGTGCGGTGGCTCAAGCCTGTAATCCCAGCACTTTTGGAGGCTGAGGTGGGAGGATCACTTGAGGTCAGGAGTTCGAGACCAGCCTGACCAACACGATGAAACCTCATCTCTACCAAAAATACAAAAATTAGCTGGTTGCGGTGGTGTGCGCTTGTAATCCCAGCTACTCAGGAGGTTGAGGCAGGAGAATTGCTTGAACTTGGGAGGCGGAGATTGCAGTGAGCCAAGATCGCACCACTGCACTCCAGCCTGGATGACACAGCAAGACTGTCTCAAAAAACAACAACACAAAAAAGACAAACTTGGACTATTTTCACTAGCAAGCACACACAAGAAAGAGAACACTTTTAGCCTCTCTGCTACTGCCAGCTGAATTCTTCCCTCAGACCCTGTAAATGTGTTCTATATCTTGCAGCAAACCAAAGCAGAACTGCATGTATTAGCTCTTTGCCTCTATATTGTAATTGACCGGGAATTCATCTGTTTCTCTCAGAAGGCTGACAGTACAGGAATTGAAAGTACAGACTGTCTTCTGTTTCATCCTTAAGACCAGCACAATGCCTAAAACATAGCACGAGTAGAATAAATATTTGATTATTTGATGATCTTTTTGCAAATGGCCTAAACTGTATATTAGTTTGTTCATGGTTAAAATGAAGATAATTATATTCCTGACTTCACTGGGTTGTTATGAGGATTAAATGCCCCATAAATGCTTATGTGGTTGCTGTTGATAACTGAGGCCCGGTTGACAATCATTATTCACTGATTAGAAGCCATCAGACCCACAGCAAGTTATTTATAGGTGGAGAAATCACAGGAGAATATTTCACAAGAGGTCCAGGTCACTGCTCTCAAAATAAGTAGCAAATGGAGTCTCACTGCTCAGCCATCCCCTTTCTTGTCTTCTCTGTAGTCATTGCACCCAGATGTTATTAGTTTTTAAAATACATCTCAGCTCATTTATACATTCATATTTACTACTTGCTAATCATTTGTTTTTAACAAGTTATCGACATAATTTATTAGGAGTCAAATAAGGTAGCATTCGTTTACTTTATTCTACATGTTTAGAGGCATTATTACACTTGTAATACTGCAGTAAAGAAAGAATCCTGGTGCTTTTCTGTTTATTTTGTTAAGTCATTTTGCTCCAGGGTAGTTGGCAAGTGTCATTTACCTTTCAAATATGCCAACTTGGCTCCTTAAGACTTCATCTCCTCTGTCCTGAGATAGTAGTCAATGAAATAAACCTATCATTAGAAGCAAATTATAGTATATAGAGATTAAATTGCATTTCTAAGAAATAATTCTTTTTATAGAAATTAAGAATCATAGTATCCCCTTCATACCATAATTTTTCAAGAAGTAATTTCAGCTTATAGTTTTAAACACATGCACACACTCATTTTGGGAGGAGCAAGTATACATAATGTTCCAGTAGGCAAAAAAAAATCTTTGTTTAACCACAGGTTAAAAAAAAAAAAAAAATCTCCTTTAGCATGAACCCCTCAGATGCCAGCAGAATAATTCTGGAAAATAGTGCTACTCAAGAGGATGGTGGATACAAGCCAAGAATTTATATTTAACCCCTGAATAAAGGAAATACTAGAAAGAAAAAAGTCACACTTATCAAATACATGTTTTAATTAGTAAAGGCAATGCTATTCTTTTGAGTCGTTTTGGTGGAGGATGAGAGGAAAGCTCATTGTCTAGAATTTAAATGTATTGCATGGAATAAAGGTCTTTTACACTTACCAACTACCAAATGATTTTAACATAAAAATTGAAGTTATTTGAACAATTAATTGCATAATTAGAGCTACTCTTAAAGCCATTTTTAGAATGTTATTAATTCAAGATGAGTTTTTTTTAAAATCTCCTGCTGAAAGTACTATTCCTAATTACCCAGAGTGTATTTAAATGTGGAGTAAATTCTCTGCTACCATGAATGCACCAAAAGCCATTTCATTGGAAACATGTTGGTAACGTCCCTACCCTTTCACATAGAGAAAGGTGAATTTGTTACCTAAGACACACATTCCATCTTTAATTGAGATTATAATCCCAAATCTTTGCTCCAAACAAGTTGTTAGGAAATTATAAGCTAGGGTCTACTTAATTCTGACTCAAAGTAAAATGTTATAATTTACCGTTGGTGATCACAACTCCAGCATCTCACCACTGGTATGCTAAACACGCCATTTCTTGAGTTATTGCCAGTTAACATTCACTTCGTGATATATGAATATCACCAGGGAAATTCAGAACCCTTCAGCCACTTATGTATCACGTTAATATTCCCAAGTGGTTGTATTAAAAGTCCCAGCATTGCTCCCCATTAGAAGCTGTCATGCAATGTTTTATTTTGATATTTTACTTCACTGATTTTCATCATAGTTTCCTAGCCAGGTTCCAGACACTATGACTGCATTCATAAACTTGCATATAATATGCATGTGAAATCATATTTCCTTCTTGGACACATTAGCAAAATTCCATCTGTCTGTTCCTTTTTAAGCTGTTAAGTTTTCCACATTGAAAACAGAATTGGGTTACAATTACCTACTATGACTTCTCATCAAAATAACATTTTAAGTTGTATATAATATTGTTCCACATTATCCCTTCCCCGAGGACTTTAAAATACTTCACACACCCAAATATTTTTACAAGAAAGCTAATAGCATATTGAAGTATTTTAAAGTTGAAAGGAACTTTTAGAGATTTTTCTAATCTAACCCTTTCATTTTCTCAGATAGCAAATCTCAGCTTTAAAAGATCGGAGAAGCAGGCTGGTACAGGGGGTGCGAATGTGAACGTAGGGGCCAGACCAGACTGACTGGATGCAAAAGCTGTTTCCACCACGTCCTCACTGGGGGACTTGGGCAAGTTGTCTGTGATACTTCTCTGTGCCTCTGTTTCTGTGTCTGTAAAATTGTAGAAGACCAACTTTATAGAGTTGCTGTGAGAATTATTAATAAATGAGCAAATACACCCATTACCACGGAGAAGAGTTGCCCCCCATTCAGTCGCCTTAACTATTCCTGACTAGTGACTCTGAAAGATGAAGCAGGGTCCTATAGCCCAGCTCCATTCTCTCCCTCTCTCCTAAGAGCGGCTGCCCACAGAATCTGCCCTTTCCGGCTCCTCACAGATCATCCTTCATATGGAAAATCCCACTTTTGACCAGCATGGCCTGAGACTACATGCAGAAATCTATGTTATACCAGGATTCAGCGTTTGGAAGCCTGCTGTTGCCACATTGTCTGATATTAGCTTCATTCGTCATAAAAGTGACATGTTGATTCTCCATCTGACCGATTTTGTCTTCCCTCTCATTTCGTTCAGAACTCTGACAACAACAAGTTATCAATCCATCTAAGTATCCATCAGTGGAATAATGGATAAAGAAAATGTGGTATATTTACACAATAGGATACTATTCAGCCTTAAGAAAGAAGGAAATCCTGTCATTTGCAACAACGTGGATGAACCTGGAGGACCTTATGCTAAGTGACATAAGCCAGGCACAGAAAGACAAATAGCCTATGTTTTCACTTACATGAGACAATCAAACTTATAGAAGCAAAGAGTAGAATGGAAGTTACTAGAGCATGGGAGCCTGGGGAGACTAGGGAGATGTGGGTCAAAGGGTACAAAGTTACAGTTAGACAGGAGAAACTAATGATAAGTATTTCAGGTGCTGGATATGTCATTGATTCAGCCATTCCACACTGTATACATACATCATTACATCACTTTGTACCTCATAATAATATGTATAATTATAATTTGGCAATAAAAATAATAAATAATAAAAAGGATTCTAGTAAAGAAAGCCATTAGTGAAGCCCTTAAAACAGCAACATAAGGCACAGAGCTCACATAGTACCTGGCACAGGGTAAACACTCGATAGATATTAGCAGTGACCTTCCTTATTTTGTCTTGCTCCAAGTCGCCTATCACACTAACAATAAAATTAATATTACAGCCCAAATACCTTATGTATAGCATTAAGAGCTCATCTGTGAACAGAAAAAGGAGCTTGGATTAGTTAATATCTTAAGACCATATTGTGTCTATCTCACAGCTCTTCAGGCCAACTTATCGAACAGTCACTATGCCCCGATCTGAGGCAAATGTTCACTAAATATTCACTCAATATTGTTCGGGATCTACAATTCAATTAACAGTAATTTATGTTCCTACAGAGAGTGTTTAAATCATATCTTTATACCTTGAGACATCAAAATATAAAAGCAAAATCTCAATTTAGCCACCCCTATCATTTCTGAGATAAACTGCATTTCTTTGATTTGAATGTTCAGTTCCTAAATGCTATATTTCCTATCTTCGTAACTTTTGAGGCTATAATCTTCCATTTTAATTTTCTATTTGCCATTTCTTACAATTACCCACCTATATATGCACTCTATACAGACTATACACAGAGCAGATTTTTTTGATTCCTGGTAGATTCCTTTTTTCACAATTTCTTAGTTTTATATAAATGTCTATGAATTTTTGTGTAGTAGAACTTTCAACAATAAATTTGAAGTCTCTTTTGTGCAGTTCCAGGGTCTTTTTCACTGGTCTCACGTATCACACATTACACCACATCAGTCCCCTACTCTGAACATCCCAATGTCTTCCCATTAGGCATAAAGTGAAACCCTTTAAAGTCCCCTGTGGACTGGTCCTGCCTCTCTCTCTGACCTTGATTCCAGGGGGCTCTCCCTGTCACTCAAGGCCTTCTAGCTGCAGTTCACCAACCTGCTATGTCTGGGACGTGCCGAGGGCACTTGCGTCTCAGGCACTCGCCGTTCCCTCTGCCAGGAACTTTCTCCCCTCGGGGATTTGCTTGTCTCTCTCCCTCACTTTACATGGGTCTCTGCTCCAGTGCCATCTCCTCAGAGACCTTTCCTGACCATCTTCTTTAAAGCATCCTCACCCTCCCATTTTTTCACTCCCTATCACTTTGATGGTTTCATTTTATTCACAGCCCTTATCATTACTTGTCTTTGTTTCTTTATTATCTGTCCCCCTACTAAAATGTAAGGTCCATGAAACCAGAGATTTGATTTACTTTATACCTGTATCTCAGGCACCTGCTACATACAAATGGGTCGAATTAATAAATAACAAGTGAATCTTTGCATGCCAAGAACTTAGCACAGTCCCTGGCTTATAGTGAGTACCAAGTAAGTGGTGTTTGAATAAATGAAAAAATAATAATTTGTTCAACAAAATACATAGCTAATATGCACTCAGAACAGAAAATGTGACCTGCCTGCCTTTAGACATCTTGGAAAGGAATGGGAGAGATAATTGCATGCTCTAAAAGTTAAATAACTATATGTAGTACTGTGTTAAGCTGCGTGTACTCAATTCTAAACAACTGTGTCTAAATCAATGATACAGCTAATAAGCCTGTGTCTGCTTAGGAAGCAGAGTTTGATGCAGGCTGGAGTTCTCAGGTTGGCTTCATTGAGCAGCGGGATTTGAGAAGGATCTTAAAGAGCTTGGGAGTTTGGGATAGGTAATGTGATAGCTAATTTTGTATCAACTTAAGTGTGCTTAAGTTGATACACATAGCTGGTGAAACATTGTTTCTGGATATGTTTGTGAGAGTGTTTCTGGGAAAGTTTCCTGTTTGAATCTGTTGACTGAGTAAAGAAGATTCGGGGTCAGTCGCGGTGGTTCACGCCTGTGATTCCAGAGCTTTGGGAAGCTGAGGCGGGCAGATCACGAGGTCAGGAGATCGAGACCATCCTGACAAATACGGTGAAACCCCATTTCTATTAAAAATACAAAAAACTAGCCAGGTGAGGTGGCGGGTGCCTATAGTTCCAGCTACTCGGGAGGCTGAGGCAGGAGAATGGCGTGAACCCGGGAGGCGCAGCTTGCAGTGAGCCGAGATCTGGCCACTGCACTCCAGCCTGGGTGGCAGAGCGGGACTCCGTTTCAAAAAAAAAAAAAAAGAAGATGATTCGCCCTCATCAATACGGGTGACAACGTTCAATCCATTGAGGGCCAACGTTCAATCCATTGAGGGCCCAGATAGAACAGAAAGGCAGGGGAAGAGCAAACTCACTGTGTCTGCTTGAGCTGGGACAACTGTCTTCTCTTACCCTCAGACATTGAAACTGCTGGTTCTCAGGTCTTCAGGCTTGGGCTAGAACTACACCCCTGGCTTTGTTGGGCTTGCTGACAGCTACTCTGAGACTTCTTGGCATCTATAATTGTGTGAGCCAATGCATCATAATAAATCTCTTTCTATATGTCTGCATATATCTTATTGCTTCCGTTTCTCTGGATAATCCTGACTAATACAGTTAAAGGGGAGAAGTTCCAGAGGAGAACGTCACAAGTGGGAAGGAAGGAGCCAGCCTGTGATGGCATTGTATTTTCTTAAAAATGTATTTGTTCTAGTGATGTTTTTCCAATTTAAGTATATAATATTCCAGGCAATGTTGAGGTTCTTATAACCAGAAATTTAGAATTATTAAATAAAAATTAGAAGTTAATTATTATAACTCTCACCTCTACTCATGTGTTAAAATACTTTATTTTTACTTAAAGTAATTTAATCAAAAGTGAGTATAAATATTTGTGAATTATACCTATTTAGGAAATTTAAATACTTTTAGAAGAAAAGCCTTTAATGTATTACAGACACAGGAAAGGTGCATAATCTTAATAGTGTGTCCATATTAATAAAACTTATGATTTTTTATGACTAAAGAAAAGTCATTGAAGATATTTTTAGATCCACTGATTGTCTCAGATTTAACATGTACTTGAATATTAAGTGGTTTAAAAAGTATTCTCATTTACTTAGACTTCAACGTAGTAAAGCTGAAGAATTAATGTAGTACCCACAGTTCAATAGGCTATGCTTCAGTGGGACTCAGGACAGAATACAATGAGAAAGCATTCATACCTCATATGCCATATCTTCATATTGAGCTTTTGATCCTATTTGACATTATTTACCAAGTAAGAATCAACACAATATTGGCAGATCACAGCACTTTTTCCAAGGGAGTGAGTCAAGTTCTGAGCACTTTAAAGATTATATCTGAGAAAGTGGAAATAATCCAAAAGAACTTTCGTGGACTTCCATCATCACATCTACTCTCCCATATTAGTTTGCTTGGGCTGTCATAGCAAAGCACAATACACTGGGTGGCTTAAACAACAGAAATTTATTCTTTCACAGTTCTGCAGGTTACAAGTCCAAGATCAAGATGTTGGAAGGGCTGTTTCTTCCGAGGCCTCTCTCCCTGGCATACAGATGGACACCTTTACACTGTATGCCTCCATCCCTGGTGTCTGTTTTTTCCTCGTCTTATAAGGATATCCTTCATATTGAATAAGGGACTCACACTTATGACCTCATTTTACCTTCATTGCCTCTTTAAAGTCCTCCAAATACAGTTCTGAGATATTAGAAGTTAAGACATTAAAATATGAATTTGAAGCAGGGGAGCACAATTTGGCCCATGACACCACCCAGGAGCATCTGTAACCCCAAAGGATATGTCTATGTCCCTTCCACTGAGTAGATTCAGCCCCATATGAAGAGCACACAGCTTGACTGAATTTCAGCTTCCACTCTTCCCTCGGGCAGAAAACCCTGAGCAGAACACAACCTACGTATCTGTAGGCCGTGGTCCAATCTGTACCCAAATACTATGTCTTCCCACCCGTTGCTGTAGATGGGTACTCCATCCTTCTATCCAGAGCTGATCCATCCATTTGTGCACTTGATCCTTGCTCATTTACCTTCTAGAGGCCACAGTGGCAATTCTCACCTCTCTCTGCTTCATCATCATTTTTTCCCCTCTAACTAACCATGCTCTTCAACACACAAACATGTTGGTTATCCCATCCTTAACCCCACCTTTCATCCCATCTTTGACTCCACTTCCCCTTCCCCAAGCTATTATCACCCTGTGCCCTTCATGGCAAACCCTCTAAAGCAATAGGCTAAAGTCACTGGTTCCAGTTAGCTTCCTTGCATTCTCCCTCATGGCACTCTGACAACTAACTCTCTCCTTTCCATAAAAAACCATTCTCATGAAGGTCATCAAAGGCCTCCATGTTGCTAAATATAAAAATCAAATTTTTGTCCTTATGTTACTTGATCCATCAGCAGAATTAATGGGTTGAATTAATCAATTTGATACAATTCATCAAACTGATAACATTTGATATTCGTGTGTGTGTGTGTGTGTGCACGTGTGTGTGTGTATGTGAAACTTGGCTTCCTCTTTTCCCTGACCTCTTGACACTGACACTCCCTGAAGTTTAGTCCTTGAACTTCTTTTTTCCATCTACATTGACTCTTGGTAAGCTCAATCTCACTGTTTTAAATCCATCTACACCTCAATACTCTCAAACTTTCTCTATCTCCTGAACTCTAAATGTGAATATCCAATTGTCTATTCAACATCCTCTCTTAGATGTTGTGGTAGTCAGAATTCCAAGATGGTCCCACAAGGTTTCTGGCTCTGGGAAATCCCTAAGATTGTAAATATGATGGATCTCACTCCTGTAGTTGTTATGTTTCATTTTATTTAAGAAATGGAGATATTCATGTGGGCCTAGTCTAATCACATGAGCCCTTTAAAAATTGAGTTTTCTTCCACTGATCTCAGAAAAGAAAATCAGAGAGTTAAAGCAGGATAAGAATTCAACAGGAGGGAAATTTTCCACTGGTGAAGATGGAGGGGGTCATGGAGCAAGAACCCAAAGTGACCTCCATTGCTGAGAGCAGCTCCCACCCTGAAAGCCAGCAAGAGAACAGAGACCTCAGTCCTACAACCACAAGAAACTCTATTCTCCCAACAACTTGGATGAGCCCAGAAATGGATCATTCTCTAGCACCTCCAGACAAGAACTCAGCCTGCAGCATCTTGATTTCAGCTTTGTGAAACCCTGAGCAGAGAATCCAGCTGTGCACTGCCTGGCTTCTGATCTAAAACACTGAGTCCATAAGTGAATGTTGTTTTAAGCCACTACATTTCTGTTAATTTGTTGTACTGAAGAAAAAATCAACTAATACAAATGTGCAGCACCTTAAGCTCAACATTTCCAAAATTGAACTCTGTCTTTCCTTTAAATTTGTTTCACTTCAGTCCTCCCCATAATCATTGATCAAGCCTCCTCCCTTCCAGTGGCTTGGGCCAAAACACTTATATTCATCCTTGACTCCTCTCTTGCTCTTACAACTCACATTAAACTGTCAGGAAATTCCCTTGACTATGCTTTCAAAATATATCCAAGTCTTAATACTCCTTACCACTTCCTCTGCTACCACTTCTGTCCAAGCTATCCAGCCACCATCATCATCTCTCACTTAGATTTTTGCAAGAGCCTTTTAGTTGCACTTTTCTGCTTCCGTCTGACCTCAGTATATGTGTTCAACATAATGACCAAAGAATCCTTTTTAAAAAAATTTTTTAGAGACAGGGCCTCGCTCAGACCTACAAGTGCAAGGATGCAGTCGTAGCTCACTATACCCTGGAGCTCCTGGGCTCAAGTCATCCTCCTACCTCAGCTTTCCAAGTAGCTGGGCACAGGCATGCAGTCCCATGCCTGGCTAATTTTTTTATTTTTACTTTTTCTAGAGACAGGGTCTTGCTTTGTTTCCCATACTGGCCTCAAAACCCTGGTTTCAAGAGATACTTTTGTCTCAGTCCCCCAAAACGTTGGGATTACAGGGGTGAGCCACTGTAATCCTATATATATGTGCCCAGTCTATAGGAGCATTTTGAAGACTACAAGTCAGATTGCATAACTCCTCTCTCACTAAAAGCCCAAATATTATCACTATGCAATATATCCATGTTAAAAAAAAAACTGTACTTGTACACCTAAATCTATACAAATAAAAAGACGAGTAAACATTTGCACCAGAGGAGAAAGGGATAGGCCTGATGCTGTCCTTGAATAGCTTCCAGTTCTGCTACCAGTATTCTGACGAGGGAAAAACAAGAGAACGGGCATCTGAAGAGCAATTCAAACAGAGCATTACCTTATTTCCAATGCTACAGTTCTTCTCTCATTTGACAATCTTATAAACAAAATTCAGTGAAAGAAAGTGTTATCCCTACACCCTCAAATTATCTGAGAACAATAAGAGGCCTAGATATTTCTCCCTGGCTTTGAAATCTTCTACTGTGGAAATTGCTATTATAGAAATGAGATGAAGAGAAGAGGAAGAGGAAGAGAAGAGAAGAGAAGAGAAGAGAAGAGAAGAGGAAGAGAAGAGAAGAGGAAGAGAAGAGAAGGAGAAGAGAAGAAAAGAGGGAAGGGAAGGGAAAGGGAAGGGAAGGGAAGGGAAGGAAGGAAGGAAGAAGGAAGGAAGGAAGGAAGGAAGGAAGGAAGGAAGGAAGGAAGGAAGGAGGGAGGGAAGGAAGGAAGGAAGGAAGGAAGGAAGGGAGGAAGGAAGGAATGGAAGGAATGGAATGGAGATGGAATGGAGCCCTGCCCGACTCACAGGGCTACCATAAGAATTAACTGAGATTCTCACATTTGGGGAAAATTTTTTAACTACAGAGCTCTGTACTCACGTATACTCTTATTATTAATAAAACTATTCAGAAGGCTTTCTGTTGACTGAGTGACCTCTCAGCACTTCATCACTCCTCCCACAGTCAATGAACTTCCCCCTAAGAAATTACAAAGATTTCTAGTCCTGCTGGTGACCCTTGGGCTTGGGTGCTCATTGCTTACTGGGTGACAAAGTAATGGAAAGCAAGTTATTGCTCATAAATTTTCAGAGCTGTCTTTTTCCTGCAGAATCTGAAACTAAGGTGGAAAGGGGAATTGGGGCTATTTGTTAAATACCATTGTTCCTTTGTCTGACACAGGAATCCCACCACTCAAATGTCAGCTAGTACAGTTGGCCCTCCATGTGCATGCATTCTGCATCTGTGGATTCAGCCAACTACAGATTCAACTAATGACAGTTCAAAGATTCTGGGGGTTGGGGGTGGGGAGATATTGATTATTGTGTTTGTACTGAACATGCACAGACTTTTTTTCTTGTCTTTATTCCCTGAACAACACAATATAACAACTATTTACATAGCATTTCCATTGTATTAGGTATTGCAAGTAATCTAGAGATGATCTAAATACATGGGCGAATGTACAATCAATCAATGTGATTGATTCCAGGAACCCTTCAGATACCAAACTCTGTGAATGCTCAAGTCCCTTATATAAGATGGCATAGTATTTGCACAGGTTCTATGCAAATCTTATTTATTGCACAGGTTCTATGCAAATACTATGCCATCTTATAAAAGGGACTTGAGCATCCAGAGTTTGGTATCTGAGGGGTTCTTGGAATCAATCTCCCTTGGGTACCAAGGAATGACTGTATTATAGACACATTTCAATTTCTGCCTTCCTTTGTTTCAACATCCGTGGCCTTGCTGAGAAAATAAAATTACAAAGCCACCCTAAGAAAGAACAGAGCAATTGTCAGGAGGAAACCTGTCATTGTAAGAATGTGCATTGGTGCCTGGGTGACTCTGACAGCACTTTGCTCAGGTGTCAGAAGTTTCTGGCCCGTTGCACTCTCCAGGACACTACCATACATGCATGATTTCAGTAGCATCACAGTAGACAGAGAGGAGAAAATGAAGTCCATGAAGAAGAGAAGTCTGAATTCCCAAGCAGGAGAAATCTTAGAAGAAAAGGCTATTTAATAGTATCTAGGCAGCAGTAATTTTTATTCTAATAGCTCACACCACACCACAGAGGGATTTAAAACTGGAGAAATCTTCATAAATCTTTTCACAAGGCTAACACTTCTCTCTTATAACCTACAACTAAGCTTCACCCATAATAGGTGTTTTGTGTAGACTTTTTGTGGGGGATATCTTCCCTTTTCCCCAAGATCACCACTCCATCTTGTAGACCCTAATCTCTGCACTGAGAGGCCAACATGCATGGAATACATCATCTTTTGACTTCTAGTTGGCTTCAGCCAGTAGAAGCCCAGTAGGAGAGCAGAAGGAAACACAAAGTGAGATCCGAGGCTGTATTCCCCTGACCCTCACATTTGGGAGGTCACCTCAGACTGCTGTGTCCCTTAGCCAACACCACTGCCCCTCTCTCTACTGCTTTCTCCTTTCAGATTTTGGTAACTATTCTCTCCTGCTTGTTCCTTTAGGCCTAAGAATGTAACAGCTCTGCTATCCCTGGCACTGGGAGTACTGCACTATCCCTGTGGTTTCCCTGTATCTTCACCATGCCTTTGCAAATAGTCCCTTCTTAAACCCTCCTCAAGTTTCCCATTTTGCATGTAGCATCTGCTTCTTGCCAGGCCCCTGAGGGATATATTTGCTCAATGAAATGAGCATGTCTTAAATGTTTCTTTATTTCATTGATCAAATGCATGACCATAAAAGAGCACCTTGGTAGAGAATCCTATTTAATTGTAGCATATCCTATATATGAATTGTGTCTTTCTGTTTTATTAAGACAGGTTGAGAATCCCTATTCAGAAAACTCAAAATCCAAAATGCTCCAAAATCAGAAACATTTTGAGCACCAACACGAGGTCTGCCTCAAGTAGAAAATTTCACACCTGACCTCGCATGATGGGTTGCAATCAAAATACAATCAAAACTTTATTTCATGCACAAAAATAATACAAATATTATATACAATTACTTTCAGGTTATGTGTATAAAAATGAAACATAAGTGAATTTCATATTTAGACTTGGGTCCCATTCCCAAGATATTTTATTATGGATATGCAAATATTCCAAAATTCAAAAAAAAAAAAGCCAGTGCAAAACACTCTGGTCCCAAGAATTTCAGATAAGGGATGTTCAATCTGTGTATCCTTTGAGTCTCTGCTTAAATGTCTTTCCTTCAGACCTGTATTCCTTGACCTGTAGTCTTTCCCAAGGCATCTTGTTTTTC
Source organism: Papio anubis (assembly GCF_008728515.1). Classification (NCBI taxonomy): domain Eukaryota; kingdom Metazoa; phylum Chordata; class Mammalia; order Primates; family Cercopithecidae; genus Papio; species Papio anubis. The sequence goes on from NC_044978.1 coordinate 15,989,127, forward strand.
TTTTCCACTACTATTGCAACTTCTTGTTACATATATACGTTTGTTTTCACATTTGGTGCCTGCTGCCTGCTAGATCTTAAACTTCACGAAAGCAACAATGTTCATTTCGTTCTGCACTACCCTCCCTAGCAAGGAACCTGATCCGTGGTGGATACCCAATAAACATGTGTTAAGTAAATTGCTGAGTTAAACAAATAGGCAAGAGGGAGAAGGGCTGTCTAATTCCTCAGCTAGCTCCTGTTCAGCTTGGTCACCCCAGCATATGCCTAGATTGTCATCCTCCCTGTTCAGTGCCTATCCAAGTTCAATTATTTCATAGAAGCTCCAGCCCTCACTGCTGTTCCCCTTCATCTTCTCCTATGAGTGAGTATTGCTTTCCCAAAATAGCATATACATTTCTAAAGTATAGAGCCTATGACTTAGATTTCCTTTGTATCCTCGACAATGCACTTTAAATAAGAAAATCCAGGACTGAGTCTGTCCTAACAGAAGGACTTGAAATAACTTATCAGAAATCATCTGTTACTCGTACCTCTTTTCAATTATGAATCTTTGACTGCATATAACCGAATATCATTTAGGCCATCAACCTTATTCCAGATCATTCAGCCATGTAATTCTTTACTGAAACAGAGATACCTCTCACCCACGAAAAACTCTTTAACAATGTTTGAAGTTGACTCTAGTATTTTGGACAGTTTGCTGTAGATGCAACTGCCAGAGTTCCACAACAAAGTGACCATTTCTCAAACTTTAAATTTTGTCCTTTCTCCTTTTTTATCCTCCAGTCAGGAAATTGTAACTGCAGTTTTCAGATAAACCCAGTCTCCAGTAAAGCAGCACAGAAGTCTGACAACATTGTATTCCCAGGTAGGTTCAATTATTCCAATGTAACTATATATTGTATCGACTTTTTGGAAACCCTCTTTTATTTGCAAATCCTCCCCACCCTCACTGAAAAATATGTAAGCAATTATAAAATGTTAATAATCAAGATACTTTTGAAGTTGATGTCAATGTGTGAAATAAAGTAGGTATCTAAATATGAAGACAACTTTCTAAAATAGAAACTTGAAACATACTGAGAAAAAATATATTGAGTTTTATTGTGTTCCTTTGCGTTTCCTCTTCTTTCTGTTTCCCGTAAATGTGCACCTTTGGAGGAGACATTTATTGCTTTATCTGCCCTTGATGTGATCTGGCTTCTTTCAGAAGCTTCTAGATAAGATGACCAGGCTTGAGCACACCTTTGGTTTTGCCTGGCCTGATTTGCAACATCCATAAAAAGCATTTAACTTCTTGCATATTTATCAAAGTTAGATGCTATTTAAATATTCCGTGGCTGGCCAGGTGTGGTAGCTCTTGCCTGTAGCCCCAGCTACTTGAGAGGCTGGGGTGGAAGGATCACTTCAGCCCAGGAGTTTGAGTCCAGCCCAAGCAACACACCAAGACCTCTTCTCTAAAATAAATAAATACTTTTTATTAAAATTTAAGATAGGTATAAAATCTCCACATGTGTGCAAGTTAAGCAATATACTTCTAAGAAACCCAAGTCAAATAAGAAATCACAAAGAAAAATTTTAATATATAAATGTATAGATATGTATATTTATATTTGTATATATAAACATACATATACAAATTTGCATATATACAAATTTATATTTATATAAATATATATTTATATTTTTATAAATTTATGTATTTATATATATATATACACATTCCTTGGAATAAATTTTTTCTTACCCAAAATCAGAGTGCCAAATAAATGCTCAGAAAACAAGGTGAAATTGTGTCCAGCCTAAGAAAAAATAAATTTTACAAGTCTTTTCGCTTTCTAAAAAGAAATAGCAAAATGTGTGTAAGCATGGTGACGAAGAATACAGAGGGCTCTCCGATTTAAAATTTGACATGTTTGAACTCAACACTCTTGGTGAACTTCCGGAAAGCTCTACCAGCCATAATTAACCACTAATTAAATGTTACTGGGAAAAGCATTACAAGTTATATTCAAAATCTCTTCAAGTCTGAGGGAGCAAATTCCATGAGAATGATTACCTTCTTATATAAGAGACTGCCACAGAAAGGCTCAGAAACAAATCTGTCCCCAACAGCTAATAATTCACCTGTTATCAAACCCTCCAGAATCATAATACCTCAGTCCCAACTGTGAGTCTGCGAATATGTGACAAAACAATTGATGAATTGCCGTGACCAGCCGAATTGGTAATGTGTCTTGGGATTTGGGAACTCCACCCACCCTATGTGTGAGAAGAATTTATGAAGATAACATGACATGCTAATATATTTTTACAGCTTAAACAAGATATTCCATGCCATTTTTGCACACCACACATAGTTTATCAATATAACTCTTAAGACATTTATCCCCTTTTGTGTCTTTGTTGTTGCACATAATATAATTATCAGAAAGGTTAAGACTAACTGACCACCGGAAGCACTCGAACCCTAGGTGGAAGCTCTTTTTTATAACTTTCTTTCTCCATTTTTATTCTGTTCATTGTTTCATTTTCATTTCGTTGTTTTTGTTGCCAGTATCTTAATACAATCTTTAGCCATAGCAAAAGCACGAAAAGAACTTTGAATGGTTTAGGTGTGACTTGTGAACAACTTATTCTTCTATCTCATTTTAGATGGGTCAGGTGGTGGGTGAGATCCTAAAGCAGTGTTGGCTGGAAGTCAGATATCTTTCAGAGAGAAATCAAGGTCACCACCTTTAAAGGATAAAGCTATTAGTTTGTAGGTAGAAAAGACATCAGTGCTGTCCTCTCCCCTAGCTGTTGGTGAATATCAGATCTACTTCTGAAAACTGTTCTGATTCTCTAATACGGTTTGTATGGTTAATTACAGAAAAGTACTTCTGGCTTCTCTGGTTAATCATATTTAATGTATAAAAAAGTATTCTGCTATATTGAGCAGTCAAGAAAATTCCTGTAAATTGAAATAGTTAATATGTACCAGGCCTGTCACTGCCTATGATAAAAAAGAACAAGTAGCTAACGTTTGGCAAGTCATTAGAGTGTCTGCCTTGCACAGGGTGCTTTTCCTGAATTAGCTCACTTAGTCCTTATGCAACCCTAAGAGATAGAGACTATTATGATGCCCATTTTCTAAATGAGGAAACAGGCTTCTGGAGTTTGCAAATTTTTCCCAAGGTCAAAAAACTAGTAAGTTGAAAAGCTGGAACTTGAATTTGAGTCCATCCTCCTCCAAAACCCACATTCTTAAGAGTTATACTTAACTTTTTCCTAAATTCCTATGTACTTCGTGTCGCTCATATGTATTTGAAACATTTCAAATATCAAGCATGCACTGGAATAACATTTAACCATATCACAAATCCTTTAAAATTAGACAAATTATGATGAGAGACTTCAACAACTATGAACAGTGTGATCTTGGGAAATTTACTCAAACCCATTGAGCTGCAGTCTTCTCATTTGTGTAAGGCTCGCAGGATTATTAAAGGACAAGTGAGAGCATGTATGTCAGGTAAATAATAAGAACCCAACAAATGGTAGTGCTTTTCCCTTTAATTCCTGTAAAACTTTTCAAAATTTCAGATAATCAACTTCAAAGAAACTGCCTTGCACATATTCTCCCTCTTACTAGCTTGCATATAGCAGGTAATTTCATAAGTATCTATTAAAGAAAATGCAACATTTTCAGTAAGCTTCAATAGGAAAATATTACCTGATCGAAACTTTAGTAAGGACTTTCTTTTATTGCACTTTGTCAAGAGGAATGTGTACCTACAATGGCACTAAATCAGATAAAGTTTATCCTCTTAGGTAAGAGCCTGTTACACTCTGAAATTAAAACTTAAAATAACCAATGTACAACAACCATCTGCAGAACTACTTACCCTAAAAAAGATTTGCAAATACATTGCAGGAGAAATGTGTCTCCTGCATGATGGAGAAAGTGTCTCTTAAATCCTCAACAGTAAGTCTAGAGCTGTGACATCCAGCACAGTAGCCACTAGCCGCATTGACTACCGAGTATTTGAAGTGTAGCCAGTCCAAACTGAGATATGCTCTAAGGGTAAAATAAACACTGGATTTTGAAGACTTAGTTTAAAAAAAAAGATATGAAATTCTCATTAATAATTTTGTATTGACTACAGGTTAAAATAATTATATTTTGGATACATTACATAACATATATTAATGTATATTCACATATTATTAATATTAGCTCCACCTGTCTCTTTTTATTTTTTAATGTGGCTAATTAGAAACTTTAATGATGATTCACATTACAGTTTAGAGTTTTTACCAAGTCTAATCCAGGTAACTAAAAAATAAACTAATTATTTAGTGAAGAAAATGTAAGAGGCAAGTCAGTAATGGAGTCTAGGAAGGAGATTAAAAATCATTCAGTACATACTCAGTACTGTTTAGAGAGGGTAAATTCTGACTTTTAATGGCCAACATTGTTTACTGAAATAGAAATAATTCTACAGTAAAGAAAAATTAATCACTGTGTTGGTTTGCTAGGGTTGCAATAACAAAATACCACCGACTAGGTGGCTTAAACAACAGAAATTTACTGTCTCCCAGTTCTGGAGGCTTGAAGTCCAATATTGAGGTGTTGGCAATGTTGTATCTTTGAGGCCTCTTTCCTTGGTTTGCAGATAGCCTCCTTCTTACTGTGTCCTCACATGGTCTTTCCTCTGTGTGAGAAAACATTTGTTTCCTAATCTGGTCTTATTAGGACACCAGTATTACTGAATTAGGTTCTCACTCTTACGACCTCATTTTACCTTAATTACCTCTCTAAAGGCCCTGTCTGCAAATAGAGTCACATTCTGAGATACAGGGGGTAGGACTTCAACCTATGAATTTTGGGGGGACACAATTCAGCCCATAACCAAGGAAATCCATTAAGAACATTGTTTCTTTGTTCTGATTATAGAAACTTTCTAACTGATTAATGGACCTCCAAAGTGTATCTATCAAGTAGAAGGGAAAACTTTCTGTAAATAATCCATATTTGTAATCTTCTTTACAGAAGTAATTTGAAATCCCATTTTATAAGTCAACCTCTGTGGGTCTTGATTATATGAATTTGTTTCCCAGAGCTTAACTCACCTGGTTGGGTATGGAGATAATACTTTTCTCTTAGGACCAGTGAAGTCATTTAGGGCATCATCATACAGTAATGTGCAAAACAGGAGTACTGACTCACGATTCACACAACCCTTGAGCTTCGACTTGTTCCCATGATAAAGTTTGTCTTATGACTTATTGCAGGTGTTTCTAAATAGCTGGTCAGGTTGATGTAGCATGACAGTTAAGAGTACAAATAGGCCTTAAAATGACATGGAGCTGAGTTCAAATCCCTGCTTCGCTAGTTCCTTTGTAATACACGTAAAGTTATTTAACCTCTCCTCTCTCCACACCTCAATTTTCTCATATGTTGTACAAGGAAAAGGATACACTTAATCAGAGGGCAGTGATGAGTGTAAAAATACCTTGACTTACTTAACTTACTTCAACAAGTCGAACAATTAGTCTCCTCCATCTTTCTCCAGTTCGTCACCTGACGGCGGGGCAGTCAAAGATGATAAGCCTTCGCGATTCTGCAGCTTCCTTTAGAAACTGTGCACCTAGACGCTATATTTGGTTTATGTCTCAGTAGCCTATATCCATTAAGAAAAATTAGAGTTATCACTGGAAGAAAAGTAGGGAAAAAAAAACCTATTTTTGGGAGTGAGATCTTTTTAAATGGTACAATCATCTAACAAAAGAGAGGACAAAAAATACTGTCTCATGAGTCCCATCAATAGATACGTTGGGTGTAGGGGGAAAATGAACACTTAAAGAAGAGGCCGATTATTAGAAACTTCTAGTCATCCACATCCAAAGTGAATTCCAAGCTTGGCTCAGTTCATGTAAGAGTCCAGAGGCAGATATGGGGGAAACTGACCCAAAAATAATTCACTCAGGAAGAAATCAGGGCTATAAGATGACTTCTGCTTTCCTGATATGTTAAGAAAATGTTTGCAGGCGGGCGTGGTGGCTCACGCCTGGAATCCCAGCACTTTGGGAGGTAGAGGTGGGCGGATCACAAGGTCAGGAGATCAAGACCATCCTGGCTAACATGGTGAAACCCCGTCTCTACTAAAAAAATACAGAAAAATTAGCGGGGCTTGGTGGCGGGCGCCTGTAGTCCCAGCTACTGGGGAGGCTGAGGCGGGAGAATGGCATGAATCTGGGAGCCAGAGTTTGCAGTGAGCCACGATCACGCCACTGCACTCCAGCCTGGGCGACAGCGCAAGACTCCGTCTCAAAAAAAATAAAAAGAAAGAAAATGTTTGCAAACCAAATCTGAAAAAGTAAAAGCAAATGTCTAGGTTAAAGTAAGAAGTAACAGGTTTTACGCCCTCCAATTCCCTTTGTTGTTCCTTTGGATCCAAGGAGATTTTGAAAAAGTCTTATCACCAAAACAAATAGGCATGAAAAATTTTTATTGACTAATATTTCAGAAGGATTAAAGTAACATCCGGTTAGGATTGCATACTTATTTTAATCTTTCTTGAAACGACTTCAATTTCAAAACAGGAGCAATTCACTTGCTTTAGAAATTGAGAACATTAACTGATATATAATTATTTAACTTTGTGGCATTTTATAAAAATATACCCAACCGTGTAAATGTTGATTCTTAAATCAATGGTGAAAACAACTAATTAATGTGTTCTAGATTTATATATGTTATCCTTGAGAATATTTCTTATTCGTACTGCTTATGAGTTTAAAGTCATCTAAATTGTATTTTATGAAATTTTCAAAAAACCAACTCTGACATTCTGACCCAGACTTCAAAGAAACCATTTGTCTTGATGTGTCACACATGACGTCACCTCATCAACTGAGCGAGAAATCTTGAAATTACTATAAAATAGTAATACATTGGGCCTCTGACCTCACTAAAATTTTTAAAGCTATGTTCAAAATAGAGATTTAAGCTGCCTAGGATGTGCCTATTTGTGATGGCCACTGAATATAGAAATACTTTCGCTGGGGTTCACAGTTTAATTAGTTTGTGCTTACGTCTTCATGGTTTTTTATGTGTTAAGTGGAATTTTATGACTATTTATAAGAGACATCCAGGGACGAGATACTTTTCACTTCTTTGGATGACAGATAAATATGTGATAGATAGATTGATATGATACACGATTGATATGACATGATAAATTGATAAATTATAAGCTCTCAGTAGATATTAAAAGTAAAGGGGGCCACTTTGGTCAAACACAAGAAGGGCACTGTTGAAAACAGAACAAAAAACCTTGAGAATTATGGCACATGTTCTAGCTAAATATTCTAACAAGTTCTGACATCTGCTTGTGTACCTGAAACAAACTAGTCATTCCAATTTCCAGTACACAAAAATGTTTGTGTAATTAAAATGATTTCTTCATGTTTTTTAAAATGGCAACTTTTTTTTTTCCGTTTTGGGTAAGTCAAATGAGCCCCTCAGACTTGATTTACCCAAATCACACTTAAGCTGTGTGAGTAGTTATCCACTGATTTTGATTGATACAAAATTGGTCAAGATTTAAAAGAAAAAAGGATAAAAAATAAGCTAGGGGTTTAATCTTCCACCTTTGTTAGGTAGACATGGCCTTTGAATCAATAGGTACAATGTTTTCAGAAGCATTCTCAGTAAACATCTAAATGTCTGGAAGAATTTTAGATCTCTAACAGGATCCACGCAATGTATAGAGCTACTTTATTTCCATTAAAATCATTCTATCATCCTCAGAGTTGTGCAGTCAGTACCTTCAACAAGGTACATAGTAATATTTAAAAGGTTTATTTTCAGGAAATAAAACACATTTTTTATCAGAACTTAGAAAAACCGACAAATCTGTGTAAATATAGTTCCTCTGGTGCTGGTTCACATGAATAGCAACAAAGCAAAGCCCAAAATTATACAACTAAAGAAGGAGGCTATTTTGTAATCAAATAACTGCAACTATTTATTATGCACCTACTGTGTGTCATGCTGGTCTTTGGGGAGAAATTTAGATATGGAAAACGGTGATAGAAAAGGACAGTCAGTTGCTGAAAATATACTTTGTTCTGGAAGTCTTCTGTGATTATCCATTCCCATGTGAAGTAATAAACATTACTGACCACCTCTAAGTACCAGACACTGCTAAGTACTGGAGGTACAAAATAAATAAGATGTAGTCTGTGCCACAGATGAGATCACAGCCTAATGGGTGAGAGACCACAGTGCTCACCGTTTAATGTGCTAAGCTATATAGCAGTATGATAATGAAAAATAAGAGATTAAAAAAGTGTCATATAATCACTTGATTTTGAAAGTAAAAACAAGTTTAAGACTAGCTTCAGCAGTTTGGGAGTGATAGAGCTTCACTCCGGCTCCATCGCCCACGTGGAGCTCAATCTCTCAAACCCTAGAAGGGTGTGTGCCTACCACAGCTGGGGTGTTTCCAAACTCTAGTTTTCAGCAATGGAACACCCAGATATATGTCTCCTTTTATGAAAACATTTTTGTTTTGCAAGTTGCTTTTGACTGTTTTAAATGTCTCCTTTCAATTGAAAGTATTCCATCTCTTAAATCTAAAATATCACATCCAACTCTCCCAGTCACAACTCTCTCTTTATGGATTCCCCACTCACTACTGCCATTGCCTCCTAAAGTCACCCTCAAAGAAATCTTCATTTTCTTCCTCCCATTTCTTTTCTGTCTGGCCCAAGTCTCATGGTCTATCATTCTCTCGACAAGGACTATTGTTCTTGACAATAGAATGAAAAAAAACACTCGATCAATCTTACCGTTGCTGTGCTCCACTTTTGCACCTGCATTCTGTGAAGAGAATCATATAGCCATGGAATCTGGCACCAAAAAGAAATATTGTTTTCGACTGGTCAAGCCTTTGGGGCTGATCAGCAATCCTTTTGTGTGTCCTTAAGCTGCTACTTTTGCCTTTACCACAACAAGCTTTACTATTTACTATTTACATTTACAATTCATCAGACTCCTTTTTCAAATCCCATTTTACTCATTCACACCAGATTATCTTACCCTCTTCTTAACATATAAAACACATGCTATTTAGTGTGTTAGTTCATTTTCACACTGCTATAAAGAATGACCTGAGACTGGATAATTTATAAATAGAAGAGGTTTAATTGACTCACAGTTCTGCATGGCTGGGAAGGCCTCAGGAAACTTACGATCATGGTGGATAGTAAAGGGGAAGCAAACACCTTCTTCACTTGGCAGCAGGAGAGAGAGAGAAAAGAAGGGGAACTACTAAACACTTTTTAAACTACCAGATCTCATGAAACTCCCTCACTATCATAAGAACAGCATATGGGAAACTGACCCCATGATCCAATCACCTCCCAACAGATCCCTCCCTCAACATGTGGGGATTACAATTCAAGATGTGATTTGGGGAGGTACACAGAGCCAAACCATATTATTCTACCCTGGACCCTCCCAAATCTCATGTCCTTTTCACATTTCAAAACCAATCATGCCTTCCCAACAGTCCTTCAAAGTCTTAACTTATTCCAGCATTAACTCAAAAATCAAAGTTCAAAGTGTCATCTGAGACAAGGCAAGTCCCTTCTGCCTGTGAGCCTGTAAAATCAAAAGCAAGTTAGTTACTTCCAAGACACAATGAAGGTACAGGCATTAGGTAAATGTTTCCAATCCAAATGAGAGAAATTGGCCAGAACAAAGGGGCCACATGTCCCACGCAAGTCCGAAATCTGGCTGGAAAGTCATTAAATTTTAAAGATCCAAAATGTCCTTTGACTCCACGTCTCACATCCAGGGCATGCTGATGTAAGGGGAGGGCTCCTGAGGCCCCAGACCGCTTTGCCCCGTGGTTCTGCAGGATCCAGCTTATGCAGCTTCTTTCACAGGCTGCTATGAGTGCCTATGGATTTTCCAGGAGCATGGTGCAAGCTGACAGTAAATCTATCTTTCTGGGATCTGGAGGAAAGTGGCCCTCTACTCACAGCTCCAATAGGCAGTGCCCCAATGGGAACTCTGTGTGGGGGCTCCAACCCTAAATTTCCCCTCTGCATTGCCTTAGTAGATGTTTTTCATGAGAGCTCTGCCCCTGCAACAGACTTCTGCCTGGACATCCAGGTGTTTTCATACATCCTCTGAAACCTAGACAGAGGCTCCCAAAGCTCAAGTTTTGTCTTCTGTGCATCTGCAGGCCCAACACCACATCGAAGCCACCAAGGCTTGGGGCTTACACCCTCTGAAGCCACAGCCTAAGCTGTACCTTGGCACCTTTCAGCCATGGCTGGAGCTAGGGTGGCTGGGATGAAGGGCACCAAGTCCCAGGGCTGCACAGAGCAGTGGGGCTCTGGGCCCAGCCCATGAAACCATGTTTCCCTCCTAGGCCTCCAGCCCTTGATGGGTGGGGCTGCCATGAAGATCTCTGACATGCCCTGGAGACATTTTTCCCATTGTTTTGGCTATTAACATTTGGTTCTTGTTTACTTATGAAAATTTCTGCAGCTGGTTTGAATCTCTCCCTAGAAAATGGGTTTTTCTTTTCCACCGCATGATCAAGCTACAGATTTTCTAAATCTTTATGCTCTGCTTCCCTTTTAAACATAAGTTCCAATTTCAAATCATCTCTTTGTGAATGCATATAGCTGAACACCTTCAGAATAAGCTGGGTCAAATCTTGAATACTTTGCTGCTTAAAAATTTCTTCCGCCAGATACCCTAAATTACCTCTCTCGAGTTCAGAGTTCTGCAGGTTTCTAGGGAATGGGCAAAATGCCACCAGTTTCTTCACTAAAGCATAGCTCCAGTTTCCAATATGCTCCTTATCTCCACCTGAGACCACTTCAGCCTGGACTTCATTGTCCGTATCACTATCAACATTTTCTAAAACCATTCAACAAGTCTCTAGGAAGTTCCAAATTTTCCCACATCTTCCTGTCTTCTTCTGAGCCCTTCAAACTATTTCAACCTCTGCCTGTTACCCAGTTCCAAAGTCACTTCCACATTTTCAGGTTATCTTTATAACAGTGCTCCGCTGCTGGTACTAATTCTCTGTATTAGTCCATTTTTACACTGCTATAAAGAATGACCTGAAACTGGGTAATTTACAAACAAAAGAGGTTCAATTGACTCACAGTTCCCCAATAATGGGGAACTGTAGAAACTTCAAATCAGAAGGCACAGGGGAAGCTAGCACCTTCTTCACAAGGTGGCAGAAGGGGTTGGAGCAGGGAACTGCCAAACACTTTTAACACCATTAAATCTCATGAGAACTCCATCACTATCATTAGAACAGCGTGGGGAAAGCTGTCTCCATGATACAATCACCTCCCACCAGGACCCTCCCTTGAAGGGATTTCAATTCAAGGTGAGATTTGGGTAGAGACAAAGAGCTAAACATTATTTAGGAAGGATATTCTTAAAGCCCTATTTTCCTATGTAAATAGGAAAGTATATCTGCATTCCTACATACATTTAATCTCAGATAATGGGTTGTTCAGCCTCCTGCTCAAAGTGGTCCTGCAACCCACATCTCTCACTTACATAGGGTCTCTGCTTCACCAAGCAGCTCTTCTTTCTCCTACACTTCAGCCTCTTCCACTGTTTCAGATTTTACCATCTGTGTATAATATATTTGAACCTTTTACAATGAGTTTGTACAATTTTTCAAGATAATTTTTTAAAACTAACATCCCATGTGAGAAAACAAGCCATTCTCTACTCTATTCCTCTCTAGATCAATCTCCCTAGCTTTTCCCAACCTTCACATCCAAGTTTCTTAAGAATGGGCTTTACCCCCTAATTCTTCACTCACTATAATTTGTTTCTGTCTCTGCTGCTCTACAGAACTGTTCGTAATGAGACCAAATGACTGTTCAGGCTGTTCCCAAATTGTTATAGCCAATGGGTAATTATCCACCTTATCTTACTTGATTGTTCTGTGACATTTGACACTACAGACAACTTTCTCCATTTTTTTCTCTTATGAATTTTATAGCATCAAATTTTTTTTTCTTATACCTAAATAGATACTTTGGGGGGTGTGGGAGTCATCTATTTCTCCCATTTCCTAAATGCTTAAGTTCCCCTGTAGGCTCTATCTCAGGTCTCAGTGATTCTGCATATGAATCCAGTGTTACTTCTTCAGGGTTTGAATTTCCAGTTATATAATAACATTGCCTGCATCAATATTTCCAGCTCTGATCTCACTCTAAATCCAAGACCACAAATGCACCTGACTAAAGGAAAATTTCATATGAATGTCCCATAAGCACCTCAAATTCTGAATGTTAAAAACTGAACTCGGATTCATAGGATAATATTAGAGATGTAATGTGTAGTTACAAAACCAAAATGCCTCTTGACATATTCTATAATCTTTTCCCTTATCATTAGAGGGTGCTTTTAGACATTATTATTCCATATAGCAAAAAAACCATTCATCTGAAGTTGAGTAAATCCTGCAATTTATCTATCTTTCTATGTGCATATTTTTTCACAGAAACATGTCTGGGATTAAGTGTACCAGAAATTAATAATGAATATTTCTGAGTTCTGAGATTTGAGATAATATTTAACTTTCATTTAGGACCTTCCTGTATTGATCTAATTTTTATAATCAGTTTTTACAATTTTTCAAGATAATTTTTTAAAACTAATATCATTTCCTTCTCTTTCTATATTGCCATTTGCAAAATGACATCAAATGGAACTAGTACTTCAAACTAGTTCCTCAACAAGAGCTTCAGATGTCATCTTTGACTTGTTATTGCACCTACCCCTCATGAATATGTCTTAAATTCATTCACTTCTTTTCCATGTCTTAAGTTGAGACTTCATCCCCTCCCACCTTAACTTCTGCAAGGGCTTCCTGCCTCCGATTTCATCCCCCTCCATTTCATTCTCCATTACTATCATCAGACATTTCTCTAAAATCCTGGCTTGCCTTTTACTGCTTAAAATCAGTGGCTTTCAATAGCATTCAGAATAAAAGCTAAACTACTTGACATGTCCTAAAATAATCTATATGATCTGGTAGGTAGGTGCTTTTGTAAACCAGTTGTGGGGCTTCTAAAATTCAACATTCTAGTAATCCCACCCTTGCCATCTGAATCCAATCATAAGGTAAGTTTTATGTCTGCATGCAGTAAGAGATTACAGAACATCCTTCTAGCTTGCTCCCTCCACCCCTTACTTACAGAGTTTTTATAGATTTGGGTTTTACATTTAAGTCTTTAGTTCACCATAATTTAATTTTTGTATGTGGCATAAGGAAGGAGTCCAGTTTCAATCTTCTGCATATGGCTAGCCAGTTTTCCTAGCACCATTTATTGAATAGGGAATCCTTTCCTTATTGCTTGTTTTTGTCAGGTTTGTCGAAGATCAGATCGTTGTGGCTGTGTGCACTTATTTATGAGTTCCACATTCTGTTCCATTGGTCTATGACACCATATCCTCTTATTCTGAAAACTTTAACATTTGTTTTCTTGGATTCCTGAAATTAAATTGGAAAGACCAGTTTCTAAAGTCAGTCAAGACCCATCAATCTATTTGTATTTTGATGTGCATAACTTAAGTTTAAAAAAAAATACCAAAATGTTTCAAAGTACAAACCAGTTACAACTTCAGGCAGTCATTAAGGTAAGTAAAATGCATTGTTTTGACTAAAGAAAAAAAAAGAATTTTCTTTGTAAATTTTTATGGGATACTCTAAAAGCAGGGCTGTCTCATCATCTTCTGAGTAAACAAAGTCTAGAATTCCACAGACCAGAGTAAAATAAAAACAAAATTACAAATTGACCACACACACCTGTCTGCTTAGCTGTAACACATGTGATTAAAATCATGATTTGGTACCTAGAGAGTAATGAGGCATCCAAGGAGGTTAGTAAACCTAAATTTGCAGCAGTTTGATTTTTTAAGATTTTTTAAGATAAAATAATGTTCTAAGGAATAAATACTATTCTAAATAATAATAAAAGTGCCTCTATAGGCATGTTCTCCCCCTTTAATAGTATAAATTCAATTTGCACCAAGACTAATTAAATAATGAGCTAGTCACATCGATGATATATACCATATGTCTATGAATATGACTTCTAGAATTAGTAAAATGAAATAATCAGAAATCATCGTACCTTTAACATTGTATCTTGACATTCCTAGCCAGCCTCCCTTAAATTCTGTCAAACCACATTTCAACTCAACGGCATGCCAAAAGGACTGCAGTCACCTTATGGTGATGGTGAATTTTTAAATGTATGGCCTCTGATTCTACTCTACACGGAGTGACAGAAAATCTGTCTGGGTAATTTGAGATCATTATATTAGCAAAGAATGGCAAATCCACGTGAATTGATAGTGAACTGAATAGTTCATGTTTTAATCAACTAAAAAGAACTGTGCTAGATACCAATAAAGCCTAATTACTTTATATTTGGTTTGGAAATAACGAGTTAGTGTACAACAGAGATAGATTCTGTGACAGAGGTGAGAGCTCACAGAGAATGCGAGAAGCGATGAAGTGTGAGATAGAGTGACCAGAACAGGCTAAAAGGTGATGATACATGATGAAGTGCAGCTGAGAATCCCAAGAAATGACAGAGTGATGTAGGCAGTGGTCGTGTGGAACTGGACATCTTCCCATAATGTAAAAGACTTTATCTGAGGGATTATTCAAATGACTAGGAGGAAACAAAAACTCATTGGACTGAATTTGGATACATGAGTAGTATTAAGAGCAACACTTGCCAACCAAATCTTTAAATGTAGTATAGATGTTCTGTCTTCATATTATCTCTTCTTTTCATATAACTGTAGTGATATGTTGTCAGCAAGCAGTCCTCAAAGACTGTAATCTGCCATAATTTAACTTCCATATACAATTGGTTTTGACACTCAATAATCCCATAATTCAACTTTTAAAAATCCTGGACTGCAAGGATTACTGATGTGTTCCTAAATATGTGTTGGTTTGTTTGAAAGACAAGATAGCAGGCTCCTGAGGATATCTGAAGCACTCAGTTCAGGATCTAGCACATGGTAGGCGACCAAACAATATTGAGCGAGTGGATGAATAAATGAATAAATAGATGAAGTCAATAAAAATCTACGACGAGAGGCAACGCTAAGACCACACCATAATTTTCCACATTATAATAGAAGGCCAGAACAATCGAAAAGTAAAAGGCACCTGATGGGTTTTCCCATACCATTTTGGGCGCTGTTCATGATTTCACTAGACTACTTGCTGCTTAAGATGCAGAGACTTCATTCTAGTCATGGTGGTACTGTTAGCGTCCAGGATAGGGCCTATGTATAAAATGAATTAAGAAAATCCAGAGATCTGTCCAAACTCATATTTGTAATAATGTTAAATAAGAGGATTTCATCTAATACATATCTCTTCATTGACATGCAACTATTTGTAACTTTTTTTTTCTTTCCTTCATATCTTAATTAACTGCTGGACACAACTGGCCATATTAACTCAGTGTAAGTTCAAATTCAAGTTCTGCACCTATATGAATACATCTATTTCATTTTGAAGTCTGTAAGTATAGCCTGTAAAGGGACAATTCCTAGTCCATCTTTAATCTTCCTTCTTACCTTAGCCTTTCACATCGTTCTCCATGCCAGCCTACCTAAGGTATCTTTGGTTCAAGTCAACATTGATTTAACATTCATGGGAAGTGAGAGTTAATGTGGCATTAATTATCTTTTCAAATATGCATTCCTTGAAATCTAACAATTCAAACTGAAATAGTAGTAGGACCTTCTACTAAAAACACAAACTTTTGGCAGGGTTCAGCGGCTCACTCTTGTAAACCCAGCACTTTTGGTGGCAGAGGCAGAGGGTCACTTGAGCCTAGGAGCTAAAGACCAGCCTGGGCAATGGAAGTAGAATCCTCTTTTCAACAGATAAAAAATTAGCCAAGCCTGGTGCCGCATGCCTGTAGTTCCAACTACTCAGGAGGCTAAGGCTGGAAGATCTCTTGAGCCCAGGAATTCGAGGTCACAGTGAGCTGTGATAGCACCACTGCACTCCAGCCTGGGTGACAGAGCGCGACCCAGTCTTTAAAAGAAAAAAAAAAACCATACAAATTTCTGGATATGCAAATTTGCTTCTTTTTCAGTTTTTCTGAGTTTAGGCAATCACAGCTTTTCTATCTGATCAACGCTGTGTTTATCATTTTCAGATGCTTTACCACCACCGCCACCTCTTTGCTGCAATAAGAAGAATCCGAGTGTCTCTTTTGCTTTTATCTACTTTGTATCTCTTTCTTTAAGAAAATCTTACCTTGAAAAAGCTTCTGGTTATTTCTATTTATTCTCCACTTACACTGTAAGTAGTGAAGGGGCTGTATTTTTTCAAAAACATACATAGAAGTAATGTTAGGAAAGCATATCCGTGCTTTCTGCTAATGAAAGGAGGATGGAGGAAAGAGTGTTATCAAGGAAAAACTTTTAACTACTTTCTAAAGGTGATCAAAAAATAAAAGAATTATTTTTTGGCATAACTCATTCCAGCACCATAAAACACAGGTGCTTTGGAAGAAAAGTGAATGGATAAGCCAGAGTGCAAGGGCCAGTAAGGAAATCCACAGTGGACTAGGTGCATAGTAAAATTTATCAAGGATGTGGTTTTCCAAGAGGCCATATCAGTTTAATTTAATTCAATGAATTAGTTTAATTCATTCAAATTTTACACTTTGCAATGGAAGAGTGAACTGTCATGAAGATATCCTTTGGCTTGTTCACAAGATGTGAAAAGAGGTGAGAAATGCAGAAAATCCCCTTGTACATACTTTCTTATGCTACGCATCATGCTGTGCAGGGCACAACAATCACTGAGACTGGGATGGAGATGTCACACCACCTCTTGGAAAGCTCCATGACTGACAATATCTGTGAAATTTGCCTTTGGGTTGAGAAAAAGAAGAGGGAAAGAGAAAATCTCCACTGCCCACAAAGGAGAGTTGGCAAGCTCTGCCTAAATATAAAAGAAAGCAAGAATTTAAAATTTACAACTCAAGGCTGGGCGTGGTGGCTCACATATGTAATCCTAGCAATTTGGCCGAGACAGGTGGATCACCTGAGGTCAGGAGTTCAAGACCAGCCCGGCCAACATGGTGTAACCCCATCTCTACTAAAAATACAAAAATTAGCTGGGTGTGGTGGCAAGCATCTGTAATCCCAGCTACTTGGGAGACTGAGGCAGGAGAATCACTTGAACCCAGGAGGCAGAGGTTACATTCAGCTGAGATCTAACCACTGCACTCCAGCCTGGGCAACAGAGCAAAACTCTGTCTCAAAAAAAAAAAAAAAGAAAAGAAAAAGAAAAAGAAAAAAGAAAAAGAAATGTACAACTCTCACCAGCCACCCTCATCATTTACAAAAGCCTGTTTTTGAATTTAAGAATAAGAACTAAGAATAAGAATTCATCATCTTTTGAGAATCTAGGAAGCAAATGGCTTCTTTGGGAGGTGATCCTGGGAAGCACCTGTACAGAGGGAGGGAAGTGAAGTAGAAAACAAGGCATCAATAAAGGGTATATTTTGGAGCAGGTCACAGTTGTGGGCAAGTGGAGCTCCATTCTCACTCAGGAACTTGGGAGACAATGTGGACTATGCCTCAGAGATACCCCAGTCAAGGGATATTTACCTTCCAACTCTATCAGTTGTTGACTGAAGCCTACTCCCAAGGGACCTTAATGCCATCGCACTTCCAGCATGTCCTACCCACGAGCCAAAAGCATGCCATGGCCAGAGAAACCTTAGGCAGGGTCTCACATGACTGCTGCAGGAAGGAGTAGAGTGGATACACATGGGCACCTGAGTGCCAAGCCGGTATGGGGAGGACGGCAACTGTGTTTGCTACACCTCATTCCCCTAAGACTGGATTCCAAATTTATGATCTGATCAAACCATGAGTGAAGGGAGAAAAACTATGCTTGTATTTAAGAGAATGCTACAATTCAGACAAGACTAGAATGACTTTATTCTGAAAGAAAGCATCCCTACTCCAAACTTCTTGGACTTCAGAAATAACTAGAATTTAGAAATAACTAAGAAATAACCTAGGAATTAATATCGTATTAGTCCAGAGAAGAAGTTGGCAATGTGGGGCCCTCTGGCCAAATCCAACCTGCTGTTTCCATATGGCCCCCAAGCTAAAAATGGAGTTTACATTTGTAAATGGTTGGGAAAAATCAAAAGAAGCCTATTTCATGACACATGAAATTTATATGATATTCAAATTTCATTGTCCATAAATATTTATTGGAACTCAGCCACACTCATCTGTTTACATAATGTCGATGACTGTGCTGTCAATGGCAGAGCTGAGTAGTCATGACAGAGACCATCTGGCCTCCAAGACCTAAAAGTTTTATTTTCTGGCTCTTTACAGAAAGTTTGCCAACCTGTAATTTAGAACCAGGTTCACCCTTAGGGAATCTTCATGATATTAGTGTGTGGTGCGGGGGAGGGCAGGATGGTGTCTTCCTTTATTTAAGAAGAATCCAAACCGCTGATTAGGCTCCATCAGGCAGTTCTCTGAGCTTCTTGCATAAGTTCTCTGAGCTTCTCTGTTATTCTTCCCTTCCTCTAAATTCATCAGAGCAGAATAAGTATTGATAATCCCCCAACAATGCTGGTATAAAACTATGGTTTCTTATTGGCAAAGTGTGTACTAAGAAATGAGATTCTTATATATAGTGATGAAAATGGAATAAACTTTTAGAATTAGAATCACTGTTTTCTCCAATACAAAATATAGCACTTTCCAAACATTTGCTCTTTTTTTTTTTTAAGTGTTTCCAGACATAAATTCACACTGGAAACTAATGTTTGAACTCTTGAAAAGGAGCTAATTTTGAGAAAGGAGATCAAAAGATAACATATCACAAGATAATACTGGGGAAAAAAGACAGAAGTGTGTGGCAACAGGTGAGCGAGAGCTTAATTAATCGTATTAATCATCAGGTGTCAAGCTGATAAATTACTGAAGTCATAAAGATTTATATAAACCATTGGACATAGAGCTCAAGAGTTAAAACTGGTAACTTTAATCAGATCCCAAAGGAATCCAGTGTGCCAAGTTTAATCCAACTCTAGCCACGTGGTTGCTGGTTCAGTCATGGAAGGGGGGACTAGATATGTAAACCAGGTCTTTTCCAAGGAGTGCTATAGTGATCTATGGGTGTGCTTATAAATCAGCATTTCATTCCTCAGAATGCCAAAATCCATTCCCGAGGCCTTGTTTACAGGAGAACATCAGTACTCTCTGGGCACGCACGTCAGTTGGAAGGAAACTTTAAATAGCACAAGAGAAAAGTGTTCTTGGTAGTAACACAGCCTGTGATAAACTTTGAAGTCCAAATGAGAAGTGGAAGTGAATGTTAAACGTATGCCTTGTCCTAAAACTTCATGAAAAATGAAATGTACAAGAAAAGCTGGATCCCTGCCATGACACCCATTACAGTGTAGACGAAGGCTCTGACCTTTCATGTTATACTTACTGAGTTTTTGACACATTTAGTCAATTAAAACGGGTGAAGTGTAATTTGTTTTTCTTAAGTTTAATACAGCATGTCAATAGAAGTTAACCAAAATTTATAGTTTGAACACTAAAGCTGCCACATGCACTTAAACAAATGAACACAATTTATCATGGTTGAAATAAAGAGAACATCACGGGCATTTGACTTTATACTTCACATAAGCACGTTGCCAAATATAGGAAAGTAAGCTCCTCTCACATTTGCAATGAAAAAGACATTTTGGTTCACATTAAATATTGGTGTGAAAACCCTGGCAGGTGTCCAGTCCTAAGGAGTGTTAACGTTGGCACTTCCACTGTGTACTTTTACTATAAATTGTTGTAGCGTTTATTTGACGTGGAATACCCAAAGGATTGATGAGCAAAGAAAGGAAGATTTTTTTATTGTGCCATATTACCTTTTTCAGACATCCATACTAAGCGTTTACATCTTCAAAGTCTAAACAAGTAGCCACCTGTATTCAATCGGTGCAAGATATTTTTCATGAAACTATAGCTTACCTTTTTATAAACCCATAAAAGCACACATTTTCCATTTTATTAGTCAGCAAAGCAGTGGTGGATTTAATAATAAAACTTATAAAATGCAGTTTCTTTATAGACAGTTTAACTTTTTTGCTTGTTTAAAATGCCACAAGGACAACCACATTTATATTGTTTTTGTCTCTATCACACAAAAACAAATGGCTACAATTTTCTGTATCTTTACATAAAAATGTTCACCTAGCGCTCCTCAGACATTTTATAGAGCAGCCAACAGACCCCTAAAGATTTAACAGAAACACGCCACTAGGGGAGAAATTATCTACTATAATCCAATACATGTATTTGAATTTGGTATCTATAATGTGTATGTCAATCATATACAGCTACAGTAATCACACACTTCAAATTTCTAAGTGCATTTAAAGTAAGTTTGTGTCTTTTTAAATATTAAATAAAATGTTTCCAATTGTGACCACAAAATTACCATATACTACCTACATAAAAATATGAGTGGGGTATTTAAATAGATTTTTTAAGTGGAGAGTGGCATAACTATACCAAATGGTAACATTTTGAAATTAATATGATGACATAGAAGGAAGTCTTGTAACATTTCAGATTTTAAATAGAAGAAATACGTAATACATATATTAATAATTCAATTGGAAAATTATCTGGTCTGACAAGCACCTAACCCAAGACTTTTACACTCATGAACACTGGTTTCAATGTTTAACAGAATCAATTATATTAACATAATCAATTGTTTCAATGTTCGACTTAATCAAAGGTGATGTCTTTATACTGAGATTCCATTAGTCTAAATTTTATAGTAAAACTATTTCTCTTAGTCTTTAGCTCTATTCACTCATTTCAAACTTACAGGACCAGAATCTTAGCCTCCTGAAACAGGCAATTTGCCCCGCATAGACCCATATAGATCTGGAAAAGTTTGCAATCAACCCCTATCTCACTTAATTACCAACAAATTTAAGATTAAAAGTAACCCAAGTATTTTTAAACACTACAAAACTAGATATATGTTTACTGTGAAATAATGGAATGCTTAGTAAACTCTTGTCTGGTGGTAGAAATTTACCAACTTTTTAGTCTTCTGCTGGGTTTAAACAATAATAAAACATCCAGTTAATTCAGCTACTTAAATTTTGAAGTTGCTTCTGAAATTAAAAAGGTAATTTAGATGGTTATTTTATATCATAAAAAATGTTGTACATAGAATTTTTATTTCTCAAACAGTTCATGTGGCCTGTTACAAGCAAATTTATAGTGTAATATGTATCAGTAAAATACTTAAAATATCATGGATGTTTTGTTATTGCTATTTTGTTTGTTTGTTTTTGTTTTTGAGGTGGGGTCTCACTCTGTCGCCCGGGCTGGACTGCAGTGGGGTGATCTTCGGCTCACTGCAACCTCCGCCTCCCGGATTCAAGTGATTCTCCTGCCTCAGTCTCCCAAGTAGCTGGGATTACAGGTGCCCGCCACTAAGCCCAGCTAAATTTGGATTTTTAGTAGAGATGGGTTTCACCATGTTGGCCAGGTTGGTCTTGAACTCCTGACCTTGTGATTGGCCTGCCTCGGCCTCCAAAGTGCTAGGATTATAGGCGTGAGCCATATAGGTGCCAGACCAACATCATGGATGTTATGCTACTTTTAAATAGTCTAAAAATACTAAATACATATACATACAAACTCAGTGACTATAAAGTGAAAAATTAAAGTAGTATTAAGATTGTTACTAAACATATGGTATTGGTAGGAATTAAAAGTGATTACACCTGTTGCTGATGGAGATGTGGGAAAGTACATACCCATGTGCTGCTGGAGGGGGTGGAAATTGTTTCAGCCTTTTGGGGAAGCAATCTGGCAATACCTATTAAGATTTAAAATGCATATACCCTTCAAATCACATCCCCATTACTGGGAATTGATTCCAGGGAAATAAAGCACTAGTATATAGAAATAGTTCATGCACTTTTTAGGGCAGAGAGAAAAAAATGGGGTGAAAGATTGAATGTCCATTAATGGGTAAAAAATTTGAATAAGTTGCAGTGAAACCATACCATTCAATAACATGCAGAAATTACATAATTTTAACCTATAATCAATGACTTAAAAAATGTTCACAATATGCTGTAAAGTAACAAAGGTAAGAGATAGAGAAATATATAATATGAACGGATTTCTCTAAACCAAATACTACCAAAATGTTAAAATGTATATACAGATGACGTGTATATATATATGTGTGTGTGTGTGTGTGTATGTGTATATATATATATTTTTTTTTTCTTGAAATGGAGTCTCACTGTGTTGCCCAGGCTGGAGTGGCAGGATCCCTCACTGCAACCTCCACCTTTCAGGTTCAAGCAATTCTCCTTTCTCAGCCTCCCAAGTAGCTGGGATTATAGGCATGTACTGTCATGCCCAGCTAATTTATGTATCTTTAGTACAGACAGGATTTCACCATATTGGCCAGGTTGGTCAAACTATTGACCTCAAATGATCCACCCACCTTGGCCGATGTATATTTATTCAATTAAACATTAAAACTGTTATTCAGTTGGCAAGAGAAAAGATAATAAGAGAAAATTGCATTTTTTAGAAGTTTGCTCAATAAAAACGGAATAATATAATGTCATCTTTAGACAAAATCTTTGGAAATGTTTTTGTGTATGTTTCTTTACAAGTATGTGAAATATAGTCATTGAAATAATGATATTTTTTAGAATGTGGAGAAATTTCAGATATTATGTTTCTCTTTTATTGGCTAATTTTTAAAAAACAATTATTATGTATAAACATACAATGAAAGGACTATCCTTCATAAGGGGAAAAAACCTAAAACCTAAAAGAAATATTATACTAGCTTAAATTTTTCACAATAAAAATTCTCACTGTAGTGGAAAATTTGAAGCATTTAAACCCAAGAAAACATCCTAATTTTAAAAGAAAGAAAAATGGGCAGCACCATGAGAAAAGGGATGTGGTATACACCAGCAGCTGGCCTCACCATTCATTCTCCCCTTCTTCCATTATAAGGTTATCTCTGAGTTTTATCTGAACAAATGGGCACTGAGAATAAACACTACGTTTTCCAGTCTCCATTACAGGTAGGAATGCAGAGATGTAGGATGTGCTAAGTTCTGCCATGCTGACCTCAAGCAGAGGGGATGTGTGCAGTCTTAAGACCTGGAACATGACTGTATCAGGCCATCTGCTACCACACAAACCAGAGTAACTCCAAGGCACTGTGATAGAGCAAAAGAAGATAATAGAGCTGCCATATCATACCCCTAGTTAGTGTATGCCTGGATTATTACAAGAGAGACAAATATACTTTTACCTTTTTAAAGTCACTGTCATTTTATTATTTTGTTAGCAGATTACACACTCCAAAAACACAGAGTTTAGTACCTAGAAATGGGGCTACCTTAACAAAATTTAAAATATGAGATATTAATTTAGTGAGCAGATGGTGATCAGCAAGGAAACAGATATTGCAGGCTGAAAAGCTGGTGATTCCTATGCCACGGTACATTATTTAACTGTAGGCAATAATACACATGTGGATAGATTCTATGGGTGAGACAGATTGGGAAAAAGATAGCAATATCAGTGAGAGCTGCTTTTTCCTTGCCAAGTTTAGCAGTCCTACATTATCTTGAAATAATGATATTTTTCTGAATATCATTAATTCAAGGTTAACTCAAGAGAATTATAAGATTTAGCTGAATATAAGACTGGCCCAAATTTCTCAAGAACATCACTGAGACAGTGGGGCCAGTGTAATGGCAAAGATCAGATAAAAATATGGCCTTTTGCCTTCTCACCCCAGCCTGCTGTTTCAGATGACCTAAAGATAGCCATCAACAAAAAATTAGCCAACTTGGTTGAGGAAAAGAAAGTACAGATAGACAAAATCATAAATGACAAAGGAGAAATAACCACTTAAAGAGATGAAACTTTGAAAATCATGAGTCCAGGCCAGATGCAGTGGCTCACATCTGTAATCCCAGCATTTTGGGAGGCCAAGGCAGGAGGTTCGCTTGAGGTCAGAAGTTTGAGACCAGCCTGGGCCAACATGGCAAAAGCTCGTCCCTACTAAAAATATAAAAAATAGCCAGGCCCATCGCACACCTGTAGTTCCAGCAACTGGAGAGGCTGAGACACAAGAATCAATTGAACCAAGGAGGTAGAGGTTGCAGTGAGCCAAGATCACCACTGTACTCCAGCCTGGGTGACAGAGGGAGACCCTGTCTCAAAAAAAAAAAAAAAAATGGAAAAGAAAAAAAAAGAAAATTAGGAATCTATGTTGCATAATTCTATGAAAATAAATCGAAAATCCCGCAAAGACAGTTTCATAGGAAAGTACATTTTTCAATATTGACCCCATCTTTCCAGATAAGAATTAGTTTCCTATTGCTGCCATACAAAGTTACCATAAACGTAATGTCTTAAAACACCACACATTCATTGTTTTTCAGTTTTATAGATTAGAAATTTAATATGCGCCTCACTGAACTAAAATCAAGGTGTCCGCAAACTGCTTTCCTTTCGGAGGTTCTGGAGGAGAGTATTCCCTGTTCATCTATGTTGTTGGCAGAATTCATTTCCTTGTGACTGTCCCTGTTTTCTTCTTGAACGTCAGCTGACAGTCATATCAGCCTCTGAAGTCCATTCCTGTTCCTTGGCTGGTGGCCCTTCCTCCACTGCCAAAGCCAACAACAACGGTAAAGGTCAAGTCCCTCTCACGTTGCATCCCTCTCACCCAGAAGGGAAAAGCTGCCTACTTTTAAGTACCCATATGATTAGATCCTTCAGAATAATC
This sequence comes from Papio anubis, assembly GCF_008728515.1. Lineage (NCBI taxonomy): Eukaryota > Metazoa > Chordata > Mammalia > Primates > Cercopithecidae > Papio > Papio anubis. The sequence goes on from NC_044978.1 coordinate 16,014,073, forward strand.
TCCTCATCTCAAGGTCCTTACCCTTAGTCACAGCTGCAAAGTCCCCTTTGCCATGTAATTTAACATACAGGTTCTCAGGACTAGGGCATGGATACCTGGGGGGCCTTCATTCCCCTACCACACACCCCAACACAAATTTCTTAAAGCAAAACCAAGCCAAGAGAACTTCTATCAATTTTCACAGGAGAAAAGGAGAACTAACCCTCAAATTTTACTATGTGCAGATGATTTTTAAGGGGGTATGTAGCCAACGTTTTAAAGACTAGATAATCCAATGCCACTTAAATTTTTCCAAGCATAGAAAAAGAAGACATTTCCAAAATTTTTTTTAACTTCTGTCAAAAAATGTATTAAAAAGAAAATTCAGCATTGATACATAAACCTAATAAAATGGCAGTAAAAAAATAGACAATCTCACTTCAAAATATTGAGGAAAGTTTACTGCAGCACTATTCACAATAGCCAAGATATAGAATCAACCTAGGTGTCCAACAACAAATGAATGGATAAAGAAAACGTGGTACATATGCCCAGTGGAATACAACTCAGGCATAAAAAAAGAATGAAATCCTGTCATTTGCGACAACATGGATGGAACTAGAGGACATTATGTTAAGTGAAATAAGCCAGGAACAGAAAGTTAACTAAATGCTCTCACTCTTATGTGGAAGCTGAAATAAGTTGATCTCATAGAAGTAAAAAGTGGAAGAGGAGACTAGAGGCTGGGAGGCTAGGGAGAAGGGAGGGGTGAGGAGAGATTTATTAAAGGTTACAAAATTATAGCTAGATGGGAGGAATAAATTTTGGTGTTCTAGAACACTGTAGAATGACTATAGTTAACAATAGTACATTATATAGTTTCAAATAGCTAGAAGGAGGATATTGAAAGTTCCCAATAGAAATGATAAATGTATGAGATGACAGATATGCTAATTATCCTGATCTGATCACCCTATATTATATATATTGAAACGCCATTATGTACCCCAGGAACACGTACAATTATTATTTGTCAATTTTTAAAATAAAATAAAATTTTAAAAGCAAATAAATAAAATTTTACTAAATAAATAAAATCATAAACCAAAGACTAGGAAACAGAATCCAACAGCACATTACAAAATTAATATAACATGGTCAAGCAGAGTTTATTACATGAATGCCAGAGTGGTTTGATAATAGAAAATCCTTTAGTATAAGCACAATTTTAAAAGATCTAAAGAAAAAATTATTTGACTATTGTCATAAACACTGAAAAAACACTTTAATAAAATCCAAAACCCATTTCTGATCAAATGCTTTGTAAAACAGAAAACCAAGGATTTTTCTTTAAATTGATAAAAATATATTTTCTACAACTCTAAATCTGGCATATTACTTACTAGGTAAACACTACAGGCATTTCCCGTAAAAATTCAGAACGATGCAAGGATGTCTGCTTTTCTGCCTTTCCTATTTAACACAGAATTAAATTTACTAGCTAATGCAATGAAACAAGAGAAATTAATTAGAAAGAAAAGAATTGAAAAAGTTAAATTACCTTTATTTGCATATTGTATGAGACTTTACTTAGAAATACCCAAATCAATGATATTATTTCTATATGAGTAATAGCCATTCAGAAGATATGACAGAAAAAGAAGTTTAACCTATCAACAAAAAGTAAAATTAAAAACAAATCTAACAGTAATGTACAAAACCTATATGAGGAATATTTCAAACACTTCTGAAAGACAAAAGCAGAGCTGAACAAATGGAAAGACCGTGCTTGATGTTGATATCAAATATCCTTCTAGTTCATACGTATGTAATGTGATTCTCCAAAAATATATATAAATGAGATTTTTTGTAAAGCTAGACAAGTTGGTTCTAAAACCCATATAGAAAAATATACAAGCCGGGCGCGGTGGCTCAAGCCTGTAATCCCAGCACTTTGGGAGGCCGAGACGGGTGGATCACGAGGTCAGGAGATCGAGACCACCCTGGCTAACACGGTGAAACCCCGTCTCTACTAAAAAATACAAAAAAAAAACTAGCCGGGCGAGGTGGCAGGCGCCTGTAGTCCCAGCTACTCGGGAGGCTGAGACAGGAGAATGGCGGGAACCCGGGAGGCGGAGCTTGCAGTGAGCTGAGATCCGGCCACAGCACTCCAGCCTGGGCAACAGAGCGAGACTCCGTCTCAAAAAAAAAAGAAAAATATACAAAATGAACTCATAAGCTCCCTATAAAGAGGAGCCAAGAGTGAAGTGATTTGGTCTTCTCTACATCAAAACATTGCATGTGAATAAACAACTAGACAATTAAAACAGAATAGAAAGTTTAAAGGTAAATCCAGCTACATATAAAAATGTAAAATATAATTAATTGAGATAGTGTCTCACATTTGTGAGAACAGGATGGACTTTATTTTTAATAAACAGTATTGTGACAACCGGAGAGTCATTTGGAAGAAGATACAATTGCAGCCCACACCTCACACCAAACACCAGGATAAACACTGTGTGAATCAGAAACCCAAAATGTGAAAAAATGAATTATGTACGCATATTGAAATACCACTCTGTGTCCCAGAAATGCATACATTATGTGTCAACTAAAGATAAAAGGGGGAATTTCTTAATATAAAAATTTTAAATATAGAAGAAATTAAGTCCTACAAGTTCTAGAATAAAATATCAATGAATCCCTTTATAATCTGGATGTGAGTAAAGCCTTTCCAAATAAAACTCGAAATCCAGGGGAGGAAAAAAAGAGTCTGGAGAAAAATAAGCTTTTACATGTAAAAAATAATAATAATAAGGTAAAAGATAAATGCCAATTTAGGAGAAAACACTTGGAACACGGATCCGAGATAAAAAGCTAATCTCCCAAACATACAAGGAACTCTCTGGGCAGGAGGGCATGTACTTATGCTGCGAATGTTTACTGAGAACTTTCTTAGTGTAAAGACCTTCAGGTGAATCTGAGACACGTGATAATGCTACACAAGCACATTTCCATTCAAAGTAAGAATATCCTGCTGAAGACCTCCACCTCAGTAGCATCCCCTTTGGCAGATGAGGGCTACTGCTATACTAATTTCCTGCACGTGTTTTTCATTTTGCTATTTGCCTTCTTGAAAATCCTGGAATGCAAAATAACCCACATAAAGGACTATAAAAATCCTTTGATATTCTAAAATAAGAAAAATATTCCTATTCATCACAATATTTATTTGAAATTTTAGAACATGTAGTTACTTAAGATATTTTTATTAAACTATCAGGTTGTATTTTTAAAAGTAACTTCCAGCACTATCTTTTGTTTGCGGCCATTAAGGCAGTCACTTATGCGTTTATTTAACTCTGATTCTAATTTGAAATCTCTAATATGGCAGTAATTGCATTGTCTTCAATCAATATTTGGCTCTCCATTTTACCTCACTCATAACTCTAACTACAGCTGTCTAAGAATTCTGAGCTTCCTGTCACCCATTATTTCCTACTCAAACATACAGAGTTTAAGTTTGTTCAATATTCTGTTTAATAATTTTTGTTTAAACAAGACTATTTATTTGCACTGGAGCAAAGTTGTTGTGTTTTTTTCTCTTAATATGTTATTCTTATTGTCATAAAGAGAGAGAACAAGAGTGGTGTGTGTTTCTCATCTGACAAAAGAACTATACCCACTTTTGCATTTTTACACAATAATGATCAAGGCCCAGGGCATTTCCTGGGGATTAATGGCTGACTGGGAGATTGAAGACCATTAACCTTAGGCAGTCATTAATTTTCTCAGAAAACCTGGTTGAAGTCATTATTTCTATTATAAGATCGATAACATACACCCCTCACCACCACTACCAAAAAAAAAATAAAAAGAAACCATTGGAAATAACTTTTCTCTGGAATTTTTCTTAAGTGCATTCAACATGTAGGTTATATTTTAAGAGAAATGTCACTAAAATTCTGAACAACTTAATAAGTAACATGACATACCTCATCACTTAGACATCAGTGTCATGAACATTTGTGATTCTTTTCTCTCTGCCCTCCTAAACTTGACTTAGAAGTCAAGCTAAAAATAAAGTCTCTCTCTCACTCACTCGCTCACTCTCGCTCTCTCTCTTGCTCTCACACTCTGCCCCGACTCTTTCCCCCGCCCTTGTTCCCTCCCTCTTTCCTAAGGGCTTCAGTATGCAAGGTGTAAATCTGCAAAAGCAGCATGTGGTAGGTCACACTATATACAAATTGTTGGAGAGCAGGTTGAGCTATGAATCTACAGTGTTTTTATTAGTGGCATTTTATCTGAAATAAATGTCAGAAAGAGCTACTTTTTCTGAGCAACTTAATTGAAATGGATCTAAAAAACTAGAATTCACATGATAAAATAAGGTGTCATTTGTCTGACACTGCTTTAATGCCCCAAATACTGAGCTTGGTAAGAGGAGAACCTGGACCCGAACAGTATCTCAGAAATCAAAGAGCTCCAAAAGAGCAGCAGCAACATTTGAACTCCTGAAAGAAGGAAGAGAATATACGAAATAAACATTAAAGAGCCTCAGGAAATGTATTTGTTTGTGAACGCCTGTGGTTAGGACAGTGCCACATCAAACAGGGGAGAGCTCTCTTAATGGATTCTCCAGTTTTCAGACATATTTGTCAATATAATTTTCTTCATCTTTAAAATGGAGATAACGTGAACTGCATTTCAGTCCTCAATTCAAGGGCAAGATATTATGTGATGCAGTAAGAATGGCTGCTCATCTAGGATGCACCATAAATAGCACATAAGAAGTGATATGAAATGGGAGTCCCTACCTACCTTCTTTTCATTGATCTTATTTACATCTTAGTCACTTCTTACCCTTGAAATAACAAGCAGAGGTATTGTCAATGTGTTTATATCACTTTCTTGTATATCCACTGGGGACTATAGCTTTATACACTGAAAACTTCCCTTCCTTCCTTCTTTCATCTCTGCTTCTCCCACCCCCACTACCACCACCACCATCAGTACATTCCATGAGCAGGTAGGGAGAAACAGCGAGTCATGAAAACAAAAGAAGAAAATCTTAGAGAAGGAAAAATAAAAGTAATTGATTGGTGCTAAAGAACACCTGGAGTTAGTGGACATCCATCCTTCCCACAATTAAGGGCAAACCAGAGTAAATGATTATGTTGATGGGAAATACACAAGTAAATTTAAAATAATCCCTATATCCGAGAAGCTCACCATCTATTAAGGGAAATAAAACATATAAGAGATTCAAAGAAATATTTTCTCTCATTCCATTGGTTGCCTTTTCCTCTGTTGTTTCTTTTGCTGTACAGAAGCTTTTTGGTTTGATGTAGTGCCACTTGTTTTTTGGTTTTGTTGCCTGTGTCATATCCATGAAATCATTGCCAAGACCAATGCCATGAAGCTTTCCCTTAAATTTTCTTAGGATTTTTATAGTTTCAGGTCTTAATTTTAATTCTTTTTTCCATTTTGTGTTGATTAGGATGTATGGTGAGGCCAAGGAGGGTGGATCATGAGGTCAGGAGATTGAGACCATCCTGGCTAACACGGTAAAACCCCATCTCTACTAAAAATACAAAAAATTAGTCAGGCACGGTGGCACACGCCTGTAGTCCCAGCTACTCAGGAGGCTGAGGCAGGAGAATTGCTTGAACCTGGGAGGTAGAAGTTGCAGTGAGCTGAGATTATGCCACTGCACTCCAGCCTGGGTGACAGAGTGAAACTCCATCTCAAAAAAAAAAAAAAAAAAAAGATAAGCATCCAATATCATTCTTTTGTATGTGGAAGAGACTATCCTCTTTCCTTTGTGTATCTTTGGTACTGTTGCCAATGGTCAGTTGACTGTGTATGCATAGGTGTACTTTTGGTTCTGTATTCTGTTCCTCTGGTTGATGTGCCTCTCTTTATGCAGTGCCATAGTGTTTTGATTACTGTAACTTTGTAACATATTTTGAAAGCAGGTTAACAGGATGCCTCCAGCTTTGTTATTTCTCAAGATTAGCTTGGCTATTCATAGTCTTTTATTATTTATTCCATTTGTTATTATTGTTCCTGAAGTATTATTATTGTTATAATGGTATCAAAATAGAAAACCAAACAAATAAAAGATGACCATGAATGAACCACAGGTGAATGTGTCATGAGCCAAGAATTATGATTAATCCGATTTTATGTTCCTGAGACTTAAAAAATAATAATAAAGGTTCTTCAAGAGACAAACTTCATAGAGAATCTCATCATCTCCTAAGGGATATAACTTTATAAAGCAGAAAAAAACGGGCCTGGGATACAAATAAACCTGGCCTTGATTTACAACTCTTTTGCTTACAAACTGAGTGACACAGAGTCACCCATTTCACTTATTTGAGCTTTTGTTTTCTCATCTGGCAAATGGGAATAATAGTACTTACCTTGCAGTATATTATGAGACTTAGATGATAAAAGGCTTCTGGCAGATACTAGATGCTTGATAAAAGGTAGCTGTAATGGGTGATTGTGTAAAGTGAAAGTGTAAAGAAAGAGAAGAAAAAGATTACTCCAAAGTTTTGACCCTAGTCAGGTGACTATAAAAATAATAATGCTATAAATGGAAATATAAAAATCAGGGAGTATGAACAGATTTTAGGAGTGGGATTTTTCTATGTTAGCAAATTTTATTTTACATTTTATATGTAAGACCCATGCCATCACTTAAGCAAACTTAAAGGAAAGAGACTTTCTCTCTGATATCCTGCTACATTTAGGCCTTGTGATGACTCCACTTCCTCATCATTGCTGCTGCTGTTGTTTATTTTCACTTGTTTTTGTTGTTTATTTCACAATAATATGTTATGGGCAAAATGAAATCTAGATAAGGATTAAGTCTAGCTAGGTCCTGAAAACTCAGAGTAAGTGATGTCTCAAATGCTCAACACCATACCCAGTGCTAACCAAAAAGTACAATTGTTTGTAACCTACATGTGTAATTCAGTACACAAGAATTTCTTAAAGATGGTCATTTCTAAAGCTCATATAGAATTCACAAGCATAACAAAGTTAGCAGCCTAAACAACCAACTAGATTGGGTAATTGTAGAAATCTTCTGGGAAAATGTATTATGCCTTTTGGAATGAAGTTGGATATTAGGCAGATATATTTTCAGCATCAAGTTATGATGATTGTTGTGTCTGTTAGAAAGAACCTAAAGTTAAGATTCAATTAATAAAGTTTTAAAATGTAGGGCACTGTAGTTTTTTTAGGGGTACAAAATTTCAAGTTAAAATTTAAATATTAAATCACAATGATCTGTTTCCTTTCCAATTTAAAGCATACTAATTCTAATTTTGTTATGTGACCTTGTATGACCCATGAAATGTGTTTAAGTTGTGAACTGTCATTTAAGTGTAAGAAAAAAATGGGACTACTCATCAACTGCATTGTATCCAGCACCAAAATCTTCCTGATGGAGTAAGATAAACACCCATTCAGCTACCCTAATTTTTTTTTTTTTTTTTTTTTTTTGAGACGGAGTCTCGCTCTGTCGCCCAGGCTAGAGTGCAGTGGCCGGATCTCAGCTCACTGCAAGCTCCGCCTCCCGGGTTTACGCCATTCTCCTGCCTCAGCCTCCCAAGTAGCTGGGATTACAGGCGCCCACCACCTCGCCCGGCTAGTTTTTTGTATTTTTTAGTAGAGACGGGGTTTCACCGGGTTAGCCAGGATGGTCTCGATCTCCTGACCTTGTGATCCGCCCGTCTCGGCCTCCCAAAGTGCTGGGATTACAGGCTTGAGCCGCCGCGCCCGGCCTTCCTAATTTTTTTAAGAGTACCAAATGACATGACTTAATTTTACATGTCAAAATATAGGAAAACCACTGGGCATGGTGGCACATATCTGTAGTCCAAGCTACTTGGGACACTGAGGCAGAAGGCTCATTTAAGCCCAGAAGTTCAGACTGTAGTGAGCTAACTATGATCATACCTGTTCACTTCAGCCTGAGCAACACAGCAAGACCCCATTTCTAAAACTAAATGAATAAATACACAGGCAAACCCTTAAAGGACTTTGATGGTCATCAGTTAGCTAAAGTAAGCGACACTTTTAATAGTGTTATCTGTGGCAATTATAAAGCAACAGAGAACTAAAACAACTACAATAGTGTTATAAGGGGTATAACACTTAAGCACTTAACACAAACATCGTTCTAGATCAATTAAATCAGAATCTCAGAGACAAGTTCTTATTTAAAAGCTCTCCACATGATTTTAATAAATGCAGCAATGGTTAGGTCTACAAACTTGCATAAAAATATATATATATATACTCAGAAATTTATGCTTCTTGCCAAGACAAAGTAACAAAGACCATATACACTAATTATACTCCTGAAACAACTAGATCAACAAAATATATGAAACAATAATTTTCAAAACATTAAAATTCATGCTACAAAAAACATTGATCTCTGAGAAATGGGAATAATGGACAAAGTGAGTCCTATGATTGCCTAGCTAAAAATAGTTTCCAGGCCATGACACAAGAAAGAAAAACATAGGCAGACTACAGTAGTCACCCTGTGTAGAGAAGATGTAGTTGGGAGCCTATGGATAACACAGTAAGTAGACTCTGTAGAGCAGAGATACAAGAGGAGAGGGCTTCAGAGATCTGTAGTGTCCACATCAAGTCTTCAACTAAGTAATAACCAGCTTATACATGTGTGAAAAATAACTGAGACCAGGAAAAGAACCACCCAAAAGGATAATAGGGAAAGACACTGAGAGTTCACTCAGAAGAATAGCTCCTATTCTCATCAACAAATTCTAAAACCTCATCATTTCAAAAGCATTGTATAAAGTACATAAAAGGGTTTTGCATCAGTATAGTACTAGGAAAAATTTAGCCCTTAGACTCAATTCTGCTTTGATCCCACTTCAAAAAAAGACCTGCTAAAATCAAACTGTTTCCAAATAACTTACATGCTTCAAACGACAAAATTTAAGAAGATTTGTTGGACTACAAGAATACCCAGAACACAAGGCAAAATTCACAATGTCTGGCATTTAATTAAAAATTATTAGGCATGCAAAAAAGCAGGAAAATATGAACAATAATGAGAAAAAGTAATTAATCAAAATTGACACAGAAATTACATAGATTATAGAATTAGTGAAAATAGATATTTATATAATTATTATAACTATATTTCATATGTTCAAACAACAAGAAGTAAAATTGAACATGTTAAACAGAATTATGAAAAATAAAAACATAACACAAATCTAAACATCTAGAAATAAAAAATTAGAATATTCAAGAAGAAAAATATACTCTATGAGATTAATGGCAGATTATTCATTGCAGAAGAAAATATTAGTTAATTTGAAGACAATGGAAATTATCGCAAATAAAACACGATGACTAAAAATGATTTAACAGAGTTATCAGTGAGCTACATGACTAATTCAACTTGTCTAATATGCATGTAATTGGAGTTCTTAAACAAAAAAGGTCAAGGTAATATTTGAAAAGATAATGATCAAAATATTTCCAATTTAATGAAGTACAAAAGTCCACAGATCAAGAGATGCTCAATGAACTCTAAGCACACACACACACACAAATAAATAAAAAGAAACCAAGTCACAACATGATCAAAGTGCTTAAAATTATGATGATAGAGAGAAAAAAATCTTAAAAGTAGCCATAAGGAAAAAAACATTACATACGAAGGAACATCAGTTGTCCTGAGTGGGGTAGGGAGGTACAAATATTAGGATGGCATTAGATTTTCATCAGAAACAATGAATGCAGATGACAGTAGAGAAATATAAAGTACTGAAAAAATCAGTCAAATGATAATCTTTTACACAGCAAACATATTTTTCAAAACCAAACTGCATTTTGAAGCTTACAAAAATTGAAATAATTCATCACCAACAGAGCCTAAATACAAGGAATGACATAAAAAGTCCTTCAGCCAGAAGAAAAATAACAGATAGAAATAATAATCTGTGCTCAAATTAAAAGCACCAAAAATGGTAACTACATGTTTTTAAAATGATTTTTTATTACTAATTAAGTATCTTTAAAAGATATGTGACTATATGAAGCAAAAATAATAACAATATTTTGGGGGGTTTATAACATATGTGGAAATAAAATGTATGACAACAGTGGTGCAAAGGCTTGGAGGAGAAAATGGAAGTATACTATGGTAATATTTTTATAAATATATGAAGCAGTATGTTACTAGAAGGTAGACTGTAGTAAGTTAAAGATATTTTCTGTAAACACCAAAGCTATCACTAAAATTACACAGCAAAGCATTATAACTAATAAGCCAACAATGAATATAAAATGAAAGCATAAAGTAGTCAATTATTTAAAAGTGGGAAAAGATAAGAAATAGAAAATAGAAAAAAAGAGAAAAAGATAATAGGCAAAGAACAGATAGAAAAAATAGCAAGAGGGTAAATTTAGACTCATCATATCAATGATCACATTAAATGTAAATGGTCTAAACACCACAGTGAAAGGCAGAGATTCTCAGACTGAATTTAAGAAATAAAAGGCAAGACCCAACTCTATATGCTGCTACAGAAGAAGAAAAAAGTGTTGATATAAAACACAAATTGATTAAAAGTAAATGAATGGAAAAAGATATACCATGCTAACACTATGAAAAGAAAGATGAAATGGCTATATTAAAATAGGATAAAGTAGATTTCAGAACATAGATTATTATTGAGAATGAAAAGGTCATTTCATATAATAAAGAGGCAGAACATCAAAACACGTGAAACAAAAGCTGATCAAAGTACAATAAAAAAGAGACAAATTCAGAATTATAGTGAGATATTTCAAAAATCCCTGTTCAGTTATTGATAAAACCAGTAAACAGAAAATCAGTAAGAATATGAGTTGAGCACCATCAGTCAACTTGACCTAATTGATATTTATAGAATAATCCATTCCACAATACTAAACTATAAAATATATTCTTCCCAAGTACACACGAAACATTTTCCAAAACATACCATTTTCTGGGTCACAAAACATGCCTCCATAAATTCAAAAGGATTCAAACCATGCAAAGTGTATGTACTATGAGCACAATAAATTAGATTATAAATCAAAAACAGAAAAAAATATAGAAAATCCTCAAGTATATTGAAACTAAACAATGCTCTTTTAAATAATCCATGAATAAAAGAAAAAAATAGAAAATGTATAATTGTGTAGGATTGAATGAAAGAGAAAACACACTCTTTAAATTTTGTGAGATACAGCTAAAGAAATATTTGGAGGTAAATCCGTAACACTGAACATCCATAGTAGAACAGTGGAAAGGTCTCAAATCAATGACCTCAACTTGTACCTTAAGAAACTAGAAACAGGCCGGGTGCGGTGGCTCAAGCCTGTAATCCCAGCACTTTGGGAGGCCTAGGCGGGCAGATCACGAGGTGAGGAGATCGAGACCATCCTGGCTAACACAGTGAAACCCCGTCTCTACTAAAAAATAAAAAATAAAAAACTAGCCGGGCGAGGTGGCGGGCGCCTGTAGTCCCAGCTACTCGGGAGGCTGAGGCAGGAGAATGGCATAAACCTGGGAGGCGGAGCTTGCAGCGAGCTGAGATCCGGCCACTGCACTCCAGCCTGAGTGACAGAGCAAGACTCCGTCTCAAAAAAAAAAGAAGAAAAAAGAAACTAGAAACAGGAGCTGGGCACAGTGGCTCACACTTGTAATCCCAGTACGCAGAAGGCTGAGGTTGGATGATTGCTTGAGGCCAGGGGTTTGAGACCAGCGTAGGCAATGCAGAGAGATCCTATCTCTACAAAAAATAAAAAATAAAAATAAATAAAAAACCTGAGCCAGGCAAGGTGGCACGTGCCTATTGTATCAGCTGCTTGGGAAGCTAAGGCAGGAGGATTGCTTGAGCCCAGGAGTTTAAGGCAGCAGTGAGCCATATCACACCACTTCCAGCTAGGTGACATGAGTGAGACTCCATTTCAAAAAGGAATAAGAGCTCAGGAAGACGGGTGCGTAGATGCTTCTGGAAAGAAAGCTACGATGGCTGCCCAGGAAGAGCCCCAGGTCCAGTTCAAACTTGTATCAGTTGGTGACAGTGGTACTGGGAAAATGACGTTCGTGAAACGTCATTTGACTGGTGAATTTGAGAAGTGTATATAGCCACCTTAGATTGTTGAGTTCATCCCCTAGTATTTCCGCAACAAGAGGACCTAATAAGTTCAATGTATGGGACACAGCCAGCCAGGAGAATTGATTGGACTGAGAGAGATGGCTATTACTAACCAAGCCCAGCATGCCATCATAATGTTTGATGTAACATCAAGAGTTACTTGAGAATCAAAGACAAAAACCACATGATTATCTCAATAGATGCAGAAAGGCCTTTGACAAAATTCAACAGCCTTCATGCTAAAAGCGCTCAATAAATTCCGGTATTGATGGGCGGCCTCAAAATAATAAGAGCTATTTATGATGACAAACCCACAGCCAATATCATACTGAATGGGCAAAACTGGAAAATTCAGCACAGAAAACTGGCACAAGACAGGGATGCCCTCTCTCACCCACTCCTATTCAACATAGTGTTGGAAATTCTGGCTAAGAACGTCAGGCAAGAGAAAGAAATCAAGGGTATTCAGTTAGGAAAGAAGAGAATCAAATTGTCCCTGTTTGCAGATGACATGATTGTATATTTAGAAAACCCCATTGTCTCAGCCAAAAATCTCCTTAGCTGATAGAAACTTCAGCAAAGTCTCAGGATACAAAATTAATGTTACCAAAAATCACAAAGCATTTATACACCAGTAACAGACAAACAGAGAGGCCAAATCATGAATGAACTGTTCACAATTGCTTCAAAGAAAGGGAGAATAAAATACCTAGGAATCCAACTTACAGGGATGTAAAGGACCTCTTCAAGGCGAACTACAAACCACTGCTCAGTGAAATAAAGGGACACAAACAAATGAAGAACATACCATGCTCATGGATAGGAAAGAATCAATATGCATTGAAAATGGCCATACTGCCCAAGGTAATTTATAGATTCAATGCCATCCCCATCAAGCTACCAATGAGTTTCTTCACAGAATTGGAAAAAGAACTGCTTTAAAAGTTTCATATGGAACCAAAAGAGCCCGCATCTCCAAGACGTAATCCTAAGTCAAAAGAACAAAGCTGGGAGGCATCCACACTACCCTGACTTCAAACTATGCTACAAGGCTACAGTAACAAAACAGCGGTACTGGTACCAAAACAGAATATAGACCAATGGAGACAGAACAGAGTCCTCAGAAATAATACCACACATCTACAACCATCTGATCTTTGTGACAAACCTAGAGAAACAGAAATGGGGAAAAGGATTCCCTAAGCCCCAATAAATAGTGCTGGGGAAAAATTGGCCCCAGCCATAAGTAGAAAGCTGAAACTGGATCCTTTCCTTACTCCTTATCACGAAAATTAATTCAAGATGGATTAGAGACTTAAAATGTTAGACCCACAATACCATAAAACCCTAGAGGAAAACCTAGGTAGTACCATTCAGGACATAGGCATGGGCAAAGAGACTTCATGTCCTAAAACACCAAAAGCAATGGCAAGCCAAAATTGACAAATGGGATCTAATTAAACTAAAAGCTTCTGCACTGCAAAGAAACACCATCCAGAGTGAACAGGCAGCAACCTGGAGATGGGAGAAAATTTTTTGCAAACTACTCATCTGACAAAGGGCCTATGTCCAAGAACCTACAAGGAGAACTCAAACAAATTTACAGAAAAACAAACAACCCCATCCAAAAGTGGGCAAAGGATATGAACAGACATTTCTCAAAGAAGACATTCATACAGCCAACAGACACATGAAAAATGCTCATCATCACACTGGCCTTCAAAGAGAAATGCAAATCAAAACCACAATGAGATACCATCTCACCAGTTAGAATGGCGATCATTAAAGTCAGGAAACAACAGGTGCTGGAGAGGATGTGGAGAAACAGGAGCGGCACTGTTGGTGGGATTGTAAACTAGTTCAGCCATTATGGAAAACAGTATGGCGATTCCTCAGGATCTAGAACTAGATGTACCACCATATATTATGCATCCCATTACTGGGTATATACCCAAAGGATTATAAATCATGCTGCTATAAAGACACATGCACTGCGTGCTTCATTGTGGCACTATTCACAATAGCAAAGGCCTGGAATCAGCAAATGTCCATCAGTGACAGAACTGGATTAAGAAAATGTGCTTTATATACACCATGGAATACTATGCAGCCATAAAGAGAGGATAATTTGTGTCCTTTGTAGGACATGGATGCAGCTGGAAACCATCATTCTTAGCAAACTATCACAAGAACAGAAACCAAACACGCATGTTCTCACTTATAGGTGGGGTGCCCCGAACAATAAGTCCACTTGGTTTCGGGAAGGGGACATCACACACCAGGGCCTAATGAGGAGGGAGGGAGGGATTGCATTGGGAGTTATACCTGATGTAACTGACGAGTAGTTGGGTGCTGATGAGTTGATGGGTGCAGCACATCAACATGGCACAAGTATACATATGTAACAAACCTGCACGTTATGCACATGTACCCTAGAACTTAAAGTATAATAATAATTAAAAAAATAATAATAATTAAAAAAAAGAGTTACTTACAAGAATGTGCCTACCTGGCATAGCGATCAGGTACGAGTGTGTGAAAACATCTCCATCGTGTTGTGTGGCAACAAAGTTGATATTAAGAACAGGAAAGTGAAGGCAAAATCCATTGTCTTCCACCGAAGGAAGAATCTTCAGTACTACGACATTTCTGCCAAAAGTAACTACAACTTTGAAAAGCCCTTCCTCTGGCTTGCTAGGAAGCTCATTGGAGACCCTAACTTGGAATTTGTTGCCATGTCTGCTCTCGCCCCACCGGAGGTTGTCATGGACCAGCTTTGGCAGCACAGTATGAGCACGACTTAGAGTTTGCTCAGACAACTGCTCTCCCGGATGAGGATAATGACCTGTGAGAATGAAGCTGGAGCTCAGCGTCAGAAGTCTTAGTTTTATAGGCAGTTGTCCTGTGATGTCAGCGGTTCAGCGTGTATGCCACCTCATTGTTATCTAGCTAAGCGGAACATGTGCTTCATCTGTGGGATGCTGAAGATGAGTGGGCTTCGGAGTGAATGTGGCAGTTTAAAAAATATCTTCATTGTTTGGACCTGCATGTTTAGCTGTTTTGGAACCTACTTGATTCCTAGAGTTTCAAATATAAGACTGCTACAGTGGGCCAGTCGCGGTGGCTCAAGCCTGTAATCCCAGCACTTTGGGAGGTCGAGGCAGACTGATCACGAGGTCAGAAGATCGAGACCATCCTGACCAACATGGTGAAACTTCCTCTCTACAAAAATGCAAAAATTAGCTGGGGGTGGTGGCATGGGCCTGTAATCCCAGCTACTCAGGAGACTGAGGCAAGAGAATCCCTTGAACCAGGGAGTCAGAGGTCGCAGTGAACTGAGATCATGCCACAGCACTCCAGCCTGGGGACAGAGAAAGACTCCATCTCAAAAAAAAAAAAAAAAAAAAAAAAAGACTGCTACAGTCACACAGTCACATCACAATATTCAATGGTGAAATCTTGTTTGTTACTATCATTCCCATTCCTTTATCAAAATAAAGTTGTATTTCCAAATATCTTAAAAAAAAGGAATAAGAAAATAGAAAAGAAACTAGAAGTCAAAGAACAAAATAAAACCAAAGTAGAAGACGAGAACTTATGAAAAAAATCAGAGTAGATATTAATAAAGTATATAAAATCAATGAAAAAATTAATGAAACCCAATGCTGCTGCTTTAAGAAGATCAATAAAATTGGTAAGCCTCTAGACAAGTCAATCAGAGGAAAAAAGAGAGAAGACACAAATTACACGTTGTCAGAAATAATAAAGGTAACATCACTACACATTTTACATATATTTTTTAAAATAAGAAAATATAATGAACATTATGCCAATAAATTTGACAATTTAGATGAAATAGGTAAATTTCTTGAAAGACACAAACTACCTATTTCATCCAGGTATAAATAGATAATCTAAATAGCCTATTAAATAAATTAAATTTGTAATTTAACCACTCCCCAACAACAATAACAACAAAAACACCTCCGGGCCCATCTGACTTCGCTGGAGAATTCTACCAAACATTTAAGGAACAAATGATGCCAATTCTACAAAAACTCTTAAGAAAATTGAAGAAGATGAAATATTTTTCACCTCCTTTCATGAGGCCAGAAGTTTTGGGAATATGAAAACCAGATAGACATTATATATAAGAAGATAATACAACATGGCTGAATAGTATTCATTCACAAAAAAGCAAGATTGTTTCAACATTCAAAATTAATTAATGTAATTCACCATATTAACAGCCTAAAAAAGAAAAATCATATGATCATCTCAACAAATGCAGGAAGAGCATTTGACAAAATTCAATCAGTATTTCTGCTAAAAACTCTTAGCAAAACAAGGATAGAAGAGAACTTCTTCAATCTCATAGAGAGCATCTATTTAAAAAACTTAAAGCTCATATCATATTTAATGGAGACTGACTGACTGCTTTTTCCCTACAAACAGGAAAAAGGCAATAATGCCTTTTCTCACCATGTTCATACAATATTGGACTGGAAAGTTCTGGCTAGTTCAATAAGGCAAGAAAAAGAAATGAAAGGCATCCAAACTAGAAAGAAACTGCCTTTGTTTATTGGCAAAATCATCCTCTATGTAAAAAATTGCTCAAAATTTACCAAAAAAATAACTACTGGAGCTAATAAGTGACTTTAGTAAGATTTTAACATATAAGATCAATATATATAAAATCAGTTGTATTTAGGTATTCTAGAAATTATTCGAAATTAAAATTTTTTAGACAACACAATTTGCAATATGCAAAAAAAAATTTTCATCCATACTTCATACAAAACACAAAAATTAACTCAAAATGGATTATAGTTCTAACTGAAAACTATAAAACTTCTAGAAAAAAATTTTATGGTCTTGAGTTAGGGAAAGATTTATTAGGTATGGCAGCAAACGAACAATACATAAAAGGAGAAATTGATAAATTACACTTCATCAAAATTAAGAGATTCCACTCTTCAAAAAAAATTTCTAAGAGAAAGAAAAGACAAGCTACAGGTTGGGAGAAAATGTGTGCAAATTGTATACATGATAAAGAAATTATATCTATATAAAGAACTCTCAAAATTAAATAATGAGACACCAAACAACCCAATAAAAAAAAAATGGGAGGAGGCAAAAGATTTTACCAGAAGCTTCTCCAAAAAAGACATACAGAAGGTAAATAAACATAGGGAAAGGTTCGTGAAATCACTAGTCATTAGGGCAATGCAAACTAAAAACACAATGAGATACCACTATGTAAGCTACTACACACCTGTAAGAATGTCTAAAATTAGAACCACTGGCCATGTGTTATCAGGGATAACATGGAACTGTCATACAATTATAGTAGGTACGGAAAATGGTACAACCACTTTGGGAAACTGGCAATTTTTTAAAAAGGCAAACCTTTTTTATGATATGATCCACTTATTTCAACACATGATCCAGCCATTCCACTTATAAATATTTACCCAAGAGAAATAAAGGTATATACCTTGTATATAAATATTAATAGTAGATTGATTTGTAATAGCCAGAAATTATAAACAACATAAATGTCCACCAATACCTAAATGGATTTTTTAACTTGTTGTGGACCGAATGTTTGTGTCTGCCTAAAATTCATTGAAGCTCTAGTCCCCACTGTGATGGTATTTGGAGATGGAACCTTTGAGAGCTAATTAGAGTTAGATTAGGTCATGTAAGCGGGGCCGTCATAATGTGATGGGTGGCCTTGTAAAAAGAGGAAACTCTTGTGCATGCACAGAGGAAAGGCCATATGAAGATATAGTGAGGAGGCAACTGCAAGCCAGAAGGAGAGACCTCATTAGATATTGAATCATCTGATACCTTGATCTTGGACTTCCCAGCCTCCAGACTGTGAAAAATAAATTTCTGTTGGTTAAGCCACCTAGTCCATTGGCATTTTGTTGTGGCAGCCCAAGTTAACTAATACATTCATATAATAGAATGTTAGTCAGCTGTAAAAAGCATGAACTGCTGATATGTATAACAAGAAGAATGAATCTGAAAGAAAAATTACACTGAATGAAAGAAGTCAGAAAAAGAGTTTACATATATACATTTCATATGTATATGTTTTGCATTAGGAAATGCAAACTAATCTCGTAGTTACAAAAAGGAGTTCAGTGAGTGATTGCTTGAGAATGAGGGAGACAGGAAGGAACAAGAGAGAGTGACCTCAAAGGGTCACAGCAAAACTTTTGGGGGTCATGAAAATATTATCTTGATTGTGATAATGGTTTCACAGGCATATACCTATGCCAAAACAAATCAAGTTGTTCACTTTAAACATATGCAGTCTATTTTATGTCAATTACACTACAATACAGCTTTTAAAAAGAAGAATAATCAGGAAAATTCTGATAGAGAATGATGAGCAGATACATGTTGCCAGACATTACAGAAAGCTAAAAATATTTTTATCTGACATAATATGTTCCAGGGTTGATAGATCTGTGGACTAGAACTAAAACTTTCTAAATGAAATTGCATATATTTGAGGTTTTAGTGTAAAATAAACATTCCATATCAATGGGAAGAAGTTGGATTATAAAATAAGCTGTAAAGCTAGTAGCATTTTCTTTTTTAAAAAAAGAAGCGATCTCTGTCTTACTCGTTACTAAAAAGTAAATTCAAGTGCATAAAAAAAGTAAATAGGAAAAGCGAAGCCATAAAAATACTAGGAGAAAATTACAGTTTTAAAAACAATATTGAAAGGGCTTCAAGACAGCTGACTAGAGGCATCTGGTACTCACCTCCTCCACAAAGACGCAAAACCTCCTCCATAAAGAACCAAAATCACAAATACGCAATCACACTTCAAATAGATCACCTAAGAGACAATGCCGGAATTCAACAGAAAAGTGACAAGAGACACCTAAGGCAAGGAAGGAGAAGGAAGTGAGGCAACCTGCTCTGCCTGACTGCCAAAATCAGCTGGGAGCATAGAGATGTTCCCCCATAAGGGAAAATAGTAACTGAGAGACCCCAGTGGTCCATATTTCCACCACAGACTACTGCAATTCTAGCCACAGAAGAGCCCCTCAAACTATGTGGACAATGAGACTAATATAGGGAACTACCAGGAGACTCTGTGATGGCAGTGCTGCAGAGAGGAGGCTCACGCCAGGTCTCACACCCATCCCCGCAGCCCCTATCAGAATGCATTCCACCTAGAAGCCCAATAACTAACTACTATACCTCCATATCTCCAAAGCCCCATTGACATCCACTGATCATACCCAGATACCATTGCTGGCTGGTGTCACCAGGACCAAAGACAGAGCCACTGGCAGTGACCACACCACACCCAATAGTAGGGCCATCATACATTTAAAAGTGCCCTGAGGAAAGTTATTCTGCTTATAGCCACCACTTAGAACTGAAGCATGTGCTCCCCAGCCACCTGTTTGTGGCTGCTGCCACTAAAAGCAACCCCATCTTCACCAGCAGCTGGTGCCACCTTCACAACACACCCGCTGCCACCCTCATCTGAAGATGTATTGAACCCCATCTTCACAACACAGCCACTGCCACCCCCTTCTGAACATTCCACAAGGGGCCTGGGGATCACCCCATCCTTGCCTACCACAGCCAGCTACCACAGACACCACCAATGAGTGTGAGAACAGGCCCACCTGCCCCAATCTATATTCCCTCCCAGTGCCCAAACACATGACCAGTGGCCTAAGGATGAGTCCAACCAACCTGCCACTACCGCCGCAGGTGGCATTCATCCATCAATGCCACCTGCAGGCCCAGAAACTAACCTACTGAGGCTGTCACAGCCACCATCAACACCAGCACAGACCACATAGAAGCCAGAGGGTAGTCCCACCACTGCTACTGCCCATTGTCCACATCATGCCCACTGCCCAAGGACTCAAAGACCTTCCCACTTGCCTGATTAACCATTGCCACTGACCCCACACCTGAGTAAGCTGCCCAGAGTTCAAAAATCACCCACCTGGACCTGCTAACATCAGTGCCTATTACACCACCCAGGGCCCAATGACAGGCACACTCAGTCTGCCACTGTGACCAATGGGGCCTGGGAACTGGCCCGTGTGATGTCCCCATCCTCAGCAAAACTTTAAACATGTCCTCCACTAACAATTGCAACCTAATCCACTGAGAAAAATCAGACATTACAGATGTGTTTATAGCTGAGGAAACTATATGGGGACTATACTAGTGTACCCACACAGAATGAAAGCCAAAGTGCCCTACATAAACAGAACCATATATACATCTTTAGAAAATCATCTTTCTCTACAAAATCAAATTCAAAAACTTGGAAGAGGTGACTGTTACACAAGATGTGCAGATATTGATGTAAGGACACAAGAAATATGGAAAAGCAAGAAAATATAAACACCTCCACAGGAACACAATAATTCTCCAGTAAGAGATTTCAATTAAGAAATTTATGAATTTCTTCCTGAAATTCCTGGAAGAAGAATTTAAAATAATATTGAAGCTCAGTGAGATACAAGAGAACTAAGAAAAACAATAAACGAAGTCAGTAAAACAATTCAGGGTATGAATGAGAAACTTAGCAAATAGATCAATATCATTAAAAAGTATCAAACAGAAATTCTGGAACTGAAGAATTCATTGAATGAAATACAAAATACATTGGAAAGCTTCAACAATAGACTAGATTAAGCAGAAGAAAAAACTTCAGAACGTGAAAACTGGTTTTCTCATGTGTCTGTTGGCTGTATGAATGTCTTCTTTTGAGAAATGTCTGTTCATATCCTTTGCCCACTTTTTGATGAGGTTGTTTGTTTTTTTCTTGTAAATTTGTTTGAGTTCTTTGTAGGTTCTGGATATTAGCCCTTTGTCAGATGAGTAGATTGCAAAAATTTTCTCCCATTCTGTAGGTTGCCTGTTCGCTCTGATGGTAGTTTCTTTTGCTGTGCAGAAGCTCTTTAGTTTAATGAAAAAATGCTCATCATCACTGGCCATCAGAGAAATGCAAATCAAAACCACAATGAGATACCATCTCACACCAGTTAGAATGGCGATCATTAAAAAGTCAGGAAACAACAGCTGCTTGAGAGGCTGTGGAGAAATAGGAACACTTTTACACTGTTAGTGGGATTGTAAACCAGTTCAACCATTATGGAAAACAGTATGGCGATTCCTCAAGGATCTAGAACTAGATGTACCATATGACCCAGCCATCCCATTACTGGGTATATACCCAAAGGATTATAAATCATGCTGCTATAAAGACACATGCACACGCATGTTTATTGCGGCACTATTCACAATAGCAAAGACCTGGAATCAACCCAAATGTCCATCAGTGACAGAATGGATTAAGAAAATGTGGCACATATACACCATGGAATACTATGCAGCCATAAAAAAGGATAAATTTGTGTCCTTTGTAGGGACATGGATGCAGCTGGAAACCATCATTCTTAGCAAACTATCACAAGAACAGAAAACCAAACACCGCATGTTCTCACTCATAGGTGGGAACTGAACAATGAGATCACTTGGACTCGGGAAGGGGGACATCACACACCGGGGCCTATTAAGGGGAGGGGGGAGGGGGGAGGGATTGCATTGGGAGTTATACCTGATGTAACTGACGAGTTGTTGGGTGCTGACGAGTTGATGGGTGCAGCACAGCAACATGGCACAAGTATACATATGTAACAAACCTGCACGTTATGCACATGTACCCTAGAACTTAAAGTATAATAATATAATAAAAGAAAACTGGTTTTCTGAAATAACCCAGTCAGACAAAAAAAATAAACAAAAAAGAATTCTAAAGAATAAACAAAGCCTACATCACATATGGAACACCGTAAAGTGACCAAATATTCAAATTCTCAGTGTCTCAAAAAGGGAACAGAAAATGAAGGGAATAGAAACCTATATAAAAAATAGTAGCTGAAAACTTCCTAAGTCTAGCAAGAGATACAGACATCCAAATGTAAGAAGCTCAAATATTTCCAAACAGATAAAATTTCAAAATGTCTTCTTATTCACAGCACATTTCATCAAACTGTCAAAAGTCAAAGACAAAAAATGAAATTCTAAAAACAGCAAGAGAAAAATGACTTGTCACTTATAAGGGAAGCCCCATCAGATGAACAGTAGATTTCTTAACAGAAACTTTACAGGTCAGGAGATAATGCAACAATATATTCAAAGAGCTGAAGGAAAAAGACTGCCAGCCAAGGATACACTACCCAGAAACGTTATCCTTCATAAATAAAGGAGAAATAAAGCCTTTCCCAGAAAAGCAAAAGCGGAGGGAATTCATCGCCACTAGACCAGCCATACAAGAAAAGCTTAAGGGAATCATATACATGGTAGTGAAAGGATGATATCTACCATCATGAAAATACTCAAAATTATATAACCCACTGGTAAAGCAAGTTCACAAATGAGGAATAGAAGACTCGAGTGTCACTCCTACAAAAAACCACAATGATAAACAACAAAAAAGGAAAAAGGGATATACAAAATAACCAGAAATCAATTAATAACATTGCAAGAGTCAGCACTCACATATTAAAAATAAGCTTGAATGTAAACCTTAAACTTTCCACTCAAAAGATATACACTGGTTCAATGGATTTTAAAAAGCAAGATTCAACTATATACTGTCTATAAAAAAACTTATCTCACCTATAAAGACACATATGTACTGAAAATAAAGGGATAGAAAAAGATATTTCATGCAAGTAGAAACCAAAAATTAGCAAGAGAAGCTATAGTTATATCAGATAAAACATACTTTAAGTCAAAAATAGTAAAAAGAGACAAGAAAGGTCATTATATAATGATGCAGGGATCAGTTCAGCAAAAGGATATAACAATTCTAAACATGCACCCAACACCAGAGCATCCAGATACATAAAGCAAATATTAAATATAAGGGAGAGATAGACTCCAATACAATAATCGTTGGTGTCATAAACACCCCACTCTCAACATTAGATAAATTATCTAGACAGAAAATAAACAAAGAAACATTCTATTTAAACTGCACCTTGGACCAAATGGACCTAACAGACATTTCATCCAAACGCTACAGAATATACATTCTTTTCATCAGTACCTGGAATATTCTCCAGAACAGACCATATGCTAGCACACAAAACAAGTCTCAAAAAAATCTTAAAAATTGAAATTATATCAAGTGTCTTCTCAGAACAAAATAGAATAAATCCAGAAATCAATAACAACAGAACTTTGGAAACTGTTTAAATACATAAAAATTAAACAGTATGCTCCTGAATGACCACTGGGTCAAGGAAGAAATTAAGGGGAAAAATTAAAAAAATTATTGAAACAAGTGAAAATCTAAATACAACATACTAAAACCTATGGGATACAACAAAAGCAGGGCTAAGAGAGATTTATAGCAATAAATGCCTACAGTGAAAAAGAAGAAAGATTTCAAATAAATAATCTACTAATGCACCTCAAGAAACTAAAAAAGCAAGAATAAACCAAGCCCAAAATTAACAGAAAAGAAATAATAAAGATCAGAGCAGAACTAAACAAAATTGAGGCTTAAACATTACAAAGGATCAATGAAACAAAAAGTTGGTTTTCTGAAAAGATGAGCAAAATTGATAAACTACTAGGTAGATTAACCAAGGAAAAAAAAAGACCCAAATAAAATCAGAAATGAAAAATGAGACATTACAATGGATACTACAGCAATACAAAAGATCATCAGAGATTATTAAGAACAACTATATACTACCAGACTGGAAAACTTAGAGAAAATAGGTAAATTCCTAGACACATACCTCCTACCAAGATTGAATCAGGAAGAAATTTTTAAAAAACCGACAGACCAATAACAAATAATGAGATTTAATTAATAATAAAAAGTCTCCCAACAAATAAAAGTCCAGGACTGGATGTCGTCACTGCCAAATTCTACCAAACATACACAGAATTAACACCAATTCTCCTTAAACTATTCCAGAAAATTAGAGAAGGGAATTCTTCCTAACTCATTCTATGAGGCCAGCATTACCCTGATAGCAAAACAAGGACACAGAAAAAACAAACAAAAAAACTACAGGCTGATATCCCTGGTAACAATAAACACAAAAATCCTCAACAAAATGCTAGTAAACCAAATCCAACAGCATATGAAAAAGATAATATACCATGATCAAGTGGGATGGTTCAACCTCTGCAAATCAATAAATGTGATTCATCACATTAACAGAAAAACTGTATGATTATCTTAATAGATAAAGAAAAAGCATTTGATAAAATTCAACATCCCTTCATGATAAAATCTCAACAAACCTGGCCTAGAAGGAACATACCTCAACATAATAAAGGCCATATATGATAAACCCACAGCTAACATCATATCAAATGGAGAAAAGTTAGCATCCTTTCCTCTAAGAACTGGAACAAGACAAAGATTTCCACTTCCATCACTCCCATTCAACATAATAGTAGAAGTCCTAGCCAGAGAAATCAGGCGAGAGAAAGAAATAAAAGGCATCTAAATTGCAAAAAAGCAAGGCAAGGTGTTCCTTTTTGGAGATGACATAATCTTATATCTCAATTTAAAGACTCCACCAAAAAAGGAAACTTTTAGATCTGATCGATGAATTCAGGAAAGTTGCAGAATACAAAATCAACATACAAAAATCAGTAGTGTTTCTATAGCTCAATGATGAACCAGTCAAGAAAAAAAAAAATAAGGTAATCCCATTAATGGTAACTGCAAATTAATTAATTAGTTAATTAAAATACCTAGGAATAAATTTAACCAAGGAGGTAAAACACCTCTACAAGGAAAACTATAAAACTCTGATGAAATAAATTGAAGATGACACAAGCAAACAGATAAACATTTCATGCTCATGGATTGGAAGAATGAACATCATTCAAATGATGGTACTACCCAAAGCAATCTACAGATTCGATGCAACCGCTATCAAAATACCAATGTCATTTTTCACTGAAATAGAAAAAAATATCTTAAAATTCACATGGAACCAAAATAAGAGCATGAATAGCCAAAGCAATGCTAAGCAAAAGAACAAAGCTGGAGGCATCACACAACCTGACTTTAAAATATATTATACAGGTTGTGGGCAAGATGGCTGAATAGGAACAGCTCTGGTCTGCAACTCCCAGCAAGATCAATGCAGAAGGTGGATGACTTCTGCATTTCCAACTGAGGTAACCAGCTCATCTCATTGGGACTGGTTAGACGCTGGGTGCAGCCCACGGAGGGCGAGTGGAAGGAGGGTGGAGCACCCTGTCTCCTGGGAAGTGCAAGGGGTCAGGGAACTCCCTCCCCTAGCCAAAAGAAGCCCTGAGCCACTCTGCCATGAGGAACAGTGCATTCCCTCCCAGATACTACGCTTTTCCCATGGTCTTCACAACCCGCAGACCAGCAGATTCCCTTAGGTGCCTACGCCACCAGGGCCCTAGGTTTCAAGCACAAAACTGGGCAGCTGTTTGGGCAGACACCGAGCTAGCTTCAGATTTTTTTTTTCCAAACCTCAGTGGTGCCTGGAATGCCAGGGAGACAGAACCGTTCACTCCCCTGGAAAGGGGGCTGAAGCCAGGGAGCCAAGTGGTCTAGCTCAGTGGATCCTGCCCCAGTGCAGCCAAGCAAGCTAAGATTCATTGGCTTGAAATTCTCGCTGCCAGCACAGCAGTCTGAAGTCAACCTGGGATGCTCAAGCTTGGTGGTGGGAGGGACATTCGCCATTACTGAGGCTGGAGTAGGCTGTTTTCCCATCACCATGTAAACAAAACCACCAGGAAGTTGGGACAGAGTGGAGCCCACCATGGCACCTCAAAGCCACTGTAGGCAGACTGCCTCTCTAGATTCCTCCTCTGTCAGCAGGGTATCTCTGAAAGACAGGCAGAAGCCCCAGTCAGGAGCTTATACTTAAAACTCCTGTCTCCCCGAGACAGAGCACCTGAGGGGAGAAGAGGTAGCTGTGGGCACATATTAAGCAGGCTTAAACGTTCCTGCCTGCTGGCTCTGAAGAGAGCAGTGGACCTCCCAGCACAATGCTTGAGCTCTGCCAAGGGACAGACTGCCTCCTCAAGTGGGTCCCTGACCTCCGTACCTCCTGACAGGGAGACACCTCCCAGCAGGGGTCAACAGACACCTCATGTAGGAGAGCTCCGGCTGGCATCTGGTGGGCTGGTGGGTGCTCCTCTGGGACAAAGTTTCTAGAAGAAGGAACAAGCAGCAATCTTTGCTGTTCTGCAGCCTCTGCTGGTGATACCCAGGCAAACAGGGTCTGGAGTGGACCTCCAACAAACTCCAGCAGACCTGCAGCAGAGGGGCCTGACTGCTGGAAAGAAAAGTAACAAACAGAAAGGAATAGCATAAACATCAACATAAAAGGACATCCACACAGAAATCCCATCCGAAGGTCACCAACACCAAAGAACAGAAGTAGATAAATCCAAGAAGATGAGGAAAAACCAGTGCAAAAAGGCTGAAAATTCCAAAAATCAGAAAGCCTCCTCTCCAAAGGATAACAACTCCACACCAGCAAGGGAACAAAACTGGAAAGAGAGTGAATAGGATGAAGTCACAGAAGTAGGCTTCAGAAGGTGATTAATAATAAACTCCTCTGAGCTAAAGGAGCATGTTGTAACCCAATGCAAGGAAGTGAAGAACCATGAGAAAACGTTAGAAGAATTGCTGACTAGAATAACCAGTTTAGAGAAGAACATAAATGACCTGATGGAGCTGAAAAACACAACACGAGAATTTCGCGAAGCATACACAAGTATCAACAGCTGAATTGATCAAGTGGAAGAAAGGATATCAGAGATTGAAGATCAACTTAATAAAACAAAGTGCAAACACAAGATTAGAGAAAAAGAAATGAAAAGGAACAAACAAAACCTCCAAGAAATATGGGACTATGTGAAAAGACCAAACCTACATTTGATTCATGTACCTGAAACTGACGGGGAGAATGGAACCAAGATGAAAAACACTCTTCAGGATATTATCCAGGAGAACTTCTCCAACCTAGCAAGACGGGCCAACATTCAAATTCAGAAAATACAGAGAACACCATGAAGATACTCCTCTAGAAGAGCAACCCCAAGACACATAATCGTCAGATTCACCAATGTTGAAATTAAGGAAAAACGTTAAGGAAAGCCAGAGAGAAAGGTCAGGTTATCCACAAAGGGAAGTGCATCAGGCTAACAGCAGATCTCTCAGCAGAAACCCTACAAGCCCAAAGAGAGTGAAGGCCAATATTCAACATTCTTAAAGAAAAGAGTTTTCAGCCCAGAATTTCCTATCCAGCCAAAGTAAGCAAATCCTTAGACACCTACAAAGAGACTCAGTAATAATGAGAGACTTTAACACCCCACTGTCAATACTAGACAGATCAATGAGACAGAAAGTTGACAAGGATATCTAGGACTTGAACTCAGCTCTGCACCGAGCACACCTAATAGACCTCTACAGAACTCTCCACCCCAAATCAACAGAATATACATTCTTCTCAGCACCACATCACACTTATTCTAAAATTGACCACATAATTGAAAGTAAGGTACTCCTCACCAAATGTAAAAGAACAGAAATCACAACAAACTGGAAAAACATTCCATGCTCATGGATAGGAAGAATCAATGTCGTGAAAATGGCCATACTGCCCAAGGTAATTTTTAGATTCAATGCCATCCCTATCAAGTTACCAATGACTTTCTTCACAGAACTGGAAAAAACAACTTTAAAGTTCATATGGAAGCAAAAACGAGCCCACATTGCCAAGACAATCCTAAGCAAAAAGAACAAACCTGGAGGCATCACACTACCTGACTTCAAACTATACTACAAGCCTACAGTAACCAAAACAGCATGGTACTGGTACCAAAACATATATATAGACCAATGGAACAGAACAGAGGCCTCAGAAATGACACCACGCATCTACAACCATTTGATCTCTGATAAACCTGACAAAAACAAGCAATGGGAAAAGGATTCCCTGTATAATAAATGGTGCTGGGAAAACTGGCTAGCCATAAGTAGAAAGCTGAAACTGGATCCCTTCCTTATACCTTATACAAAAATCATTTCAACATGGATTAAAAACATAAATGTTAGACATAAAACCATAAAATCCCTAGAAGAAAGCCTAGGCAATACCATTCAGGACACAGGCATAGGAAAGGACTTCATGACTAAAACACCAAAAGCAATGGCAACAAAAGCCAAAAGAGACAAATGGGATCTAATCAAACTGAAGAGCTTCCGCACAGCAAAAGAAACTATCATCAGAGTGAAGAGGCAGCCTACAGAACTGGGGAAAATTTTTGCAATCTATCCATCTGACAAAGGGTTAATATCCAGAATCTACAAAGAACTTAAACAAATTTACAAGGAAAAAACAAACAACCCCATCAAAAAGTGGGCAAAGGATATGAACAGACACTTCTCAGAAGACATTTATGCAGCCAACAGACACATGAAAAAATGCTTATCATCACTGGTCATGGGAGAAATGCAAATCAAAACCACAATGAGATATCATCTCACGTCAGTTAGAATGGCGATCATTAAAAAGTCAGGAAACAACAGATGCTGGAGAGGATGTGGAGAAATAGGAACACTTCTACACTGTTGTTGGGAGTGTAAATTAGTTCAACCATTGTGGAAGACAGTGTGGCAATTCCTCAAGGACCTAGAACCAGAAATTCCATTTGACCCAGAAATCCCACTACTGGGTATATACACAAAGGATTATAAATCATGCTATTACAAAGACATGCTCACGTATATTTATTGTGGCACTATTCACAATAGCGAAGATGTGGAACCAGCCCAAATGTCCATCAATGATAGACTGGATTAAGAAAATGTGGCACATATACACCATAGAATACTATGCAGCCATAAAAAAGGATGAGTTCATGTCCTTTGCAGGAACATGGATAAAGCTGAAACCACCATTCTCAGCAAACAGTCAGAAGGACAGAAAACCAAATACCACATGTTCTCACTCACAGGTGAGAATTGAACAATGAGAACACTTGGACACAGGGCAGGGAACATCACATATTGGGGCCAGTCGGGGAGCGAGGGGCTGGGATAGGGATGGCATTAGGAGAAATACCTAATATAAATGATGAGTTGATTGGTGCAGCAAACCAACATGACACATGTATACCTATGTATCAAACCTACACATTGTGCACATGTACCCTAGAACTTAAAGCATAATAACAAAAATGACAAAGCGGGTATCACCACTGATCCCACAGAAATACAAACTACCATCAGAGAATACTATAAACACCTCTACCCAAATAAACTAGAAAATCAAGAAGAAATGGATACATTCCTGGACACATATACCTTCTCAAGACTAAAGCAGGAAGAAGTCAAATCCCTAAATAGACCAATAACAAGTTCTGAAATTGAGGCAGTAATTAATAGCCTACCAACCGAAAAAAGCCCAGGACCAGATGGATTCACAGCTGAATTCAACTAGAGATACAAAGAGGAACTGGTAACATTCCTTATGAAACTATTCCAAACAATAGAAAAAGACGGACTGCTCCCTAACTTATTTTATGAGGCCAGCATCATCCTGATACCAAAACCTGGCAGACACAAAATGAAAAAAGAACATTTTGGGCCAGTATCTCTGATGAATATCAGTGGAAAAATTCTCAATAAAATTCTGGCAAACCGAATCCAGCAGCACATCAAAAAGCTTATCCACCAGGATCAAGTCTGCTTCATCCCTGGGATGCAAGGCTGGTTCAACATATGCAAATCAATAAATGTAATCCATCACATAAACAGAACCAATGACAAAAACCACATGATTATCTCAATAGATGCAGAAAAGTCCTTCAATAAAATGCAACACTCCTTCATGCTAAAATCTCTCAATAGACTAGGTATTGATGGAACATATCTCAAAATAATACGAGCTATTTATGACAAACCCACAGCCAATATCATACTGAATGGGCAAAAGCTGGAAGCATTCCCTTTGAAAACCAGCACAAGACAAAGATGCCCTCTCTCACCACTCCTATTCAACATAGCAATGGAAGTTCTGGCCAGGGCAATCAGTCAAGAGAAAGAAATAAAAGGTATTCAAATAGGAAGAGAGGAAGTCAAATTGTCATTGTTTGCAGATGACATGATTGTATATTTAGAAAACCCCATCATATCAACCCCAAACCTCCTTAAGCTGATAAGCAACTTCAGCAAAGTCTCAGGATACAAAATCAATGCACAAAATCACAAGCATTCCTATACACCAATAATAGAGAGCCAAATCATGAGTGAACTCCCACTCACAATTACTACAAAGAGAATAAAATACCTAGGAATACAACTGACAAGGGATGTGAAGAACCTCTTCAAGGAGAACTACAAACCGATGCTCAAGGAAATAAGAGCAGGCACAAACAAATGGAAAAACATTCCATGCTCATGGATAGGAAGAATCAACGTCGTGAAAACGGCCATACTGCCCAAAGTAATTTATAGATTTAATGCTATCTCCATCAAGCTACCACTGACTTTCTTCACAGAATTAGAAAAAAAAAACTACTTCAAATTTCATATGGAACCAAAAAAGAGCCCATATAGCCAAGACAATCCTAAGCAGAAAGAATAAAGCTGGAGGCACTACACTAACTAACTTCAAACTATACTACAAGGCTACAGTAACCAAAACAGCATGGTATTGGTACCAAAACATACATATAGACCAATTGAACAGAATAGAGGCCTCAGACATAATGCCACACATCCACAACCATCTGATCTTTGACAAACCTGACACACGCAAGCAGTCAGGAAAGGATTCCCTATTTAATAAATAGTGCTGGGAAAACTGCCTAGCCAAATGCAGAAAACTGTCTAGCCAAATGCAGAAAACTGAAACTGGACCCTTTCCTTACACCTTATACAAAAATTAATTCACGATGGATTAAAGACTTAAACATAAGACCTAAAATCATACAAACCCTAGAAGAAAACCTAGGCAATACCATTCAGGACATAGGCATGGGCAAAGACTTCATGACTAAAACACCAAAAGCAATGTCAACAAAAGCCAAAATTGACAAATGGGAGCTAATTAAACTAAAGAGCTTCTGCACAGCAAAAGAAACTATCATCAGAATGAACAAACAACGTACAGAATGGGAGAAAAATGTTGCAATCTATCCATCTGACAAAGGGCTAATATCCAGAATCTACAAAGGACTTAAACAAATTTACAGGAAAAAAGCAACCCCATTAAAAAGTGGGTGAGGATATGAACAGACATTTCTCAAAAGAAGACATTTATGCAGCCAACAAACATGGGAAAAAGGCTCATCATCACTGGTCATTAGAGAAATGCAAATCAAACCACAATGAGATACCATCTTATGCCAGTTAGAATGGCGATCATTAAAAAGTTAGGGAACAACAGATGCTGGAGAGGACGTGGAGAAATAGGAACACTTTTACACTGTTGGTGGGAGTGTAAATTAGTTCAACCATTGTGGAAGACAGTGTGGCGATTCCTCAAGGATCTAGAACCAGAAATGCCATTTGACTTAGAAATCCCATTATTGGGTATACAGCCAAAGGATTATAAATCCTGCTACTATAAAGACTCATGCATACATATGTTTATTGCAGCACTGTTCACAATAGCGAAGACTTGGAACCAACCCAAATGCCCATCAATGATAGACTGGATAAAGAAAATGTTGCACATATACACCATGGAATGCTATGCAGCCATAAAAAAGGATGAGTTCATGGCCTTTGCAGGGACATGGATGAAGCTGGAAACCATCATTCTCAGCAAACTAACACAGAAACAGAAAACCAAACATCACATGTTCTCACTCATAAGTGGGTGTTGAACAATGAGAACACATGGATATAAGGTGGGGGACATCTCACACCAGGGCCTGTCAGGGGGTCGGGGGCAAGAGGAGGGATAGCATTAGGAGAAATACCTAATACAGATGATGGCTGTTGGTGCAGCAAACCACCATACTATTATAAACAAAGTGAAAAGGCAAAAAACAAATTGAGCTAAAATATTGTCAATTCATATCACAAGCAAATGCACCCAACTGAGAGTTGGGAGAAGCAGGACAGGATGACTAGGAATTTGGGGGACTCAGAATTTTTCCATATGAGAAATGGTTAAAGGACTTAGAGATGTTTGGCTTGAATAAAACAAAATAAAACCAGGAATTAAATTTTTTTGTCTTTCTCAAAGCCATCACAGAGAAAAAAAAAAAATACCATTTCTTTCTTCAAGGAACCAGTATTAATAGGTAGATGTTACAGGGAAAGGTCTAATATTTAAAATTAGCTCCATCTTTTAAAAAATCTTTTACCCCTCAGAGACTCAAGGTGGCACGTGCTGCCACTGAAAGTGGAGAGGTCCAAAGCCCACAGACAGTGACCTCCTAACTTGGGTACTTAAGGGTGTATAGGACAAATGACACCTTGCAAGCAAGTATCCAATAGCTCACAAGTGACTCCGAAGGGAAGTCCCTTCCCTTCCTAACTCCCAGGGACCAGGAATCCTATGACAGTCAATCCCCAGGCATAAAGCCTTCTGTCAAAACTGAGATAACATTTACCGGGGAGCAACGTCCCCATGAGTTTACATTTCAGATGGAAAGGGGCAGGTAGATAATTCAGCAACAGAAATACACATGAATATTCAGGGTGGTATTTGAATAAAAATAGTCCAATTCCTTTGGCTGAAGGTACTGGGTAATAGAAGAGAAATATTTCTTAAAGAAAAATGGAAAGGTGAAACAGCAGAAACACTGTGAGGTGGTTTTTCAGATGAATTTCTAAGACTGTGCCCAGTCATAGGATTCTATTACCTCATGATAATCTTCTATAAATTTACAATAAAACTATTTAATTTTGGTTGTGCTTTCTGGTTTCAAAAACACTTTTGCATACATCATTCCACATGAATTTCATTATAGCCTTGTGAGAAAATCCAGGCAAGGGTTACCATCCCCATTTTACAGACAAAGCTCAGAAAGAATCCCATAGCTAGCATGGAATGGTGACCCAATCCAGGTCTCCTGATTCCAAGTCAAAGGTACTTGAAGTTTTTCAATGATTCTCAACATTCTCTTGCTAGATGTCAATCCATGGCAAAATTGTCATTCAAACGAGAAAAAGAGACTACGAAATTACCTCTGCAAAAGTTAAATTGACTCCATTTAAAGCGCTGTTTTTCGTTCCTTCATTATAACTGTCTTAATATTTGTATTAAAAGGTACTGCCATTTACTAAGTGACAAAAGTAGTTTCTTTCATGTCTATAATTGGCAAAATTTAAAGTTGACCATCAACTAGGTTCTCCTCCCCACAAATTCCTGGAGATTTTTCTGCTTATTTGATCAAAATTCTGGAAACCACCTGAAGGGGAGATAGAGATAAGGTGGAGTTCATGAGACTGGCCACAAAATT
Organism: Papio anubis; assembly: GCF_008728515.1. Classification (NCBI taxonomy): domain Eukaryota; kingdom Metazoa; phylum Chordata; class Mammalia; order Primates; family Cercopithecidae; genus Papio; species Papio anubis. Next base: position 16,047,759 of record NC_044978.1, read on the forward strand.
TGGGGCAGTCTTTGTATTCAGTAAATCTAACAGTAGATGGCTGTTCTAGCCCTGGAGAAGCACAAACCACTCTGGAAGCTATCGGGCAAAAGCCTAAACATGACCTCACATACACATCCCTGCCCCTCCCAGTGGTTTTGGAGGGACAATTCCCTAAAGCCAGAAAGTATCTGAAATCTGCAGCCACTGAAACTTCCTCAGTGAATGCCCAAAGTGTCCTGAACGTGATTTGGAAACTATCTAGAAGTCAAAAACAACATAATTGTGTGAGAACAAGCCACACAGCAGACATTAACATTAAAAGTTAATTGTTATTTACACAAAAGACAGTGTTTCTGACTGGAATTCACGCACCCTGAGTACATTTAAACATTTTAAAAGTAATGACACCAAAGTGAGCCATCATGCGCTATCATAGCCATGTGTGGTTTTTATAAAGCAGAGCTCACTTACAATTCAACTTTTACCCAGCTTTAATTTTCTTGAGGTATAATCTGGCAATGTGTGAAACCACTTGATTCGTCTATTTTCTTTCTAATATCAAGCCACAAATCTCTGGAGATGCACTACATTTATTTTCCCCACTGTACTGACAAAACAAACGAACCAGAGCACAACCTATTTTAACAGTGTGGATTACAGAATGGTTAAGTCAATCACCACAATGAGAGGTGATCGCGAAGACGGCTGAAATAAGGAGATCAGCTTGCCCTCCACATATGGGCACTGTGAGACTTAAACTGCAGGCATAGTTAAACCCTGCAGCGCTGAGTGGACTGAAACCAGAGCCCTACCTCCGCACGCCATTCACAAAACTGAACTGATGGTAATTAATTCATGATTAGTTCATTTCAGCTTACTATACGAACATAAGCTTTTGCTGAGTGATGTAATATTTCAAAAGTGAGACTGTGCTATGGAATTTATTGGACTTCCTGAAATCACCAGTGTAATTGTTTTTGCTGTTCACATATTAGGCACAGTCTCAGGAGGAAAAGCTGATTCTTCTCATATAATACTCTTTCCCCATAGTTTGAAAGTCTGTCATCTTTCTCAATATACTCACTTCGTTAAACAGTTTACGGCTTGCAAGAGGGTCACAAAGTCTGAGTAACAAAATGACTGTCCTGACAGATTTAGACAATAAAACACCAGATTGTTATATAAATGTTTTTCTCAGAGGCTGTTTCTGAAACACATACTAAATGCAAATATTGAAACACCTGCATGCCAAGCACAACTCTTTTAACAGATGTTAATCCCTATGCATTTAACCAATGGATTTAAATCACATAAATATAACTTACCCCCTTTAGATTATCTTGGAAAACTACCAATGACCTTATTTCAGTTTGACAAAGAAACCGTCACTCCCTACATTATAATTTATTTTATATTAAAAATGGGAAGACCTAAAAAGCATCCAAAAAATATGAAAAGCCAACCTGAAACTCAGGCAAAGCCTTATAATAGATCAGAAGGGATTGATTATGTAAATTGTCTGCTTTCAGCATGAAAAATTTACGAAGATTGATAAGTTTACAAAGTTGTTTCTTTTTTTTTTTTTTTTTTTTTCTCCTTGGTCCTGAAGGCTAAAAGGTTTGATTTAATCCATCACTAACAAGGACAACTCTCTGGAAAGCAGTCATCTTTTTTTCCTCCATTTCTGAAGCCTGGTTTGTACCCTTGCTTATAGTTAAAACCGACATCAACACCTATTTCCTACTTGATATGCCTCTAGGAGATCTTTTTAATTCTTCTTCAGGTTTCCAGCCATAAATCGTCTTATGAGTCAATTGCCTAATAATAATCGATGTTATCATTTTGGTGCCAGACCCTGCACCGGGGAAGTAACATACATTATCCCATTTAATTCTCAAATATCTCAAGAAGTGGGTTTCATTTTCCACATTTACTGATAACTCAGCAAGCCCACACAATTTAACCTGACACACATACTGGATAAGTGGTATAGTCCAGATTTTAACACAGTTCCAAAGCCTATACTTTCCTCTTGGCCATAATGCCACTCATACATCTGTCTATAAAATAATGTTTTATAAAGAAGTCTTCCATTTCCATTTTTAAACATTTTTAATGCTTTCTTTCCTTTTTAAGAGAAACAAAAGGAAAAAAAATACATTTGTGAGGATTGCCAAGACAGTTCAAAGCCACATGCTGGTCTCATTCTCCCATGTCAGAGCCAGACTTACATGGCTTGCACAGTGCAGATAGTTCGTTTGCTGTAAATGTGGATTTGTTGCTGGATGAATTCATATCTACACAGATGATACTGTCCCAGAATTTCGTCCTCCACCTTGTTGCGACTTTTCTTCCACACATTTGTGTGATCCTCTTTGTCCAAGAAGCTTCTGGATAAAAAAAGAGCCAGCCTTGCCTCATGAGAGTCCCTTCCATCTCCTATATTTAATCAGAGATAAATCAACACAAGTCACCAACACACTGAGATTAAACTCCAGTAAAGTCAAGCCAGGAGTTAGCTGTGGAATCCTGTCGTGCTATAACTATGAAGTCATAGACCTTCAGATTCTTAGTCTGGGAATTCCATTTTTTGGTCGCTATAGCATGACAAATAGGAAACTATGGCCAGTTTTCATTTTGTTACCATGGATAATCTCTCCAACTGTTGCCTTTTCTCATACCCTCATATATATTCTTGATATAGCATCTACAGTATTGACTATCACAGTGGATACAAAATACAAATTTTTCATTTTGTTGTCATAGACAACTTTTCCAATTGTTGCCTTTTCTCACATCCTCATATATATTCTCTACATACCATCTACAGTATTGAGTATTATAGTGGATGCAAAAGAGCTTTAAAAGTGGTTTCTGCCCTCAAAGATCTTAGACCCTCCTTGAAAACATAATACTCACGTGAAACCGTAAGACACAGGGAGGTGTAAATTAGATGATTAATATAAAATATTGGTACAGGCTATAATACAATGAAAAGTCAATGAGAAAGAAGATTTCTCTAAAACTTAAGCACCAAAAAGGCTGAAAGGAGGTGGTTCTTAAAGTGTTGATTTTCCAGAATGAATAGCATTTCAGTAGATAAAAGGTAGTAAGGGTATTGTTAGGAGACAGTTCTCCATAGGTCTGTTACATTTTTGCATTACTTTTTTTTCTTTTTCCTTTCTTATTTCTGATGAGCAATCAAACTGGGCATTTCTGAATTTCTTGCAAGCAGAGACGTGAACTGTCATTGTTCCAAATAATCTTTTCAGGGATGTTTGTATAGCTAACCACCTTGGAAGGCAGAGAGAATATCTCTCTCTGGGGCAATGGAGCAGACATGCTAACTGCCCATTATAAAACACTTAGTTTCTGTAATCTCAGAGTTCCTCTCCTGCAATGCAACCCACTGGGTGTACAGGTGTCACCTGGCCCACTTTATGTCACCCTGTTGGGTGGTCACACTGTTGGAACTGGAGCTTGGGGTACTGACATAAATGCTAATACATCAGCTACTGCTATTGCTTTGGGTCATGAAACCATGGCAGGCTAACTTGTTAGCTAGCAAGTAGGGTAATATATCAGACCCTTCACAGTTCCTCACAGGTATATTTAAGACAAAGGTCACAGATTAAATAAAAGCTTAGAAACCGGAATATATTGGGTGGGGCAAATGCAAAGAAAGATACTATATTTCCAGTTAGTTTTAAATAATATCACTGGATTTGGTCCTTATAATTGAACTAAGAATATGACCTGCCAGATTTGCCAAGTGAATTAACTGTACTCCATATTTAAATGACCTACATTGTAAAAAGAAATTTTTTTCTTTCCAGTGCCTTTTCAGGTAGAGAAATAATACATTTAGTCATGTTACTCGTGGCAGGACAGAATGAATCCATTCACTTCCCTAAAAATTACTGACACGTCAAGGTGGGACTTACAAAAGCCCTAAACCATTGTCCTAGCTGGTTCAGGCTGCTACAAAAAGTGACATAAACTGGGTGGTTTATAAACAATGGAGGCCAGGTGCGGTGGCCCATGCCTGTAATCCCAGCACTTTGGGAGGCCGAGGTGGGTGGATCACTTGAGACCAGGAGTTCCAGACTAGCCTGGCCAACATGGTGAAACTCCATCTCTACAAAAATACAAAAATTAGCCGGCGTGGTGGCACATGCCTGTAATCCGAGCCACTCGGGAGGCTGAGGCATGAGACTCGCTTGAACCCAGGAGATTGCAGTGAGCCGAGATCATGCCACTGCAGTCCAGCCTGAATGACAGAGCGAGACTCTGTCATAAATAAATAAATAAATAAATAAATAGATAAATAAATAACAGAAACATATTTCTCACAGTTCTGGAGACTAGAAGATCAGGGTACCAGCACAGTCAGCTTCTGAAAAGAGGGTGCGAGAGCTCTCTGGGGTCCCTTTGATTAAGGGCACTAATCCCGTTCCTGAGGGCTCCACTCTCATGATCTAACTACCACCAAAGTCTCCACCTTCTAATACCCTCACATTAGGGGTTAGGATCTCAATATAGGAATTTGGAAGAACACAAACATTCAATCCATAACACCCATTGTGAGTTTTAGTGATCAACATAATGGGGGATAAAAGTACTGAAATCTTTGCATAGTTTATTTTCGGTGAATTAAATTTAGGCCTCACCAATCATGTTTTTTCCCCTTTCCACCTCAGTCACCAGGAAGTTCAGAGCCAGTTGAACTCAGCTTTATTCCCATTGGTCTGAATAGTTCTCATTCTCCCTAGATTTGACCTTCACATTACATTTCCGCTGGCCTTGACTTTCTATTCATGCATGCCTTTTAACTTATTTTACGTATGGATACATAACACCTAGAATCTTTTCTGGAATGAAGAGACTATTAATTAGTCAATAATAGAGCATTGATCATTTACATAATTAAGTTTTGATGAATCTATCAACTGTTTACCCAAAATCTCACCTCCTTTTCTCAATACCTTTGTAAAGGCAGAACTAAAAATTCCAGCCAGATGTGCATTGAGCAGGCAGTGTGGCTACACTCTTCAACCTCTAGATGCTGCATAATGTTTTTCTGCTCACACGGCAAACAATCCAGGAACTGGGAGATGGAGAAAAGAAGTCAGAGTAAAACAACTTAGGTTTTTTTCCAAAGAGTCACAAGGATTCCCGTGATAATGGAGGGGAAGGGTGCTATCCAGATTGTGTCTAAACACTATACCGATTGGCTCTCCATAAAAGTGTACAAATAATGTGCTTGTAGATCACCTCGACATATTCAGGCTGATGGCATTATATCAGCAACGTGTGTTTCTGCTACATTGCACTTTTCACCCCCAAGTCTCTTTACAAGCACTATCTAAAATTGTTGACACAAGTACCACATGGTTCAATTAAATTGAAATCATTCAGGGCAGTGACTAGTGCCTGGACAATCACACAATCGAAAGATGCTTTCCAAACGTTGTTCTTCCAATTGAAGTATATGAAATCCATAAAATAACAATAATTACTTCAGCACCATAAATCAAGATAAAATATTTATTGCCAGAAATTTCCAGTAGAATGAACACCTTCCAGATCTAAGTCATTTCAACATAATACAGCTGTCTGAAACAACACTGGAATTTCTGTGTTTTTCTCTTTCTTTTTTTTTCTTTTTTTCTTTTTTTGTTTTTTTATTTGAAATCGAGTCTCGCTCTGTCCCCCAGGCTGGAGTGCAGTAGCGACATGATCATGATCTCAGTTCACTGCAACCTTCACCTCCGGGGTTCAAACGATTCTCCTGTCTCAGGTTCCCAAATAGCTGGAATTACAGGCATGCACCACCACACCCAGCTAATTTTTGTATTTTTAGTAGAGATAGGGTTTCACCATGTTGGCCAGGCTGGTCTCGAACTCCTGACCTCAGGTGATCCACCTGCCCCCGCCTCCCGAAGTTCTGGGATTACAGGTGTGAGCTACCGCACCCAGCGTGTTTTGCTTTTCTTTAATAAGAAGACACATTTCGAATCGTGAATAATAGGTAAGATTTACATTGTATTTAAGAAATCAAGGAAAAGGATAAATAAGAAAAGGATTACTGTAATGCCTTGAAAAAATAGTTTTCACTTTTACTTGTAGGGATCTTCTGTAAAATGCAACTAAGTACATGAGGGATGCAAAAGTAAGGGAGGCAGGGTTGAAGAGTGCAGGACATAACGAGAATAAGAGACAACATTGTTTTTAGCACTGTTTTAAGATTGTGCAAGACATGAAAACAGATGAAAAGAAAGGATTCATTTAAGTATCCCCCCCCCCACCCATTTTTGATAAGCTAAGATTACTACTATCTAGAGTAGCAGTACGCTGCAGAGGTTAAGAGCTAGACTTTAGGAGCAAACGAATTGTCTAATGAATCAAAACCTGGCTCTATCACTTCCTCTCTCTGTGTTCTTCAGAAATTACTTGGCCTCTCTAAGCCTGAGTTTCCTCATCAGGATAGAAAGGTTGTTATGAAGAACAAATGAGATAACACCAGGAAAGCACATAGAACAATAGCTGGCACATATATGATTCTGTAAATTCAATTTTTACATTTTGATTTAATGACAGATTTTACTGCAACAATGCGGTACCAGATGCATTCTCTATTTGTGACTTGATGGTTTCCATTTAAGCCGGTTCTGTGGGCAGAAGTCTACTCTGTTTCCAAAGTGCTGCAGTAGATCTGACTGTAATATGTTTACAGAGACATCTAACTTTTTCAGATCAGTAGAGTTGCATTTAATATTAACAATGTCACATATCCCTGTATTTTCCAATAAATATATCCAAAGCCTTCATTTGACACTTTGTGTTATGCCAAAATGACAAATATTCTCAGTATAGCCTTCCTAGAGATTATCAAATTCAGATAACACATTCTGAAAGCTTCTTGGATGTTAAACAGTACTTAATTTTGATTAGTTATCACACATCTCAATAGGCATTTCAATAGAGTTTATCTTGATGTTCCAAAAATATGACAGAATGTTAAATCTATAGATGCTGTCTGTGTTTTAAGAAAATCTAAGAAGCAGGTTGTTTCTATAGAAGCTGATGCAGTGACCAAATTAACTGTAGCAGAGGTCCTCAACCCCCAGGCCTCCATCTGGTACTGGTCCATGGCCTGTTAGGAACTGGGCCGCACAGCAGGTGGTGAGCGCTGGTCAAGGGAGCATTACTGTCTGAGCTCCACCTCCTGTCAGATCAGCAGTGGCTTTAGATTTTCGTAGGAGCACGAACCCTATTGTGAACTGCACATGCAAAGGATCAGGTTGCTCACTCTTATGAGATGGAACAGTTTCATCCTGAAATCATTGCCCCCCACCATCCGTGGTGCCAGAAATGTGGGGGACTGCCGAACTGTAGCATTATTGCTACCTAACTTTCTCATTGTGACATAGTTTTATACATTTTTATATTTTTAAATATATATTTTTATGTATTTAAAGATACATGATTTTATCCAAACTAATCACTGTAACAGGGCTGACTTGCAACAAATTTTAATCAGATATTAAAAGATACACATTTAAAACAGGTAAATTAGTGTGTAATTTGTGTTACAAAATGCAGTACTGCTTATGGAATACCACTTGATCTAAAAAGCTGTAAAATAATTGCAGATTAGTGGCAGAAGTCACTGTTACTTTTAAACCAATCCCAAACTAAAATGAAACAGTTCTGAATTATAATATGTCAATGAGGATAGTTTTATTTACAAATAATATAACAGCAATTGTACAAATCGAGAAAATATGTAACTACAAATTAAGAACTGAGTAGCCATCCTCTGGATTATCAAACACTTTTGATTTAGCCTCCTCCATGTGGCCATCTGCCTTTCTACTAGCCTTCCCAACTAGAATTGATTATAGTCAAATGTCAGGTATCCACAGTTGTTTTTATACAGGACCAGGCAGCAATTATGTTAGGTTTGAAAGTCATATGATCTCTCTTGCAACTACTCAGTTCAGCTGTTTTAGCATCAAAGTGAGCAAAGACTGTATGCACAGTCAACAAGTTATGAAATGGGCATGGATATGTTCCAATAAAACTTTATAGAAACAGGTGGTGGGACGTATTTGTTGACTCCCCACCCCACCCCCAACCCTTTCTCCCGCAGAGAAAAGTCTCTTGTTACTCCCTTCACTTAAGTCAAAGAAGAAAAAAGAAATATATGCAGTTGTTGACCATCTGACCCAAATATTCTGTTAAATATCTGAAGATCAAGATGAAGAATTGAGTTAGAAATGTGATCACATACCTCAATTATTAAAAGCAGCCCTAATCTAATGAGGTGTCACTACTTAAAGAGGTATTTTCTCTTAGTATATGCACGTTACACAAAGATACGTTTAAACGTTATTTCTAAGATGTTTCCTCAAAGAGATTATTTCTGGAAAACTTGAAGATTTTTTACTTTCTAATGCAAGTGCCTTTTGTGAAAATGTGAGAAAAGTCAGAAATTACTAAACTTGCCCTCAACATTCTTCTCTTAAGCTAGAAAAGACAAAATTCAAACACTGAATATTGTAGTCTGTAACAAAGAAAATACCACGTGCGAATATGGAATCGGTTCTCTTTGCTCAAGTGAAAACTAAGTGTTGTTCTAACCAAGTTTTGGACTGGAACTAGAGTATTCTAAAAAAATAAATAAATAATATAAGGTAGGAGTAAGTCCCTTCTTTTATACATTTATTTATTTATTTATTCCTTCAACAAATATATGTATATGTGTGTTTGTTGAAGGAGTAAATATATGAATTTATATATATAGTTTGTCATATATTTGTCATCAAATATATGATGATGATACATTAGCTTGTAATGGTAAGATAGACTTCTTGCACTGTGTTTGTACTTTATTGAAGCAGAAGAAGCAAATTACAATAAAAACTATACCTTGTGACACTATGTGGCAGTACCTTTCAGGCACTGGGAACACCATAGTGAGAAAACAAACAAAAATATTTCACAAACCTTACATCGTGTAGTGAGAGACAGAAAGTGGACAGAGTAAAAGTTTTAAATATGCAATACATTCGATGACAATAAATAACTTAGTGAAAAATACAATTCAGGATGGGATTAGGAAACATAAGGCCGCTGAGTTATAATTTCATATAAAGTAGCCCAGATAAATCCTCACTGAGGATGTTGACATTTCAGTACAGAGACACTGCATAATAGAGCCCAAAATAGAGTGAAAAGGGGTCCAGACAGAGGGAAGAGCAAGTACAAATGGCCTGAGGTGACAGCATGCCTGATGTGTTGGAGAGTCTACATCAGAAACAGGTTAACTAGTTAGAAGAATACTGTAATAACAATAACCAGGCCTGATGCAGTGGCTCACATCTGTAATTCCAGCATTTTGGGGAGCTGAGGTGGAAGGATCATGTGAGGTCAGGAGTTTAAGACTAGCCTGGGCAACATAGCAAGACCCTATCTCTATGAAAAAAGCTAAAAAAAAGATTAGCCAGGCATGGCGAGGCACACCTGTAGTTCTACCTACTTGGAGGCTGAGGCACAAGGATCGTTTGAGCACAGCAGTTCAATGTTACAGTGAGCTATGATTGCACCACTGCACTCCAGCCTTGGCAACACAGCAAGACTCTGTCTCTAAACTTTGTGTGTGTGTGTGTGTGTGTGTGTGTGTGTGTGTGTGTGTGTGTGTGTGTGTGTTGCAATAACCAAGTGAGACTTGTAATGGCTTGGACTAAGGTGGTAGTAGTGGAGATTTTCCTACTTCTAATTTTTTCCCCAGAATGAATACATCCTACAAAAGACCTGGAAAGAAACAGGACATGGTTTTGAGTGTAATCTTGCCTCTATTCAGCAGCCTTTCCTTGGGGTGGGATCTCAGAAAGGTTGGGCAGGGAGAATGAAGTCAGAGAGCCACACGCAAATGCAGTATCTCATAGGGGTTTCCTCTGGAGTATCCGAAATTCTAGACGGATAACGTTAAGTCTGGGCATGAAAGTGAAAGAGTAGCAGAGGAAAAGATCCATTACAGTCACTACCAGTTTCTGGAGTAAGGTGGATACTTCAGTATAAGTTGTTAAATCTGCCTGTTCTCGTGCTTACTTTTTCACCACTTGCTCTAGACTAATTACAGGGCTGATGGATTTGTATGAATTTCCTATGCAGGAGAGTGAAATTATAGGAAGGTTGCCTTTGGAAATTGAGACTAGAGAGAAGGATGGGAAATTCTCCATTCTCTATTTCTTCAGTACAGAGAATATAGGTTTGCGATACACTAACAAGTACAGAGGGCAGAGGGAGTGTGTCATGGAAAGCTTGGCATACTCCACAGTGCCTAGTATAGGTGCCATAATTATTTGCTCTATCAAATTTAATTGAATTACACAACAAGTTCTATTTATTTCTAGATAATGGGAGTATTTCATTCTTACCATTTTTACTCTTTCTTATTTATGGTTTTAATGTTCTCTAAAATGATGATATGTTAGCTTATATTGGTAAGATGTGACTTTTTTTGAGAGGGGTCTTGTTCTGTGGCCCAGGTTGGAGTGCAGTGGCACGAACTCAGCTCACTGTAGCCTCCTCCTCCTGGGTTCAAGCAAGTCTCCCTCCTCAGACTCCCGAGTAGCTGAGATTACAGGGGCGCGCCACCATGCCCAGCTAATTTTTGCATTTTTAGTAGAGATAGGGTTTCACCATGTTTGCCAGGCTGGTCTCCAACTCCTGACCTCAGGTGATCCAGCCACCTCGGCCTCCCAAAGTGCTGAGATTACATGCATGAGCCACCATGCCTGGCCAGATATGATTATTTTACTGTACTTGTACTTTATTGAAACAGAAGAAGCAAAGTACAATAAAACTATACCTTGTATATAGCCCTCAAATAGTTGGTACGTAAACACTTATAACAGAGTTACAAACTTTAAGGTAGAAATAAACAAAATACTGCGGCCAGGCGCGGTGGCTCAAGCCTGTAATCCCAGCACTTTGGGAGGCCCAGACGGGCGGACCACGAGGTCAGGAGATCGAGACCATCCTGGCTAACATGGTGAAACCCCGTTTCTGCTAAAAAATACCAAAACAAGCCGGGCGAGGTGGCGGGCGCCTGTAGTCCCAGCTACTTGGGAGGCTGAGGCAGGAGAATGGCGTGAACCCGGGAGGCGGAGCTTGCAGTGAGCTGAGATCCGGCCACTGCACTCCAGCCTGGGCAACAGAGTGAGACTCGGTCTCAAAATAAAATAAAATAAAATAAACAAAATACTATACAAGCAAGGTCAAATTATTTTCCAATAGATTAATACATGGCATAACGGTTATACAGTGCCTTGCTCACAATAGATACTCAAATATTTGACAATTGATTAAATGGCGTTTTCATAGACTCCTGCATTAAAACTTTCGTGGATAGTTCATCCACACTAACAAGAACCTGGATGTTTATACAACTCTGTAATTCAACTGCAGTCATGGAGAAAAATCCCTTTCTGAGAAGAAACACCCATTTGCCAGGATCTCTGTGGAAAAAGCAGAAAGCTGAGTTTAGGCGCTCTGATGTCATTCTCTATTTTTATAAATAAGAAAGTTGTGATGCAGAGAGCCATTTAAGGAAACTAATTTGAGAAGCACAGTAGGAGAGGTGGACTGAGGCCAAGTGTAATAATGTGTGCTGTGCAGGAGAGGTATGGCATGATTTCAAATGGGCGGGTGACAAGGTCAGGCTGCAGAGCCATCACTTTGGTGGTACAGGATGGCCCCATCACTCCAGTCACATGTGTCAGCAAGTCGCTGGACTCCTTAATCTCATACCCCGTACCTCTGAAAATGGCCTTCCCTCTGATAGAAATGACCTCCCCTTCTATGCCCACCAGATGCATCCTTCAAGGGTCACTCCTTTTTGAAGGCTCCCCTACTACCAGTCCATTGTTCTTTTGTGCCCACTCAATAATCTTCTGGGACCTGGAGCAAAGACTGCTGGTATATCTTATTCCCCCACAAGGCCAAGAGTTCTTTAAAAGAAAGGACTGCCTTACTTCTTATATTTTCAATTGTTAATGCCTACCACAAAGCCTGATATACTAGGTGGTCAAGAAGTGCTTGTCACTGCATATGGGCACGGTCGTAAAGTGACTAAAGTGTTGCCTTCCCAACTCCTTTCTCTGCATCACATACACCTGGATGTTGCCTCCTCACTGCGTCTTTGGTTCCCTTTAGAATTCCCAAACTCTTTTTAATACACGAATAAAAGTTCTATATATTTATGGTGTTCAATTCCATGTTTTGAAATATGTATATGTTGTGAAATGGTTCAATCAAACTAATTAATATACATGTTACTTCACATATTTATCTATGGTGAAAACACTTAAAAACTCCTAGGAATTTTCAAATACACAATACATTATTATTACCTGTGGTCCCCACCTGGTAAATAGATCTCTTGAATTCTTTCTGACTAACTGAAATGTCTCTTTTGACCAACAACCCTGTTTCTCCCCACCCTCACAGGCCCCTGGCAACCACCACTTCAACTCTCTGCCACTGTGGGTTCAACTTTTTGGATTTCACATATCAGTGGGATCATGCAGTATTTTTCTCTCCATGCCTGGCTTATTTCACCTAACTTAAGGGCCTCCACATTCATCCATGTTGCTGCAATCGACAGCAATATGTTATGGCTGAATAGTATTCCACTGCGTATGTGGATGAACACTAAGACCGATTCCATATCTTGTTTATTCTGAGTCCTCATTTCAGTGCCATACTGAAGCTTGGCCTCCAAACATTTCAAGGTCTAAAGCTTCCCCCTTCCTCTGCTCCTTAAGACCTGCTCTTTCGCTGTCAAGGTACTCAAGCTGATCACTGGCTCAACTAGCTCATGTTGAATCGCCACATGACACAATTTCTCTTTTGGAAGATAGTTCCTAAAATCCTCAGGGAAAAATAGCTAATGGTTGAATTTCAGACACCATGTTTTAATGGCAGGGGCAGGAAAAGGAGGCATTTCTCTGTTATGGGTGCAGCCAGTGATCCCTAAAAATATTATTCTGAAAGCAGCTGTTATACCATCCACATGTGGACATATATGAATGGGATAAAAAAAATTTCATTCACAAAAACCTGGTTATTTCAGCACTGTTTCAGCACTTTTAAATGTACTTATGAGGTTTTCCTTTTTCAAAATGACTGTAACTTGATTGATCTGTGTGTGTGATTGAAATATTTTTCACATTCAAAGAAAAAAAATCAGATACACACATTGACTTGGATGAATGTCCAAAACATAAGAAGCAAAAAAAAGGAAAAGTCACAGAAGAATATATCCAGTATGATTTCATTTATTTAAAGGTCAAAAACAATCAAAATAAAACTGTATGTTTTATGGATACATTCACAGCTGGCTAAACTATGTAAGAAAGTAAAGACATGATTAGCACAAAATTCAAGCAAATAGCTACCTCCATGACAGAGGCAGGGGCAGAAGGAAGGCTTGCCTTCTGTAACAGAGTAATATATTATTTTTTTCAGCTAAGCAGTGGGTATTCACTATGTTATTATCATTTAAACTGTACATATGTCCTCTTTCAAATGTATGACACCTTTCATAACAACAAAAGAAAATTGTGGACTATTTTAAAAAACTTATACAAAGAAAAGAATAATCACTTAAAACCCACCACCCATAGTTAACTATTAACAACTTTAAAGACATAGTTTTTTTATACACATGTGGACACACACACACACACAAAATTTTACATGTGTATAGGATCATATATAATAAATACTGTTGCAGCCTGCTTTTTATTCAATAGTACACAAATGCATTGTATTGAGATGAACCCCAGGGCAAATACGTGAGAAAAAACATCAGAACCTTGATAAGAACTCAATTCACACAAAAAGAAATGTTCTCATCTAACGTGATTAAGTGCATTTTCCTCAGACCTCCAGAATTTATAAAAAAGAATTGTATATGTCCCAAACAAATTTTCAGAAAGTGCCACAAAAAACTAACCTTTCCTTAGGAAGTAAACTTCACCATATAACATCTCTTTAATCTATGGTCAAAGGCAGAGGTTTTTCACTTGTACGTTAAATTCTTCTTTACTATGGAACAAACGTGCCAAGAACTATATTCATCATTTTCAACACAGACAAAAAAAACAACTGTGTTACATCACAGCTCATAAAAATGGAAAATGAAGGAGTCATTTTCTCCCTTCTGACATGCATAAGACCTACACAGATACAGCATGTAAATTCTGTTCTCTTAATAACAGAACTCTTTCCATCTAAGACCTTAAATCATGTCTCAGACATGGCGATGCTTATGAATCCTAATTGCCTGTTACTACTATATTAGTAAACTATTTTTTAGCTGACACACTTTCTGGACCAAATTGTTCTCTTGAACAAACTGCTTGCAAACCAGAGCCTCAGTAAATATTTCCTATGAACTTGAATTTTTCAATGCAGCAAGCCGCAACTGGTAATCATACACTTCACACTCATGGCTTTCTATAAATGTTTGAGTTTAAAATAATAAATGCTTTTAAAAATACCTCCACTTTGATAGGAAAACCCTGTTCACCTCACAGCTCATTCCCACTTTTTAGTAATTTTTCTCTCATCAAGTTGACTCAAATTGAAAACATATCTCCAAGAACTGAGCCACATAACAGCCTAACATAGGTTCCAGAATTGAGGGCAGGGGCCAGTGAGCAGGACCTGAGAACTTGTGGAGAAAGGGATTTTTCTTATCAAAACATGATCATGAGCTTGGGAATGTGCTCACAAAATTATTTTGGCTGAAACAATTCCATGCAGTTCCAACCATCCCCCAAACCAAATCATTCTGAAAGATTGTAAGATTTCACACCTACAATTCAAGTCTCTCATTTCCTCCTAAATAAACTAAATTGAATTTCTGTAGCTGTTAAAAGGTATTTTTCCCTTTTTAAGTGAATGCAATGTGTACAGATACTCCCAATTCATTAAACATGTCGCTCACAAAGCAGAGACATTCAGAACAGCAGCAACATGCTGGGCTTCATGAGCGTGGAGGCAAGTGCTGTGGTCAGGATGGATAAAAATGTCTCACTACAACCAAGACAACTCTGCTGGGGAATTAGAACTGGAATCACCTAAGGTCGGGAGTTCGAGATCAGCCTGACCAGGATGGAGGAACCCCATTTCTACTAAAAATACAAAATTAACTGGGCGTAGTGGCACATGCCTGTAATCCCATCTACTCAGGAAGGCTGAGGCAGGAGAATTGCTTGAACCCAGGAGGCGGAGGTTGCGATGAGCCAAGATCATGCCATTGCACTCCAGCCTGGGCAACAAGAGCAAAAGTCCATCTTAAAAAAATAAATAAATAAATAGACTAAGTCCAAAGGAGCATTATTAACAAATTTTAATGTATTCTCCCAATTATTTACAACATTACCAAAACCAATACATGGAGATGCACCATGTTTGCATGCATATCTGGGGCTTAACCACTTATTAAATAGCACATGTGGCATGAAACAGAGCCATGGCTACAGTGAAGGGGCCTGCACACCTCCTACACTTCACCATAGCCCTGGCCCTGCTGTGAAAGCAGTAACCTGGACAAACAGAAATGGAATGATTTATTTTAACGACAAGTAGCTGTGCTAAAAATGGGAATTTTAAAAGATATCTTGGTATTTTTAAACAGTCCTCTTTCAATTCTTATAACATTAACAGTTCTAGAGCCAGATTCACAAGTCACGCAATTCAACGGGATTTTCCAAAAAAAAAGAATTCCTTGCAACAAACCAGCAGGAGGCATAGTCAGTCCCACCTTGACAGGGTGCTATTTCTACAAATTCTATTTTTAAAGTCTTATTGCCTTTCTCCCAGCTAATCAGTACCCGGTAATTGATCTTGAATGTTGTATATACATTTCACTGTATGGCAATGTAATGCCTTCCATATTTCCTTGTCAGCTATATTATTTTTTAAATTACCACTCAAATGCAACTCTGATGTCAGGAGGTGACTTCTGTCACGTGAGATACAGTATCTCCCTTCAACAGCCGATCAGAACCTCCCAGCACCTCCTCAGACACACCTTCGTCAGGATCGCATCTATTCTCACATTCCTGCATGGCTCTTTTTCCTTATTTGAAGTTATGCTCATGACTCTGAGTAAAGCAGTCGTTACCTCTCCTACCCACAAATAGAATCCATTAAGAGAAAATTTGTTCCAAACTCATCTTCGGGTAGTGAGGAAGACTGGGTAAACCTCCAAAGGTCTAAAGGTTGAATTTCATTTGGAAAAGTCCCCAGAAGTTCAGCTGCTTATCCAGTCCTTATCCAAACTATGAAAGTGGACTAGGGATGTGCTGACAGGGAGGAATTAAAAGTTCCACCAGGCACCAGTGAAACCCAGTTACATAGCCCATTGCTGTACACAGCTTCTGAGAAGGAGGGAGGAGAGTGAGAGAAGATGCTGAGGGAGGGCGAGTCAAGAAATCTCATTCTTAGTCTTTCAGGAGCCTCTGAGAAGAAATGTTCATGCTGTATTTCAAACTGGGAAGTCCTATTATCCTTACTGAGGTTGCTCTTGACAAATAGAGAGTTCATTTGTAAATAAGGTTGAGATGCCTTTCCTAAAAATAATTTATTTTCTGACTTGAAGGTCAAAAGCTTTGAAAGGTAGTGAGGCACCATTATTTCCTTAGGGTTTTATTTTTATTTTTTTATGTTGTAGAGACAAAGTCTCGCTATGTTGCCCACCCGGTCTCGAACTCCTGGCCTCAAATGAATTTCCCACCTTGGCCTCTCCAAGCAGTGGGATTACAGGCATGAGCCACTGTGCCTGGAAAAATCCTTGGATTCTTAAAAGGTGATGTTTGGAAATGAAGAAAATTATATTTGGAAAAAGAAATAGACATAGAGGGATTTATTATGGAATTTCAGCCAGGCACAGTGGCTCATGCCTGTAATCCCAGCAGTTTGGGAGGCCGAGGCGGGCAGATCACTTGAGGCCAGGAGTTTGAGAACAGTCTGGCTGACACGGCAAAACTTCATCTCTACTAAAGATACAAAATAATTAGCCAGGCATGGTGGTGCATGTCTGTAATCCCAGCTACTCAGGAGGGTGAGGCATGAGAATCGCTTGAACCTGGGAGGTGGAGGCTGCAATGGCCGAGATCACACCACTGCACTCCAGACTGAGCGACAAAGCAAGACTCTGTCTCAAACAAAAAAGGAATTCCAAGGATGTCTATCAGATCAGGTACTCACGCTGTGAGGGTATGGGACTGAAATAATTCAGCAATTTAACCACTCACATCAAAGATTCCTTTGATTTTCTCAATCAATGTGACTGGCATTTTGATCTGAGCTTTAATAAAAATAAAATTACTCAGATCACTTTTTCGTTTAACTAGGTTAATATAGGGAGTTAAAGTATTAAGCCTTAGAAGAGTGCCTAGAAGGAGAAGCTTCCTTTAAGAGATCTGCCAATCCACCTTTTCCTCCCCAGAGCCTCATTCAGTCATTCAAGAGAAAAGACAGCTTTTCTATTTTTGAAGCATGGCCATAGAGGAAACAAAATTCTATCCCGTCTCATTGTTAATAACACTCATCAGTGCTGGAAAATTGTTTCTTACGTGTGACCCCAAGGAAAAAATTAAAGAATGCTCTAGGCCATCCCTCACTGGGACTGACATCCTATCTCTGAGGCCTAATCCCACTCAATGGCCTTTCTGGAGTCCAGAACGGGTGTATGAGGTGCTGAAGATAAGCTAAGGCCTTCCATATGTGTCCTGCTCTTCCTGGAAATCATTCTCTCCTAGAAGAAAAAACAAGGCTCTATTTCAATGGGGACATATCTTTTCAAATCTCTCAAAATTTTGAATAAGATTCCGTTAAGTCCAGATCTGGCTATTTTGTTGATGAACAGTACCAAGAAAAAACAAAAAAGAAAGGAGGTTTGATTAAAAGAAAAAGAAACTTACATTTTTATATATGTGATTTTCTAGGAGTTGAATACATTAAACACATCAATATTATCCAGATCCCTTGGGGGAAAAGGAAAACACTCCAAAAGAGGAAAAGTTTTGAACTTTCTTTGAATGTAAATCACAAAGTCATATAATGCCTACACACATTATGTAAGTGCCCACAGATAGTTGGCTAACTTAAAGAAAAAATTGTACAGTTCTAGGCTGTTTGTTTGTTTGTTTGTGACGGAGTCTCACTCTGTTGCCAGGCTGGAGTCCAGTAGCTCAATCTCATCTCACTGCAACCTCGGATTCCCAGGTTCAAGCAATTCCCCTGCCTCAGCCTCCGGAGTAGCTGGGACTATAGGTGCGCACTACCATGCCCCACTAATTTTTTGTATTTTAGTAGAGACGGGGTTTCACCACGTTGGCCAAGATGGTCTAGATCTCCTGACTTTGTGATCTGCCCGCCTCGGCCTCCCAAAGTGCTGGGATTACAGGCGTGAGCAACCGCGCCCAGCCAATTCTAGGGGTTTTTAAAAGATGTGTTGAGTATGTGGGATTCTGTTTTGCTAGGATAATACTTGTGAGTATTAGATCTCATTCTGATAGAAAACCAGGTATCCAGAAATAAAGGGGGAAGAGAACGGAAGCCAAAGGGAAAGGGAAAGGGAGAGAGTGGATGGGAGGGGAGGGAAGAGGGAAACCAGGTATCTGGAAAGTCACAATTTTTCCTGGAGCATCTAGGAGACAGCTATGTGTAGGTGATGGGAAATTAGGGTTTTTTTGGACACTCACATTACAATTCTTATTATCCTTTCTCCCTTAGAATTACAGATTCATAAAATCCCTAGAATTCATCTGGAAGGGAAGAAGAGAGTATGAAAGAACAGAAGAGTATAATGTTCAACATGGAGGGAAAAAAATAACAATACATATTTCAGAAATAGGAGCAGCTTCAGTGCACGCAGTGTCATGGCAGCCACTCCATGGGAGGAAGGGGATCCTCTGCCAACCTTGTCTGCCACTCCAACTAAGTAGCTGCTGCACCCGGTGTGTTGCTGCTGTCTTTCTAAGGGTTCAAGAACATGGGCTCTGGAGTCAAATGGCCTGCGTTTACATTCCAGCTCCATTCATAGCCTGCATGACCTTTAGCACATGCCTTGGCTTCTCTGCCTCAATTTCCCCATCTGTAAAATAGAAATAAATATAACATCAATCTCATAAAATTGTTGAGAAGATTAAATTACATAAAGCATAGAAAACATATCATAGTGAATGAGAGATAGTAAGTATCCAATAAATGTAGGCTAATATTGCATTTCTTTTCATTTCTACAACAGCCCTATGAAGTAATGATCATCCTCTTCATTTACAGAAGAGGACACAGAGTTAAGGAGGCCACATCACCCTCCTAGTTTCACTCCACTAGTTCGAATTCCATATAGTACCTGAGTCCCAGAAATATCTGGCTCCAAATTAATGCCCTTTCCCCTGTACCACACTGTTTCTCCACACTCCCAGGGCACTCAATGAGAAAAATGCTGACTTAACATAGTGCAAATGGTCAATCAATAGTATTTGGTTGAAGGTCAGGGCAGTGGTTCACTCCTGCCATCCCAGCACTTGGGTTAGTGAATCCCTTGAACCCAGAAGTTCAAGACCAGCTTAGGCAACATGGCGAAACCCTGTGTCTACAAAATTACAAAAAAAATTAGCCAGGCATAGTGGCACGTGCCTATGGTCCCAGCTAGTCAGGAGGCTGAGGTGGGAGGATCACTTGAGCTCAGGAGGTAGAGGCTGCAGTAAGCCTGATCACACCACTGCATTCCAGCCTGGGCAACAGAGTGAGGCCTTGTCTCAAAAAAAAAAAATTATTTTAATAGTGTTTCAATGAATAGCTATCATTCTACATGTCTGAAAGAATGGATACTCTTCTCAGAATATACAACTTAATACTAGATGGTAACATTCTTGGACAATGTACAGTCAATCCTAAGCATTCAATGTCTCCATTAAAGACATTTGTCTTTACAATTTGTGTATAATCTCACTAAAGTAGTAGTTCTTAAATTTTATTGAGTCTTGGACCCCTTGGTGAATCAGATCGAAGAAAAGGACACTTTCCCCAGGCAGAAAAAAAATGCACATATACATACTCCCAAAATATGTATACAATTTCAGTGGGTACAGAGACTTGAGAGGTTCATGCAATCCAGGTGAGCAATCCCCCATTCTAATGAGCCTGGAGATCTGGAATGTTGTTCCATTTACAAGGATGCCTTTTCTATATGGCTATTATCACCCTGCTTGGTCTCTGCTTTGTTTCTTTTTGATTTTTCTCTTCTTTCCTGTTCTCTTTCCTTTTACCTCTCTTATTATTCCTTTCTCAACTCTCCACCCCCTCCTACCTTGGCAATCAGACGGGGCCACTATTGGAATCTCCTCTCCCTTCCCCTTCCTCCTCTCTGTATCCTTCCTGCCCAGCTGATTCCGGAGAGGAATCCGATAACTTATCAATAGGCATAGGTTGCTCCATAGGAATTTTGGCCAGCATGGGAAACAGTCTTTCTTTGAAGGATAGCAGATCAGAACTTCTGGCTCCATTAAGAAGTAATTTCTCCTAATTCTCCAGTAAATGCAACCACTTTCCATTAAATATGTGCAGATTCACTATATCTTGTTTTCAAGGAAACAGATTTGCTAAGTTAACAATTCTGGTATAGATATCTGTGAACTCATTTGTTCTTTTGTATCTGTGACTTTGTTTATGGTACCCATCAGCTTAGTAGTTAAGTACTCAGAAACACATATATTGGACACATAAAGCCTCATATAAGCAACTCATGCATTAAAATGTATCTGTCTCCATTAGGTTTCTTGTTTGCCTACAATATGCAAGTGAATTGCATTTATATCTGTTTTTAAAAAATAAGCTTTTAAAACCTCACGATGCAATCATTTGGAATACTTGGCCTACTATTATAATTATATATCTATAACTGCCTAGAGTTGCCTAATATTGAAATGTGGTTAAGCAATTGTAAGAATGAAAAGCTTCAAGCTGAAATGAAATGTAAAATCATGAACTACAATATTGAAATGAAATCTTGTTTAAAAGATTTGTCTTAGAGTTTGACTTTTGAGGCGTTTTGTACCTCTAGAATAGTCCATCATCAAGAAATCTGAAAAGTCAATATTTTCATTTCCTAGCAAATCAAAACATTTTGTCTAAGCCCAATAATTTTCTTTAAGGATGCTTTCTAAGAGAATGGCCCTTTGTTTTTTTTCATATGAAAGTTTCTGCAAAAACCAACTAAGATATGATGACCGTGTTTTTAATAAAGTAAATTCACAACCATAAATATGCCTTAGATTATTAATGGGACATTTTGTAAACTGCCAGGCAAATGAAATTAAAGGAGAGAGACAAATGCTTTATATATGAGCATTACATATTTACTTCACAGTTTTTAAACTATTTCATAGTAACTTCATCAGCATTTCCACTTACTACAATGATCATTTAAGATTTTGTTATGGTGAAGCCATTCACTGAATTGAAACACTATTTTTGTAATTTGGAAAGAAAAACTGTATAAAATGAATAGCACTGGCAAATGTTTCTAATCATTTCCTTAAAATACTAAACCACCAAACAATCTTTTTATTTACTACATTTTGCTTAACTGCATAAATCAAAGGACAATAACAAGCCTAATGTCAAAGAAACTTTTTGACACTTCATACATTTGAGCAAGTTTAGCCGATAAACAGTTTAGATGAAGTTATGGTTTGAAATATGTTTCCCAAGAGGACTGTGGTTCATAAATTGCTATCAGGCTACCTCTGTCATTATTGATTTGAGAGGTACTCAAGGTACCCCAGCTATTAACTAAGGCTAGCATTACCTGACCTGCTTTTTAGAGAATGATGTTTGGTTTTACAAAGACAACTAACTATCCATCCTATAAGAAACATGCAGTTTGCTTGTCATCAGGCATGTAATATATTGCATTCTATTTGAAATGTTGACCAACAATTAAAAGAGGAGGCAACATAATCTTAGACAGGCTTCCAACCATCTTCATAATCCTAAAAAAAATTAAATCAGTTCCTTTATATAACAACTGTACTGGGAAAAGCTAGAAGAATGACAGCATTTTTTTAAATGCATCAAACAAAAGACATTTGCATCTCAGCAGTTTGCAATTATATGATTATTTATTACACCTGTGCTCTTAAGTATTCCTTGCAGATATGTGTTTTTTATAAGCTTATTAAAAATACATGCACAGGCAAATAAAATAATAGTGGCATAATGTGTGTGTGTTTATTTCTTTACCTGCCTGCAAAAACTAGCTTGCCAGTGCTCCTCATTGAGAGTTGAGTATGGAACAGTTTACTCTCCAACCCTGCACCATGCCCTCTGCCTTGTGGATTTGGGAAATGTCAGGAAAGATCAGAGCAAGGATCCTGCTACTTTTTTATTCAGATCCTCTGGTCTTAACCTTCAAGGAAACATTTAAAAGTTAGTTACGACTCGATCGTTCTGCATTAAGTTTGTCATCAGTGACCCCGCTTTACAAAAGCACAGAACCGAAGAGTTTCAGGAACAGACTTGATGAGTGTCATCAACCGCTAGAGATGTGATAAATTTATGAATTTTATCAGCCTTGCTTTTAAAAGTCCTGGTAAATTAAACAGTCAGAGGTGGAGGTTTCCTGCGAGCCTTCTTAATCATGTGAGTGGCTGCGTGGCAGCATGTTCCAGGAGAGCTACACAAGTAAAAACTCGACCACATCACTTTTACACAAAGAAATCTGCCAAACATAAAGGAAATGTTTGGTACTCTTATTTTAAAAACAAAACAAAACAAAAAACTATCTCCCTGGAACCTATGATTTGAAGCCCTTTGGATAACTCATTCAAGGAAATATCGCTGGAGCTACTGTCTGCTACACTTTCGGTAAACTTTCTTAATGTTTCCATAGTAACCCTTGCTAATTTTGCACAACCATCTATTCAGCTATCTGAACAAGAAAATGGGTTTTGCCAAAGCTAACTTAAATTCACCTCAGCTATGACCTTTGTCTAGCATGGCTTAGGAGTCAGAAGTCCTAAGAAGAGCAAAGATCATCTTTCTCATTCATAATTTACAGTGCTACATGGCACAGAACTTGTAGAAACAGAGCAGATGCTGGTGAGCAATTGACAGGCTCTCCCCATCACGATCAGCGGCTTCACTCGCCCACCCTTTGCATCCCAAAGTAAAAACAAAACTAGTTTCTTTTTAACCCATTTTAAATATGAAATACCAGGCCTTTTCCATAGTTTGTTGTTATTGCTAATTAAAACAGATTCTCTAATTCCAAAATATCTTTTTTTTTTTTTTTTTTTTTTTAGGTTATAAACCATAGAACTCCTCTTTCCTAAGGACCTTGGGAAACTTCCACAGAATTGGTTTACTCCTCTAAAAAGTATCTAAAAATGCACAGGGCATTTTACTCTGATAAAACACTTCTGACACATAACTATTAACCTCTGAGCAAAGGGTCTCCATCTACTTTTTCTCTTGACCTCGTCTCCCACAATCCTTTGCGGTAGTTCTGGCCTCACTTCAAAGACAGCTGGCCAGGAGGGGCTGCACTTACTCTATTTCCTTCTTCCTCCCCCACTTCTTCCCTTTGCCTCTAATTTTTTTCTTTTTTTTCTTCACTTTCCTCTTACAACTTTCTTGCTTTTGGTAGAAAAATGTCTAATCTTTCTATCTTCCCACAGCTTTAACAATCTGCTTCACCATGCATCTCGCTCTTTTCTTTCCTTTCTTGGAGGGAAGGTCCAGCGCTGGCCTGTGGGGATTTCAAAATGACAAACTTGGTCTCAGCTTTGGAGCTATCTCAATTTTCACTTGGAATGATAATATTTTTGACAAATTAAAGAAAAGTTAACCTCAAAATACTAGTAGGTAAGTTAGGTCATTATACCCAAAACACAGGTTCTTTGGATGAAAAAAAGAAAGAGCTAGAAAGCTGTCCCTCCGCTATGGAAGGTAACAGGCCTACCGAGGCTACGGAATTTGTTCAGAGCCACAAGGTTGTTTGTGACACGGGCAGAAACCACTTCTTTAGCCCACCACTTTCCATTTTGACACCAGAGTTTCCCTGTGGTATGAAGAGACTTACTCTTTGCTTTGGGTGACGGTTGCTAGAGGAGCAATGTCCCCCACCTGTCTTTTGGGGACTGGAAGGATATAGAGGAGGGGGGTTCTGCCTCCCTAAATCCACTCAGAGGCAAGGCACTTTGGATTCTACTGTCTACTTTAACCTCACACTTCTTTCTGTTCCTTTTCTCCTTCATCTTGAGAAAAAAAAAAAAAAAAAAAAAAAGCTACACAAAAGATTAAACATATTTGTAGCCTGAGTCCATGAGTGAGGAAAAAAATAAAAATAAATAACAAATAAGATTCAACTTATTAAAAGATTAACTTTAGGATCGTGGAGTTTCCCAGCACTTATAGAAAGACTGAACTCTTTTAGTCCATGTTTTTCACTTTACATGTGAAGAAACTGGGCCTCAGGTTAGTTACTTGGTGTTAGGAAAGAAGCTGGGAGCAGAAGGCCAGGTTTACGACTCTCTTTCTACTCACATATAATGGAGAATCCGAATATTACTCTACATTACTAGTAATAGATTTAATTTACTGTGTTTGTGTGAATCTCACCTAATTACTTTTGTATTTCAAGGATCTATGACACATAAAAACCAGGATGTCTCATAAATTTACGTTCAATCATTTAATTACTCCTAAAATCTTTTATAATTACAACGTTTCATGCAATGCCTCCAACAGTTTCACATATCAAATATCAAATTTATCAGTCTTCTGGGCAATGTCCTAAACACGCAAAATTTTTTCTGTGCTCTATTTTAAGGAAAATTGCCACTTTAGCTTTTTAACTTGTTGTTTTCCCGTGTTAGCCATACGGCAATAGTGATTTAGTTTTATTTTAAGAAATGTTCTGATACATGGTTTCTGCTAAAGGTTGAATTTTTAAGGAAAACAACTTGTCTTGTACTCATGTTTGTTTTCACCTTGGAGAACAAAGTCCCACAAGTCAAAGTTTATAGTCAATCAAAAAAGGGCACATTACTTTCCCATTTTAATGGTAGAACAGGGACCTTTAACTTTCCTGGAGGCTTTGCTTTGGGGTTTACACAGAGCAGAACTTCCTTAACGCTAGTAATCAGACCCACAGGACACGTGTTAATTGTTCCCGACATGTAAAACTATCTACAGTATCTCAGCTAATAACACCATTGCAAACATTTCACTTTTGAAAAGCACAGTATTGAAACCAATTACATGCCTGTTGATTTACCTTTCCCCACCTTCCCAAAACATTAGAATTGCTCATTCCAATAATGTCAAAGTTCAGATTCCCAAATGGCAGCACAAATTCTGAAAATACAGTATCGAGTTACAGTATGTGCCATCACTGGCTGATTTAGAGATGACTGCCAAAAGCAAACACGTTTGGGCAAATTTTATTTGTTAGATCCTACAGAAGCCTATAGTTGATATGGCTTCCCAATAGCTATTAGAATACCCTCAAATAAAACATTATTTAAAGGTTGCGTCACCCTACAACTGGTTCCTATTGGTCACCTTGATAATTCCGGGTAAAATGTTGATTTTTATTTATACCCAAGCTTTGAAATTTATTGCATCAATGAAAGTTCTTGTTTGCAAGAAAGAGAAACCTACTCTGATTATCATAAGGAAAAAAAGGTGGAAGGAGTATTGAATGGGGGTATATAGAGTCTTGCAGAAATGATGGGAAGCTGGAGGATCAGGCTGGGAAAATAGTTAGGAACCCAGCGTTCCCACAGAGCTGGGAGCCAGGCAGGCTAGGCAGGCCAGCCCAATTCCACTGCAACAGCGAGCCCTCCATCCATCCACTTCCCTCTTAATCCTTCCTCAAGATTCAAAGTCCGAAAGACAGTGGCTGGTGGCCCAAATCTAAATAACATGGACATCTCAAGGAAGGGAGAGGGAGGATCTGGCCTATAAATGTGCTAGTTTTGTTTGTTTTTTAAAAAGTCTTTGAATTGGGCAAATAATTTTCTATTTCTGACAAAATCCACTTTGAGCATCAGAAATGAAATGCCTTGGATGGAGCACAAAGTCGATATGCCTCACACCAATGTCTTTACTGCAATAGGGAAGGTCATAAAATAATTCCTGGGTTTTACTTAACTCCAATCAAAGAGAGAGCTGTGGCTATAACAGGGACCAAAATAATCTATCCTGGGATCTTTGACCCTCATGCCAGAAAACAAGATTTGGTCATTTCTCAACAACAACAAAAATATAGTATTTTAAATTGAATTCCAACGTTTGACCTTTTTCATTTTTTACCTTAGGTGATCCTCGTAAAATTATAGTTTCATTTTCTTTGTATAAGACATAAAATATAAAAGTATTATTTGCATATAAACATTTCACCAAATGAGGACAAAAATGCAATTTGACATAGAACTTTACTCTTGGTGATATGTTTACCATGTGAATAAAATAAAATAAACTTCTTAAAGATCAAAATGCTGATTATTTTTGCATCCATAGGCATTACGTTTTTACTAAAAAGTGGAAATATTCTGTACCTGCTGTGTTATAATCTATTTTTAAACACAATAATATATTTTGAAATATTATTGTTCCAATAAATATTCATTTCTGCCTCGAAAAGGTCAAACTAATATTTCATTGCGTATGTGCTTACTAAAGTCCAGATACTGCCCTTTACATTTTTTTAAAGTGTTTATACTAAACCTTTTGCTACATCTGAGCACATTTTCATCAGATTCTAATTCTTCACTGAGGGGAAATAAACAGTGAGAGCTTGTAGTCAGGTTTACTTCCTTACAGAATTGTTTCCCATAAAAGATAATAATAATAATATAGAAAGATGATGCATATTAGTAGATGATAAAACATTAAATCCTTAATAAATATTAACCAACTAAATGAATAATAATCACATATACATAACATTAACCATGCCAAGCACTGTTCTCATCACTTTACATACGTTACTTCATTTAATTTACAACAGTCCAATCAACTAGACATTGTTTTCATATCCATTTCATTGATGAGAAAGCCAAGAAGTAGAATAGTTAAGTAACTTGTCAAAGATTTCACAGCTGACGTAAGAAGTCTGGTTTTAGATCTATGTTCTTCATAGTAAGTTATTGTTTTGTGGCTACAGTTTTATAAGAAAGGTAATGGAAGCTCTTTATTAATGTAATTTAAAGACAAATTATATAATCATTGGGATCATTGAAATAATCTTCTACCTACACCAAAGTTTGGATCTAAAGGTATTACAATTTCATCCCACATATTACAGCCCATAAATGTGGAATAAAGGACCCCTTTCCAAGAAGAGATATATTTAGAAAACTGTCCCCAAAGTAGTTACACATTCCTTATACCACAACCAAGTTGCAGTTAATACCCCCATATTACACTTGTCAAGATATGACCTGAGGGTTTTGCAGAGGTTGCACCATACAACACAATGTTACAGCTACGTAAATAAATAAGCATAATTTGATGCCATAGGGTGTCACGTGTACTTTTAGTAGCCTGAAAGAATAAAGCAATTTAGAGAGACATCTAATTTACACCCAGGAAATAGCTTCATGAGCGCAGGAACCCAATGCCTGATGATGCATTGGATTGTATATTACAGTGCCAGTGTAGGAGGTTTCAAACAGCCAATCTTTGTGACAAGAAATGAGTGTGTTTTGAGAAGTGGACTGAACAGCATTGAAGAGTACAGCAATTACTAAAAGGGTTTCCAGACACACGAGACTTACTGGACCCTGTTACAAACTCGAACTTCCACCATCAGTTACTGAATTCATTTGTGCCATTGAAGGCTACATCATTGCAACTGGAACAAAAATGTTTACATTTTACCAGTGTTTTATTTTCAATTAAACATCTCAGCTGCTATTTACATAGTTGAATGGCATGGCATTTATACCATGCAATTTGATGTTAATTCTTTGTAAATATTTCTCCAGCAAGAGACCTAAGTTCAAACTAGTTGTGAAAATGTCACTAAAAATAAAATAAACTTTAATTCAATCTTGATCACAAATTATTGTTAAACAAAAGCTAAAAACCTGTAAAAATTTTAAATGGAAGTCTAAAGGAATTAACTGAGATGCTCATGTCCCAGGAAGTGACTTGCTTTTAGGCTGCCTGAGCCCTTGAGGACTTAGGTTGACTTAACTCCACTGAGGGGAAGTTAAAGGCAGGAGAAAAGCTGCCAAGATAATGGCTGAGAAGATACACAGGGAGGCTGTGGCTCTGCACTGCACTGTCCGCTCTCAAGCCTGCAATTTGGCTCTGAAATAGGTCACGACTGGAAGGTTTCACGTTTCTTATGCATAGTTGCTGTTCCCCGACCAGCTCCTCCATCTGAGATCATTCATCATTCATCGTAGCTGGAAATCTCCATCCTATCTGCCTCTGAAATTCCCAGGGCCAAGCTGGTCAGCATCCAATTCAGACTGGAAATAAGGATGGAAGAGGGTCTGTCTAGCTTTGCTTTCTGTCCCAAAACATTCCCTTCCCTTGTGGTGTCTTCTTATATGTTTTCATATACAAGGAGAGAAGCCTAAGTAAATAAACAGTGTTTTAGACTTACCTTTTTAAGCATTTCCCTGTTGATTTCTTCTAATTTTCTAGATTCTGGTATAGAAATCTGAATGTACCTTATAGAAATAGGCTTTAGGGTAAGGCTTGCCTTACATGTACACAGTGTAAAAGCCAACAATCGCAAATATAAAATTTGATTTGAGAGATTACAATCATGCAAAAAAAAAGGTTATGTCCCTATAAATATCTCCACTGGCTTGGCAGATGTCAGAGGTGAAGCCATGGTTACCATCCTCTTTTAAACTTCCAGTAGCTCTGGAGGGGTAAAATGCCAAGCTGGTGCAGTCATTTACAACTCAGTGTGGATTCCCTTATTAGATAACTCTCCTCTGAGAATGCTAACTGCAATAAATAGAATAAGAATTTGGTGAACAAAAGGAAAAGAAAGAATAAAAATTTGACAGAGAAAGGGAAAAGGGAAGAGATCACTTTGGGGCAGGAGTGAGATGATGTCAAGGAAATTCAACAATTTATCAATTTCGTTAACTTACCAAATTTGTCCTGGTTTGGAGAAAATAAGATAATCCTTCCCTCCTCTATTTAAGTAAGTAAACTCAAATGCTTCCAGTAGTGACACAGAATCAATTCTATGTAAAACAACAGAAGGCCTATGGTAAAGTAAGGAGCACAAACTTTATCACAAGAATTGCAAATTTTAAAAAAATTACAAAACAATTTGGCTGGTCAACTAAGACCTATATGCAGCTGCTAGCCGAATCTGAGTGACATTTTATACAAGAATAATATTATTCAGGAATTAAAATAAAACACAGACTGGGTACAGTGGCTTATGCCTGTGCCTGTAATCCCAGCACTTTGGGAGGCCAAGGTAGGTGGATCATCTGAGGTCAGGACTTTGAGACTAGCCTGGCCAACATGGCAAAAACCCATCTCTACTAAAAAAAAAATACACAAATTAGCTGGGCATGTTTCACACCTGTAGTCCTAGCTATTCGGGAGGCTGAGGCACAAGAATCGTTTGAACCAGGAAGCAGAGGTTGCAGTGAGCTGAGATCACACCACTGCCCTCTAGCCTAGGTGACAGAGCGAGACTTAGTCTCAAAAAAAAAAAAAAAAGTAAAGTAAAACACAATTTAACACCTAGTGAATACCTATATTAAATTGAGAAGACCTAGGAATATCACAGCCCAGGGGCAATCACTAGTCGGTTTCTCTCTAATTTTTCTACGTTTTTTTGATGATGGGGATTATGGTGATGAGTTTGGTGACTTGAAGGAGTCCGCTGTTACGCAGAATGAATTAGTAATATCTTAGGAAGACAAAGTGCCAGCTTAGACATCTGCAAACTCAGAACCAGAAAGCCAAATGTTCATCATCAGCATTCGAGTAGACACCACTTTCAATTCTTTTGTTTTCATATCTTCAAAAAGAATACAACACTCCCAGACATCTAGTGCCTACCTCAGAGTGGTATTATGAATATTAGTCATGTTAATGCCTCACAGGTACTTTGAAGATGAAAAGGACTAGTTAGTATCAAACCATGAAATGGCAGCCAAGACTTCCACAACAATTAGAGCAAAACGGAAAGGAGGCACCGCTGAGAAACTTGGAAGCAATACAGCCATGTATTTGTTTCTGTGCAAACCTTTTAATAATGAAAGCCTGTGAACTCCTCTTCAGATGAAAGAGGCTCAACTGTGTCTTTAATTAGATCATCCTATTGGAGCACAATATAGTGATAAAGAAGATTTAATAAAGCATTTTGTCTTTTTATTACTTTGATTTGATGCAACATATCTGCTCATCCAAGCAAGATGTTTAACTTCAAAAGCAGTTCTGTCCACCCTCCCCCTGACCAATAAATAACTCCAAGGGGGAAAAAGAAAACAATATATTTGGAGCATCCCTAAGCTGCTGAGTGATGAAAAGATTCATCATTTTTTTTCTACTGTGGACACGGGTCTTTTAATTAGTGCTTTACTTTTCTCTTGCAGCTGATAGGATTGTAAGAGTTTAAATGTTACTAGTTATTGATTAAAACATATGGTAAAGTAATTTGGGGGGGAAAATCTAATTACTCCACACCATGGTAAGTCTTCCATGTTTGACATGATCCTGGATAGGCCCATTAGACTGGGAATTTTAGGAATAAACAAAATTAAATCATAAAACTGTTGGCACAGAATTCTCTGCATCATGACAAACTTACTCTAAACATCTTTTTTGTATGTAGATCTGTAATTAGATTCAGTGCTTGAATTTAAGATTTTGGCCAAGCTAAGCCTGGAAACACAAAAACAGAATATTTAGGAGGTTAAGGAATTAGTTTTTGGAATTTGTTTACTTTTTTAAGGCATCTTAACAGTAATATTAGCATAGATGATTGTATTAGCCGGAGAAAACTTCAGACAAACCCATCCAAATAAGCTGGTAGACATGGAGTGAGTAGACTGGATAAAGACGAGAGGGAAGAGATGGACAAACCAGAGGAAGGGAACTACAAGATTATCAGCAAGGGCAGAGGGAGAATGAGCAACCCAGTCAGTTCGTTGTCTTAACTACACTAGATTTAAAAGGCCAGACTTTTTTGTCCTTATCAACAATGTGGCTATATTAGTGAATCCACAGACTCTTGTGGAGGCTGGCTTAAATCCTCAAGTAAGCAAAGAGAGAAAAAAAGAAAGCAGTCTCTCAGATGAGCCTGCAGGCCACGGTTGTTAAGTAACATTACAAATTTTTTTTATTATACTTTAAGTTCTGGGGTACATGTGCAGAACATGCAGGTTTGTTACATAGGTATACACGTGCCATGATGGTTTGCTGCACCTATGAACCCGGACATTAGGCATTTGTCCTAGAGTTCTCCCTCCTCTAGCCCCCCACCCCCACCACAGGCCCCAGTGTGTCATGTTCCCCTCCCTGTGTCCGTGTGTTCTCATTGTTCAACTCCCACTTATGAGTGAGAACATGCGGTTTTTGGTTTTCTGTTCTTGTGACATAATATTTCTAAGTGATTTTCTAGAACCTATCTTTTTCATGACACAAACAGACTTAAAAAAAAATAGTTATTCCCAACATTCCTTTTTCCACATGAAATCAATTGTTTCTATATTTCCCAATTTTGCATTCCTTAGTATTACCCTCACAGCTTTGGAAACAAAGAGACCTCAATTCAAGATCCTCCTTCATCATTATCTGAAGCTTCAGTTTTCCTATCAGTAAAATTGGAAATAATACAACTCCACTCATATCCTCTAAGCTTGGCCTTGTACCAACATCTTAATTCTCCTACTAGTTTTTCTGCAATTATATGTATTCAAGATTGCTCTAATAAACTGCACATATCCAGCTTAAATTGCTTTTTATTATTCATAAATTTTACAAGTGCAATTATCCATTTATTTAGGTTTTAACTGGTTATTAAGAAATACATAGACATATCTTTAAATTGTAAATCTATACAGAATAGAATACATCACATTGAGGACGTGGCCTGAATAGTCCTGTTTCTTGCAAGTAGGAGGAGATGAGGTCTACAACCAAACCTATCCACTGACATTAGCTCCTAGGAGTCAAGCCTCTACTAAACTAATGGGAAGGGGTCCTGATGGTAGGCAGAGTGTGGCACCTAGCAGTAGGCTCCATGCACTGCCTTGCCCACGGTGCCCTGGCGAGAGCAATCCCAGGCCTCCATGCAAGGAGGGCACCGAGATCAAAGCAAGTTACCTGAAAAGCGGCTTGGAAAATGGGATCTTTGTCGAGGTCTTTATGGTTACATGCAACAGAAACCAACTCAATCCAGTCTAAGCAAACAGGAGAACTCTTTGGAAGGAACTGAGGTGTCTAATAGAACCCAGAGATCTTTCTAGAACCTGAAAAGCCACCAAAAACCCAGGCAGGGGCCAGGCACGGTGGCTCACGCCTGTAATCTCGGCACTTTGGGAGGTCGAGGCAGGGGGAACCCGAGGTAGGAGTTCGAGACCAGCCTGACCAACATGGTGAAATCCCGTCTCTACTAAAAATATAAAAATTAGCCAGGCGTGGTGGTGCACACCTGTAATCCCAGCTACTCAGAAGGCTGAGGCAGGAGAATTGCTTGAACCTGGGAGGCAGAGATTGTAGTGAGCCGAGATCACACCACTGCACTCCAGCCTGGGCAACACAGTGAGACTCCATCTCAAAAATATAAAATAAAAATAAAAGAACCCAGGCAGTTTCTCTCAATCTCTCTCTCCCTCTTCTCTTCAACATCCCACCCCACATCCCGCTTTTTTTTCTTTTTTTCTTTTTTTTTTTTTTTTTTTTTGAGACAGGGTCTTTCTCTGTTGCCCAGGCTTGAGTGTAGTAGCATGATCATGGCTCACTGCAGCCTCCACCTCTTGGGCTTAAGCAATCCTCCCACCTAAGCTTCACAAGTAGCTGGTCCTACAGGCACGTGCCACCATGCCCAGCTAATTTTTACATTGTTTTTGCAGAGACAGGGTCTCACCATGTTGCCCAGGCTAATCTCAAATTCATGGGCTCAAGCAATCTTCCCACCTCAGCCTCCCAAAGTGCTGAGATGAGAGGCGTGAGCCACTGCACGCGGCTCTCTCTCCCTTTCTCTCCACACCACCTTTTCCTGTGGTGAAACATGGCTGTCTAACAGCAATTCTCATGTTTACAGCACTGAGTTATAGCCACTCACAGACACCAATTCTGCACATCAGTTCAAAATTGCCTGGAAGAGATTCTGAAGGCCCCTGCTTGGATCAGATGATACTAACATGACTGCCAGAGTCCAAAGCCTGAGCTGAAGGTAAAGTCCTCAGAAAAAGTAATCACTGTGAAGATCCTCACTCTAAATGTTTCAACTAAAAGAAAATATCAGAAACTGGAACAAATCAGCAGCCAAAACAAACCAGTGCTGAGCCTCAGCATCTGGGCGTGTGGCAACAGAGCTACCCGTGCATCATCTGCCTCGAGTGAAGTTGAGCTCTTAGGACTCAGCCTGAGAGATGGAAATCAAGTCCCCAGCCATGGAGACTGAAGGATACAGAGTTTTGAAAATCTAACTGGCAGGCCCATGCCTAACACTTGGGGTGTCCAGAGAAAGAATGCAAACAAAGGCCCACATGCGCAATATCTAAATATTTAAAATTCTAGGCTGGGTGCCGTGGCTCATGCCTGTAATCTCAGCACTTTGGGAGGCTGAGGCAGGTGGATCACCTGAGGTCAGGAATTCAAGACCTGCCTGGCCAACATAGTGAAACCACATCTCTACTAAAAATACAAAAATTAGCCAGGCATGGTGGCAGCTGCCTGTAGTACCAGCCACTCGTGAGGCTGAGGCAGGAAAATCACTTGAACCTGGCAGGCGGAGGTTGCAGTGAGCCAAGATCACACCACTACACTCCAGCCTGGGTGACAGAGTGAGACTCCGTCTCAAAAAAAAAAAAAGAAAATTTAAATTAAAAATTAAATTTTAAATCTAGCTTACTAACATGTTAAATAAAATGTTTTAGCCTCTGACCTTGACAAGTATACCTTCATAACAACCTGGAAGGCCAGGTTCCAATTTAGAATTATCAGACTCCTCAGAGCTCCACGTTGGAACATGGTGGCATGAGACGGCTGGACCAAGAGCCATTCCCTTTCATCGCCACCCCTGGCATGTGAAAGGGGCCTCCCACAAGTATATGGGCACCTGTCCCACACCTCCAAGCTTTGTCCACGGCCCTCTCAAATAGCCCCCCTGTGGGCCCAGGTGATAAGAGGCACAGACTCTGGAAATGGACTAAGTGGGGGAGGAATTTCAGAGTCACTGGGACCCAAAGCATGGTCTAGAGCAGGGTTTTTCAATCTCTGGACTATTTGCATTTTACACTGAATAAGTCTTTCCTGTTGAGAGGAAAGAGCGAGCTTTTTCTGTGCACTGTAGAATGTTTAGCAGCATCCCTGGCCTCTACCTACTAGATGCTATAGAACCATCCAAAATTATAAAAACCAAGGCCGGGCATGGTGGCTCATGTCAGTAATCCTAGGACTGCAGGAGGCTGGGGTGGGCGAATCACTTGAGGCCAGGAGTTCGAGACTAGCCTGGCCAACATGGTGAAACCCCATCTCTACTAAAAATCCAAAAAAAATTAGTCGGGTGTGGTGGTGCGCACCGGTAGTCCCAGCTACTCAGGAGGCTGCTACAGGAGAAATGTTTGAACCCGGGAGGCGGAGGTTGTAGTGAGCCAAGATCACGCCACTGTATTCCAGCCTGGGCAACAGAGTGTGACTCCATCTCAGAAAAAAAAAAAATAAATTATAAAGATCAAAACAGTCTCCTGACACTGCCAAATGTCTCCTGGTGGTGGAAGGATTGCTGCAAACTTAGAACCACTGACCTAGAAAAGAAAAGTTTGTGCTGTGAGAAGGAGCAGAGCTGGGGGAGGGCTGGAGTTGTGGGGAAGGGGTGGAGCAGGGGGCTCTCTAAAGCACAGGGACCAGAACAGCAATAACTGTGCACCAGGCTCTACGTTAACTATCTTCCAGAATTATTTTCTCTCATCCTCCTAACAACTTGGCAAGGTACATACTATTAACCCATCTTACGGATGAGGGAACTGAGGTTTACAGAAGTTAAGCAACTTGCTGAATTTTACACATCTAGAAACTGGCAGAACCAGTCATCAAACTTAGATCTATTAGTGCCAACTCAGCCTGCACTTAACTTACTATAAGCCCAACTAGAATCTCAGATCTTGAAGTGACCTTCATAGTAAAATGACACAACTTAATTCTCTGTCAGACATGGAGCAGATTCATCTATGCTAGTGAAATGGTATGTGACGATGAATATAACGGACTGTCTTCTTCTGTTTAGAAAAATATCCAAGAGATGAAAAAAGGTTATTCCTGACTTTAATAGCAACACTAAAATATTTTTAATTATGTCTGAGTGGAAAAGATCTCCCCCAGTCTCTAATTCATTACTTAATGTAATTTTAACTAAAACGAGAATCGCTTTTTTGAAACCAGTAAAGACTTTGTATGTGCAATTAAGCAAATACTAAAGTAAGACACGTATAAATTAAGATAAATGCCTATGTTAGTAGGGCCATAGAATCACCTAGCTACAGTATTGTAAGGGCAGGGAGTACATTGTCCTTATTTCTGATCTAGCATAGGATGTCATACATAAAAAGCCCTCACAAACTTTTGTTGAATGGATGAATGGCTTTGAATTTCTGTAAATAATTTTAGTTCAAGAAATACACACTCCTCCACCCACGGGAAGATTTTGGATAATTGCCTCAACTTTTTATTTAACTTTAGCTGTATAAAAATAATCTCTCAGAGAGGCTTGGAATGTGTCACATTTTAAAATTTTAAAACAAATTTCGTGTTTGGTGCAGTGCAGTTCCCATGAAGCAAGGTTTCCAGCAAAACTAAATAAACATGTGGCATCAGAAAGCTCAAATGCATTAATAAGTACATTTGCATGCACTGGGCCAAGGGTAATAGTACACAAGGGCAAAGGTTAAACAGTTGGGGGCCTTGGTTTAATAGCAGACCTGAACTGTTATTTAAATGTCACAAATGTCAGTGTTCGTCTTCAAATGGTATTACAGTAGGATTAGTGTCCTAAGCCTTGCTCCAATTTATGGAGAATCAGGGAGAATGATTCTCGTCAACTTGGTCCAAAGCAGGAGAAGATTGATTTTCCTTTACCACTCAGTCTGCTTTTATGAGTTTTCCAGACTCTACCTTCCCAGCCTGCTTCATGAATGGAAACTGCCAGATCTGCATGCAGGCCATGTGTGAGCAGTGAATCTGAAAGAGTTATGGCTCATTGAGAAACCAACAAAGAAAATGCTGCCACTCTCAGCCACCTTCCCCCAGCCAGGGCTCCCTGAAATTGTCAGAACCAGCAGTGGCTTAAGCCATGGAACAGGTGTAGGACCAGCCAACCCAATTTTTCCACCAATGTGCCAATGGCAGAGGCCAGCAGAATCAGGGAGGGGAAGCACATCTCATGTCTCCGTCATCGTCATTTGTCTTTGCTCAACTAGGAAAAGGTACGTGTTTCTGAGGTCGATCTTATTATTTTTTGTTTTTATTGGTTATTTTGTTATTATTAGCAATAAAAATGTGAGCACATATGACGTGCCAAGTGCAATACACATAGCATCTTATTGTACTAAGGCTCACAGAGCTATGTGAGGTAGCTATTACTATGCTTACTTTAAACAATAAAGATGGCCAGGTGTGGTGGCTTACATCTGTAATCCCAGCACTTTGGGAGGTCAAGGCAGGAGGATTGCTTGTGCCCAGGAGTTTGAAACCACTCTGGGCAACAGAGCGAGACTCCTGTATGAACAAAAAATAAAAATAGAAACAAATTAGCCGAGCATGATGGTGTGTGCCTGTAGTCTCAGCAGGCTGAGGCGGGAAAATCTCATGAGCCCAAGACATGGAGGCTGCAGTTAGCCATGATCGTGCCACCTCCATCCTGGGTGACAGAGCAAGACCTGTCTCTAAAAAAATAAAATAAACAATAAAGATAAGACTAAAGGTCACATAACTTGGCAAGGATTCCCAGATTTCAAGCACCAGCCTCTTCATAATTATGTAAATGCAGTGACTCGAAGAGAAGGAAGAGGTAAAAAGATCTAAAGGCCCCAGAGCTTCATCCCTTAAAGTGCTGCCCACCGTGGACAGAGATAGGGTGATGTAGTTCAAGGGGCTGCAGCATTTGAGGTCTCAGCCTTCATTAGGACACCCCAAACGACAGGGGAGTGCCTTTCAAGGTGTTGAACAACCTCCAAATGAGAACCGTGTCTATCCTTGACATAGCTCTTTCCTCTTCAGAGCTTTGGGCATATCATGTAAGTGATTTCCAAACAGAAGGTAGAGCCTTTCTGACCACAAAGAGAGCACAAAGGATGTCACAGCAGGTCATGGAGACCTTACTGTGAGCGTCTTGAGCTCTGAGGGGAATGGCAGCCCAGGTGAGCAAAGAGAATCAGCTGCTTCTCCCCTCCAGTCTTCTCCACCGTCCAGGCCTTTGAGATTTACTGTAACGTTAGAAAGGAAATTAACTGCATGATGTGCTGGGGTGTGTGAGTGTGTGGGTGGCGTGAGGAGGCTCCCAGAGAGTCCACAATAAAAATATTTGAGAAAATAGCTCCTGCACAGTAAGGAATCAGAAATGCATTTAGATCTCCAGAAATAAAACACTCAGGACAGCCAGGCCCCTCTCCAGTAAGCATTTTTTTTTTTTTTTTTTTTTGAGACTGAGTCTTGCTCTGTCGCCCAGGCTGGAGTGCAATGGTGCGATCTCGGCTCACTGCAAGCTCTGCTTCCCGGGTTCAAGCGATTCTCCTGCCTCTGCCTCCTGAATAGCTGGGATTACAGGTGTGTACCACCACGCTCAGCTAATTTTTGTATTTTTAGTACAGACGGGTTTCACCATGTTGGTCAGGCTTGTCTCAAACTCCTGACCTTGTGATCCACCCACCTCGGCCTCCCGAAGTTCTGGGATTACAGGCGTGAGCCACCGCGCCCGGCTTTCAGTAAGCTTTTTTTTAAGTGTGCTGTCTATTTTTCTTTTCCTCATTTCAGTTTGATCAGATGACACTAATAAACAATCATATAAATACATGTCGTGGGGCCATATTGACAATTAATGAGATTAATGCAAAAATATGGTAAGATTGATGCCGGCTGGGTGCGGTGGCTCATGCCTGTAATCCCAGCACTTTGTGAGGTCGAGGCAGGTGGATCACTTAAGGCCAGGAGTTCGAGAACAGCCTGGTCAACATGGCAAAACCCTGTCTGTACTAAAAATACAAACATTAGTAGGGTGCAGTGGTGGGCGCCTGTAATACCAGCTACTCAGGAGGCTGAGACTCGAGAATCGGTTGAGCCCAGGAGGTGGAGGTTGCAGTGAGCCGAGATCACGCCACTGCACTCCAGCCTGGGTAACAGAGAAAAGCTACCCTGTCTCAAAATAGATAAAATAAAATAAAATAAAATAAAAGCCACACTGAAAAAATAATGTTTAACTAATAATCACTGTCCTTCATATTCTGCAAACAAAAAATGCAGTTAATGCCTACTAGGCGCCAGGCATTAGTGGGCACTTTACATAATGAATTTTTTCCTTCACAACAGACTTGTGAGGTAGATGATATTATTCACTCCTTTTACAGAAGAAATGATTGTGTCTCAGAAAAGCTGCATGACTTTTCCAAAGTCCCCTAGAAATAAAACTCTGAACTGAGGTCTTTGATTCTATAACTCTTGTTTGTTTCATGTCAGCATTTTGACAGTTCAGCAAAGCAAACAGTCCACATGGGCAGTTACAAAGAAGAGGCTAATGAAAAGGTCATTATTAAATATAGATTTTATTCTTACAAAACGTTGCCTAGATGAGTTTAGGTTGCTTACATTAGTAGTGTCCAGGGCCTACACACTTTAAGTTGA
Organism: Papio anubis; assembly: GCF_008728515.1. Classification (NCBI taxonomy): domain Eukaryota; kingdom Metazoa; phylum Chordata; class Mammalia; order Primates; family Cercopithecidae; genus Papio; species Papio anubis. The sequence continues at coordinate 16,086,894 of NC_044978.1, forward strand.
AACTACATAGACCAAGTAAAGATTTATCATCATTTTTAAAAATTATTATTGAATTGGTATTAAGATCAACCATCATGTAATTCTATCCAGCTTCAACTTACCTGATAATTTGATTTTATTCACTGTGGTCATTTCTGCCATTAAAGTCTCTTATTTTCACTATTCATCCATACACACAAACACACACACACACACACACACACAAATTGGATTTAAGCAAGAATAAGGAGAGATAGCAGAAATCAAAGCAACTCTTCTTTTGTATCTTCAAGGTTAATTAGTCCATACTTTATTTTTGGTTTTTTTGGAAAATTGTCTTCCATATTTAAACAAAGTTTGAATCCCCACTACTAAAAATTTTCCACAAAAAAAGATGAAAACAACAACTACCTACAGCTCCCAGGAATGATTGGGCAAAAAATAATTTTTAAAAAAAATCATTTGATCTGGATTTATTTATTTATTTATTTATTTTTTGAGATGGAGTCTTGCTCCGTCACCCAGGCTGGAGTGCAGTGGCGTGATCTCGGCTCACTGCAACCTCCCCCTCCCAGGTTCACAGGATTCTCCTGCCTCAGCCTCCCAACTAGCAGGAATTACAGGTGCCCATCACCACGCCCAGCTAATTTTTTGTATTTTTAGTAGAGACGGGGTTTCACCATGTTGACCAGGCTGGTCTTGAACTCCTGACCTCATGATCCACCCGTCTTGGCCTCCCAAAGTGCTAGGATTACAGGCATGAGCCACCGTGCCCGACCTGATCTGGATTTTTATGTTAGATGTGGACATTAGAAAATAACCTACTGTGTATTATCATATCAATTGATTTTTCAAAAAAACAACATAGAAAAATCTCTTTAAACTGGAGTTTAAATGTATGTCATAAGTGACCAGATTTTATTCTGATGTCTATACCAGAAAATGTTACACTCTAGTCATTTTTTCTCTTTGCAATAATATTAAACATTTGCATCCTTACTAAAATGTTTGAGAATCAGTTGGTCCTAAAATGGGAGCTGATGGGACAGAGTAGCTGCTTGACTGATCAGAAGTAGAAGTAAAGGAACAGGGCAGTCTCCTTTGAGGGCAAAAGAGGTCCCAGGGAAGTGTTGGTAGGAGAAACAGGGTCCAGGGAAACAAATGTTCTTGGGCTATGAAAAAAGGCTTTTCAGTTTGTAACAAAAATCCAATTCAACTTATAAATTAACCTTTTCTTAGTTCACTAATAATCTGAAAATAATGTCTACATTAAGCTAGAAAGTAAAACCATTCAATTAAGGAATTATAAGTATCAATATGAACTAAGAACTTTCTGACCGTAAATGTATAATAGCTCTTTTGTTAATTTGTAAAATAAGTCCAGGAAATATTTTGATAGATTAATACTCCAATGAGTAGCAAGTTACATTTTTCCAGCACAGTAATACGGTCTGTTTTATTGAGCACCAAACAGAAAGTTGCAAAAATACCCACTGGATAACAATCTCTACACTGTTAAATTTTAGCAGGTGGAATTTCAGCTTGCCAAAGACTCAAAATTAGGAAACTGCTCTTCCAGCCATCTCCAGACTGCCAACCCTTTATTTGGTGAACTGAAAACTGTAGGAAGATTGTCCTTAAGTATGCGATTAGATCTTGAACCAATCTTTTGTCTTCTACTACATTCCAAAGAAGTCTTTATGCCAGGCAAATAACTCAATGGTACATTATAAAATGGATAAAGGAGGAATGATGGAACATCAGTAAATGCTGAACATGAGGTCTCTGAAACTGAATCTTGCTTCTGGAAGTTCATCCAGTTTACCCAAAAGGCAGTAATAAGAATTACTGGATACATCAAACAGAGAGGAGATCCCTTTATAGGAGAGAATAAAACAAAATAATTAAGCTACATATGGAAATTCACTTCACTATTGTTAGTTTCTTCTACTAACGTGTCTTAACATGTTTTAAATTTAATATTATTTGCCATTAAACAATATAAAGAGTTTTATCCTGCCTGGAAAGAAAAATAGTCACAAGCATTATATTAATTCGATGAGCTAGGAAGACATGAGTTGTAAAACATTTAATATAGGACCGCAGTGGTTATTCGCAACTGAATAATGAATTGCATGTCACACAATGTATGATAGTTATCTGGGCTGCTTAAGTTACAGCTAAGGAATTATTGGTCTCCCTTATCTGAAAGACCAAATGTAATATGAGATCAAAGAAAGTAATAATTGTGCAGGAAACAACATCTAAAAAAAATTCCTCTGAGGATGAAAAACTGGTTTATAAAGTTCAAGATTATCATTTTAGGTTACTCAAGTTGGATCAAACATTTTAAGCAATATTTTGAATAGACTATGTGCAGCAGAAATAAACACTAAAAAATTACCAAACTGCCAAACCAGAGAGTCCTTGTGGGGATGGAACAAAACAATATGTGAAGTTATTTTTAGCCATTTACAAGGCATGAGAAAAGTCCATATAATAAAGACAACATGATTATGTGACTTGGTTTCATTGAAAAGAGAAGGCCTTCAAAGTCTACTCCAGAAGCCCCTTAGACCAAATCGAATCTCTATAAGCAAAGGAGGAGACAATAGGAGATTTCTGGTCCCTGCCAACTGATGACACCTGTGTTTTCTGAATTGGCAGCCCCTGGTGACTCAAAGGTGGGTACATGAAGCATTTGAAGAAGATTGATGGGTGGTTCAAACCAACAGTTAGTCATTGAATCAGGTACCAACCTAGATTATTTTACTCTCTTACCAAAGCAATCCAACAAAGAAAACTTTAGGAATTCATTAACAACTGATTACAAGACATAATTTACTACCATCCTTAAAGACCTACAGAGACAGAAGACATCACATGACCTCCCCATCTTGCATAGGCTTCCCTAGCAAAAATTCTTCCCTCAAAAACGTCTCCATACAAAACTCAATTGAGATTAAGTGAAAATTTTTCATTCAACACTCTATACAATATTAACTATCTAAACATTTGAAACTGGGTATTTGCAAAGAAGGGAAAGAAAGATTAATAATAGTTATCTCTGAGTGACATTAAGAGTGATTTTTAGCTGCTTTTTTTTCTTTGCTTTTTTTTTTTTTTCTGAGACGGAGTCTTGCTCTGTCACCAAGACTGGAGTACAGTGGCGCGTTCTCAGCTCACTGTAACATCCGCCTCCCAGGTTCAAGCAATTCTCCTCCCTCAGCCTCCTGAGTAGCTGGGACTACAGGCACATGCCACCACACCTGGCTAATTGTTTTTGTATTTTTAGTAGAAACGAGGTTTCACCGTGTTAGCCAGAATGGTCTCGATATCCTGACCTCGTGATCCACCGCCTCGGCCTCCCAAAGTGCTGGGATTACAGGCAAGCCACCGCACCCGGCCTATCTTTTCTTTATTTTCCTAGATGAATACAATAAGCACATATTACTTTTATAAAATCAGAAAAACAAAAAGTTTTAAGAACTATCCACAATAAGGACTTCAAGTGGAGGTAACAGATGATTTTTCATTCCCCCTTTTACTTATGTCTATGTCTCCCTTTGCAAACACAATCATGTTTCTAATACTTTCCACTTCTCTCTGTTGACTCTTTGAAATGTTCTATGAGCACTTGGGTCTCATTTGTTATGCCTACGAATGGGGAAAAAAATCTCCGGAGATACTGTCACACAGTACTAGGTTAAGACTTTAGCAAGCCAAGTGTGGATATGATTTCTCAGCTATGCCTACAGGATAACAATTGCCATTAATTTTCTCCTGATTTAAAGGTATGGTTTTTGTGACCATTTACCTTACTGTGGTCTAATAATGCAACTGTAATATTAATTAATTCTATACAGTCACCATTCTACAGAAAAATAGTCCTGAAACAAACCACATTCTTTTCACATTTTAAAATTCTAGGGACAATATAGCTGATTGTGGTGAATAAATAAACACATATAATTAATACAGAAAGCAAGAATACAAAACCAACTCTGGGTAAGAAGTTTGTTTCATATCAACCACGGTTAAATTTGTATGATCTTAACGTTGTATTTTACCTTCTGTGTTACACACTCTAAATCAAGCCTGTCCTCTCCCTGAAGCTCTCCCCAACCACTCACCCACACAGATCTCCCTATATTTCCATAGCCCTGTCTGGGGTCTGCGTACCCTGTCCATTTGGACTACCTTGTACCAGTGACAGCCAGACATACAAGTGACACACATTTGAGAAGACAGGATAGATTATATAGAAAAATAGATATAGAGATATATAATCTATCACTATCCTGTTTTTCCCAGTGGATTCCTTATGCCATTTTACACGCCCTCCCCCACTCCACAACAACCTTTCTGTTGATCTCAGTGTCTGGCACCATGTACAGCAAATATCTCTTGCTTGGTTGATTTGAAAGACGATGCGTGGCCTTATTTTCTCAATCTACCAACCCAGCATCCTTACCTGGGTCCAGCCACAGCCCTGATGTCATAACTGGGAGACAATGTGTTGGAATCAAGCGTTCCCCAGGCTGGAAGCCAGGACATCCAAACACCAGGTTCCAGTTCTGCTAATTCCTACTACTGCGCCCTTGGACAAGGTGTTTCACCTTCTTGGCTGCCATTTCCCCATTTGTAAATCAAAGTTCGAGACCAGGTAAACGTTAAGGTCTACTCCAGGTCTTAAGTGCTATAATTCCACATGTTTAGAACCCTATTTAGAGCTTCCCTGTCCAATATGGTAGCTACTAGCTTTAAAGGGGCCATTTAAATTCAAATTAAAATTCACTGAAATTAAACAAAGTTAAAATTCAGTTTTCAGTTGCACTAGCCCCATTTCAAGTTCTCAATAGCTGCATGTGACTACTGGCTACTGTTTTTGGACAACAGATATGGAACATTTTTATCATGGCCAAAAGTATAATTGGACAGGTCTGGAGTACAGTGATATATTAAATACCATGTTTGTCCTTCTAGTGGTGTGCCAACAGATCTAATTAATTTTAATTAAGTATATTATTCTCATTTCATTGTCAGTTTCAATACTCATAATTCATATATTACAAATGCAACATGTACTTTATTTTAAATGACAGTCACTTGGAAATGCTCCTTTTACTTGGAAAAATATATCTACAAGTATCATGACTAGAGTGGCAAGCTGAAAAACAGGAGCCCAAGATCTACCATTCCCATCCAGATTCCCACGTTCAGCCAGGCTGAACTCTGTTTTCCCACCCCTCACACTTGGCAGTTTTCTGTAAGCATGTCTTTGTCCACTTTCTTCCATTAGACCATTTCTCTTTCCTCCCATGTCCCTCCCCAGGTCCAAATTCATCAAGATCCTTTCCACAGTTATGCTGCAGCAAAGCTGGGAAGAAATGCATCCAAATGCAGCCATGGTAGCTTAGCAACAGGGATCAGGATGGGTGGTTAAACAAGTTGCATGAAAGAAATGCCCAGGTAGTCAGGTAGCATGCGACCTTGCCTCAGTTTGCATTATCAGATATGAGAAAGCTACATGGTGAATTTGCCGAGTCTGGGACTGCCTGAGAAGGTAGTAGCTCAGTTCACCAAAATACATCAAAAAATAAAATGAGGGGACAAAGTAAGTCATGAAAGAAGGTTTCTTTGGGTCATTAGCAACTGCTGAGGCAGTCTGCCCCTCGTGTGCTTCTGGAGAAATACCAAAATTCTCTGCCCAGAAGCCCACCCAACCCTAGTAGACAACATGGAACCAGACTATGTGAGCATGTGAAGTGTCAACCCCAGCACCAGGGAAAGGGGCAGGACTCCCTTCCTCAGCCCTGACTGAGAGTTTCCAGTCATAAACTCACAGTCAAGGTATCCTTTGTATGAATCACTGCAGTGTAAGAAAATCTATCCCTCTGTGTTTTTGTTACTCCAGTTGTCTGGTACTCCACGACAGATGTCACCATCCATTATCTATTGAAAGTCATGTCTTCCTCCTCAGACCTGCCATAACACTTTATATCATTCTTGAGATACTTACAATGCACCCCTACTGTTTCCTGTCCATTTCTTAATTCCTCTACAAGACTGTGAGTTATAACTGGTACTTTGTACTTCTTCTATATACCAGCATTTTAGCACAATGAGTAGCTTACTAGGAGATGAACAAATACGGAATCTGACAAGAAGTGGATGACTCCATGAAGTGAATGAATGGATTTATGAAAGAATACTCTATAGCTAATCTGATTGTAACAGCCTCAAAATAATCCAGGTCTTACAGTGTCTCACCTTTACCCAGTCTTTCATACATGACTTATTTAAATCCTCTTTCTTTAAAGAGACGTGTCAGCTGGTCACATCAGAGTAAACGTCCAGCAACAATGTTAACTGCAAGGGTGTGTTGTTGATGTGTACAGTAGGTTGAACACTAGTAAGGAATGCTATTCTGAACTGAATTGTACCTTATTTTCTACTTAGTTCTTCTTCATTTAAAATAGTTATGATAATTCTTTTCAATTTTTAAAAATTATTATGGGTACATGATAGCAGTATACATTTATGGGGTACATGTGATGTTTTCATAAAGGCATATGATGTGTAATGATCAAATCAGGATAATTAGGGTGTTCATTGCCTCAAGCATTTATCATTTCTTTGTGCCACAAACATTCCAATTCCACTCTTTTCGTTATTTTAAAATATACAATAAGTTATTGTTAACTATAGTCACCATGTTGTGCTACAGAACACTAGATCTTATTCCTTCTATGTTTTTGTATCCACTGACCATTCCTACTTTATTCCCTCCTCCCACTACCCTTCCCAGTCTCTGGTAACGATCATGCTACTCTCCCCATAAGTTCAATTGTTTTAATTTTTAGTTCCCACATATGAGTGAGAACATGTGAAATTTGTCGTTCTGTACCTGGCTTATTTCACCTAACATAATGTCCTCCAGTTTTATCCATGTTGTTGCAAATGACAGAATTTCTGCATTCTCTTTTTTTTTTTTTTTTCTTTTGAAGACAGGGTCTCACTGTGTTGCCCAGGCTGGAGTGCAGTGGTGAGATTAGGGCTCACTGCAGCCTCGACCTCCCTGGGCTGAAGCAATCCTCCCACCTCAGCTTCCCTGGTTGTTGGGACTACAGGTGCATGCTACCATGCCCAACCAATATTTTATTCTTTTTTATGACTGAATAATATTCTACCGTGTATATGTACTATATTTTCCTTACCCACTCATCTGTTGATGGACAGTTCGGTTGCTTGCATATCTTGGCTATTGTGAATAGTGTTGCAATAAACATGAGAGTACAGATATCTCTTCAGTATACTGATTTCTTTTCTCTTGGATATATACCCAGCAGTGGGATTACTAGATTGTATGGTAGTTCTATAGTTTTTTGAGGAATCTCTACTGTTCTCCATAATGGCTGTACTAATTTACATTGCCACCAACAGTGTATGAAGGTTTCCCTTTCTCCACATTCTCACCGGCATTCATGATTACCTCTCTTTTGGATAAAAGTCATTTTAACTGGGGTAAGATGAATTCTCACTGCAGTTTTGATTTTATAATTTTTGATATCATTAATTGGATTCAAATAAAAGTATCTAGACATGGTAAATTTACTTCCACATATGTAAGATAATACATGTATGAAGTTATTCATTATGACATTGTCTTTAAAAATAAAAGATTAGAAACTCAGTGACAATCAATGGGTGCTACAGAAATAAGTTATGATATAGACATTCAATGGAATGATATGCAAATGTTTAAAGAAAGAAGAATGCTTTCTACCTAATGCATTCCAAAGTAATTCATTACATTGTTGTCTGTAATACAAAATATTAGAAACTATATGAAGGTCCATCAATGGGGATAGATAAATAAAGTGTGGTACATCAGTAGAATGATATACAATTATGAAAAATGAGGCTACTCTGCATATATAGAAAGATTTACGAAATATATTGTTAAGTAGAAAAAGCAAGCTCAATAACTTTTTTTTGAGAAAGTCTTGCTCTGTCACCCAGACTGCAGTGCAATGGTGCAATCTGGCTCACTGTATGCAGCCTCAACTTCCTAGGCTCAAGTGATCCTCCTGCCTCAGCCTCCTGAGTTATCTGAGACTACAGGCACACGCCACCATGCTTGGCTAATTTTTTATTTTTTTATAAAGACAGGGTCTCCCTATGCTACCCAGGCTCGTCTCAATCTTCTGGGCTCAAGTAATTCTCCCACTTCGGCCTCCCAAAGTGCTAGGATTACAGCCGTGAGCCATCTCACCCTGCCAGAAACAAAATTGATAGTGTGTTAATTTTTGTATGAAAAAAAGGAGACAATTTAAGATATATTGGCATAAAGAAACTCTGAAAGAGTACACAAGAAACTAATAAAATGGCTATACAAGGGCAGTAGAATTGGGTTCATGAGGGATGTGGGGTGAGCAAAACTTTTCATAATATACCATTTCATATTTCTGTTTTTACCCTTGCAAGTGCACTACTTATGCAAAATATTTAATAGACATTTCCATTATCATGCTACATTCATTTAATGAATGAATTTTAAAAGAATCCTTAACATATCATTCTTCATTACTCTCTCACCAAGTTTCCTTTCTGTTCTCTGCCCCACGACCACGTTCTATATCAAATGCCTTTTTTAACACTCACTATGACCCAGGTGAGGGAAACAGCTGGGGCAGAGCACTTTGGAAAGGATTGGTTTTGATCCCATTTGAAGCCTAACAAGACCTAATGCTAAATTTAAAAAAAAAAATAGTTTGGGGAATGTGTTTGCCTAAAAATGAAAGGTGGGGTGTGTAGGCTGGGTAATATCTGAAAATTTCAATAATACAGAATTGTGTTGTACCTGCTTCATGCTAACTTTTAATGGTCTCATTATCAATGAGTTTAATAATAATGTTTTCATTCTTGAATGAAGGCAATGATTCTCACTCACTCTCTGAAGAACTCATGAACTTTTTATTTCATTAGCCAAAACAGATTTTAATAGGGGAAGGTAACTGAATAGCCCTATTGAAATTTCTTTTTTAATATCACACCAACTTCTTAAATATTGAAGTCATTGATCTATATTTGGAAACCTGTAATCATCTAAGGTCTTCTACAACCTTCCATTTATTAGAAATAAATTCACACAAAAAAGCAACAATGTTTAAATTTGGTGTTCAAAAGACCCTCTCAGCAAGAGGTAATAAAATGTCAGTCCCATTTAAATGAGACATTATTGACCCCCATTAGTAGGACACGTGCTTGACTTGACTTTTTCTAAGGGTGGTGATGGATTTGCTCTTGTCCATCCACACACTCTTGCCCTGTCCTCTCATGACCTGGGGCAGACATGTGCTGGACAGCTGGCTGGACCGCTGGCTGGACCAGGTCTGTAGCCTCTGAACAAAGCAAACCTTGCTGGCCCACACAAAGACTGAATCTGTGACCTTGTTCTCATTAGCTCAATGCCCTAATCACTTGAGCTAAACAGCTACAAAAAATATATAGATTGAGCTTTGTGTAGATATATGTCTGTGTGTGGGCGTAAAAGCCAGGAATAAAATAATATATAACAACAAGCACGAAGCTGGTGCTTGGGCATTAAAGGAGGTCCTCCTATAAGTTATGTATCTTGTATGCCATGCCCCAGTGGCATTTTCCAAGCTGAGAGCCAAAATATAATCGCCTTAAAATAATTTTATTTCAGTTCTAATATAATATGATTCTAACTCCAGAAAGAAATCAATCCTTGAAATTAGTAATTAGGCACGTGTACAAGGAGATCCCAGGAAGCAATAGATTCCACAGCTTATATGATCTGGGTTCTCCTGAACCTTGGACTGAACAAGGAAGTAGAGATTAAGACTAGAGCTAAAGGGGAAAACAAGAGGCAAAATTTTGTCACTAGAAGATACTTTGTCACTAGAAGTTGTTTATTCAGGCAAAGTTTCATGAAAGAAATACCTATGCTCCGTCAGTTAATCTAGAACTGTTGGTGAGTATCCAGTGTGCTGTGCCTCAGAACCTCTTGCTATAGAGATCTACTAACAGGAAGAGGACCTCCTCTCGTGAAATTCATGATCATGGAGAAAGTCACTGAAGACCAGATTCCCAGGATTCTACTTATCCCTGAATAGACAGCTATTCCAGTACAACTAATAAGGGTCACCAAGACTGCAGGCCCAATGCAAGACTCACCAAATGTGGAATATCTCAAATTAGATGAGAAATTTAAACACAAGTGCAATATGAGCAATTTCAATGTCATTGCTTTATTTCAGGAGATGAGATGAAGTTCAGCCCAGAAGCTCCTCCTCCTCACTCATTGGAATGGACCCTCTGTCAGGAATGACCTACAAGAGAATCTGGGACACATCTCCAGGCACAACATTAACCATCAACTACTGGGAGATGGTAACTGAACGTATATCTTGGGTCACAAGAATCATATTCCATGTTAACTATCCAAAAATGCTACTTTGAAGCTCCTCCACTTTTGAGAGATATAATTCTCCTCAGCATAAAGTTCCAACTCCTTAACCTGACATTCAAGAGAAATTCAAGGCTAAGTTTTCTTTGTCTTTGCATATCCATGCCGAGCAGATGGTTTCCCACATGAAAGAGCTTCCCACATAAAGAGCTCAATAAAGTATTAAATGAAGAAACAAGTGAATGGCTGAAGCTAATCCTAATTTATCCTTCCATGTGATCTCACTCTACTTCCCTTAATCTTTCCCTCCACTCATAATAGTCTTCTCTTTGTCCCATGAACATGGCTGGCTGTTCCTTCCTCCAGGCTTGTTTAGGATATTCTCTCTAACTAAGAGGATTACCTTTTATCAAGTGCTTATAACACTTTATATATATTTTCTCAATTAATCCTAAAAATTTAACAAAATAGTCACTATAATATCCATTTTATAGAAGATGTCCTTAAAAGCTAAGTAACTTCCCAAGATTACACAGCTAGAAAACAAGAGAACCAAGATTTGAACACAGATCTATCTGGTTCCAAAACTCTTCTCCCTTTCAGGGAATTATTCTTTCTTCATATCTCCAAATTCTGCATATCCAAAATTGCTTTGTCTTTTATGGCTTAATGCAAGCTTCAAGGAGAGGAACTCTTCCTGCCCATTCTATCCCATAGTGATCTCTCATTCTTTTAACTTAGCATTGTAAACTCAGTGTCTCAGATAACAATCATGGACTGCCTCAACACTCCATCTATTATTCTTTTTAATTTTTCACTAATCTATTCCTTCTCAGACTAACTAGATCAAAAGCTCATGAAGGGCAGATTCTACACATTGCACATCACTATATCTCTTCACAAGCATGGAAGAGACTTGTGCATGTGGTAGGCAGTCAACAAATATATCTTGACTGATTAATGTTGACATCTCTATCTTTCCACCAAAATCTGTGTACCAATTCCTATTATTATAAGGATACACCCCTTGAAGCGTTTACCTCCTAAGGTTATTGTAATAAAGGAAGAAAACTGGAAAGTTCCAAAGATTAACTATGTTTTTAAAAATATTTCAAAGTTTTTCCTTATTAAACTTCTGGGGCATCTCTACTTCTGAGAAGTCTAACACACCAGTGTTAGTGAGATCATCTTGTTAAGATTTTCCTTGTTTCCTTTGAGTACCCTCATTTTCAAAGGTTAATTACCTGGTTGTAAAAGTGCATTCCAGAATGAAATTTAACCTATGAGTTCTCCATGTTGAGCTGAATATTCTTAGCAGTTTTTTTTTTTTAAGTAGAAAGCCATCTGTTCAACCAATTTAAATACATACTTAAAGAAGAATAAAAAAATAGGAATACAGAGAGAGGTTCATGGATTTTAAGTACTTGTGAGTATTTGTAAAACACATTATGACTTTGATGCTTGGAAAAAATATGAAGTGATACTTTCTGCTATAAATCAGCACTGGTAAATAAAGAGGGACTAGAAGTTGGGATATCTTAAAGACCAAATTGTTTTGATCATCCAAAATGTTGATCATTTGTGGGCCATAGAAAAGAAAGACTTATTATTTTTGAATGGTTCAATTTCTTAGGAAGATAAAAAAATCACTTGAGAAAACATCAAATGGAATGTGGTTCTTATTAATATCACATAACCTTTCTCACAAAACTTTTCCCTTCCCCAGCCTACCTCCCATTAGAACCAAACTAAACACGTTGACAGCTCCAAGTTAGGAAGGCGTTAGGCCAATAGTCTATCCTTTGGATAAACTGAATCATTCATTCAATATCACTTTACTAGTTTTCTTCACGAATCAAATACATGGCGACAGACACTATTCTGCAGGGTTTAATCACACACAAGTGGCAAAAACCACAGAACACAGCGCCTAATCAGCCAGGCTTTCAACCATGGTCTTACTCTGTGCACATATGTCACTCCCATTATCATTAGTATCAATAAAACCCTGACATTTTACACACTTAGGAGAGGCTGGATCTCAATGTTTATGGTTTGATATGTTCTCATAAAAAGTATATCGCCTCATTACCAAATAAGTTTATACGAATTGGTATGTTTTAAATTGAATAACCTTCTCCAGAGTAGAATAAATCATGGATTTTTTTCATGAACAATTTTTGGATTATTTCTTTTCTATTCTAAATACTCATATGAAGCTAAAATTAGCATTTCATATTTAGAATTTTTAAGACAACCAATGAATTCTAGGATTTCACGTTTATTTTCAGTCTCAATAAACATTTATTAAAGAATGTGTGAATAAATTCAATCACCCAAACCTGGGAATGCAACCCACAATCATAAAGTGGTGTTCCCTAGAGGAGATCCCAGATGAAATTCAAAATAAAAGTTTCAAAAATTAAGCTCACATATGCCTCATATAGTTGACTCCACTTAGCTCTGAGTTTGAATCCCAGGAAGAAATAATCTTAAGATCCGGACAGAATTGCTTAAGCAGGGGTCAAAGATAATAGATGTCACTATATCTTTAGAATAAATAGCTTAAACCGGGCATGGTGGCTCAGACTGTAATCTCAGCACTGTGGGAGGCAGAAACATGGATCAGTTGAGCTCAGAAGCTCAAGACCAGCCTGGGCAACACGGTGAAACCCCATCTCTGCAAAAAATACAAAAATTAGCCTGGCGTGGTAGCTCACACATGTGGTCCCAGCTACTCGTTGGCTGAGGCAGGAGGATTACTTGAGCCTGGGAGGCAAAGGTTGCAGTGAGCCAAGATTACGGCATTGCCCCCCATCTGGGTGACAAAGCGAGATCCTGTCTCAAAAAAAAAAAAAAAAAAAAGTAGCTTGAACACTCCTTTGTATGAAAGAGGAGAGCCACTGGGGCCATCTCCTAAATCCCCAGGGCATCCCTGAGTTGGTGAACCCAGAGTCGTATGGCTGTACATCAAAACAAAACAAAACTGAGTTAACACCAACACTGCATTCTAAGATTATCCCATCCCCAACTCCCACCCCTGCTGCCACTGCCACTGTGTGTAGTCACATCTATTATTACTGCCACAATCATATCCAGGTGCAAACCTGCTCATGTAGCCTATAACCTGAGACACTCAACTGAGAACAGTGAAGGAGCCTGACATTGAGGGTGTGACCTTCCTACCCACTCCACTGGGGAGCAGGAGGAGGAAGACAATCAAGGCTGTGTGAGACCCAGGCTCCCTATTTTTATTACGGTGCTTAATCAAAATCAACATACCATGCAAACATTGGCATATATCATTTCACAACATCAAGTTTTTTATACAGTTAAACCATTAGCTTTTTGCCCAACAAGCTATAAGCTCAAAGAAGGCAGAAACATCTCCCTGGCTTTGCTAAAGTATTGCCTGCATAAAGCCTAATGCCTTTCATATTAGATGCTCAATAAATATGTGATGAATGCTAATAAATCAGAGAGCACACTAAAGAGCCAATCTGCATGGGTTTCATTCCTGCCTATGTGACAGTGTGATCCTAGTCACTTCTTTGTGCTTCACTCAGTCCCTTGTCTACAAAACAGGGATAACAATGGTATCTTAGTGGGTAATGGTGAAAAATCAGTAAGTTAGTATGAGAAATGCAGTTAGAACAGGAGCTGACACATACTATGTGCCATTATTATTAATTATTATCATCATCATCACCACAACCTCTAATTACTGGTGTAGGGTGGACCTTGATCAACTTCCAGAATATCATGCATTCCTACAGGTGTTCATCATCCTATGCAAGCATTTATCTGTATAATAAATCATCCTCCTTTTGTGAATGAAAAGACAGAGAGCACTACTTAATAAAATGAATTATTCCAAGGCCTGATGTTCTGCAATGTTTGAAAAGATCCTCCTGAGTAAGGAGCTTATCACCACACTTGCCATTTAGTATTTTTTTTAAAAGGTTGAATCTGAATTACTACCCAAGGTCCATTGCTATTAAACATGAAAAATAACTTCCACACGCATACATAATTTGCACAAAATCCCATCGGTGCGATTTTGACAGGTACGAGGAGACTCCCGATACTGCTAATTGTTCACTGGGCTTAACCTCAGATGATGATTCAGCTAAATGCTATATTGAATTTCATCATTTCCATTTCCCCTATTCCTGCAGTGACTCTCTGAGGGGTTTACGGTTTTCTAGAGTGGCCTGCCTGCTTGGGTGCATGCACTCAGGTCACTGTGGCGGACTGTGTGAGTGGAACAGGAATGGGAACATCTTAAAACGAAACAGCTGCGTCAGAAGTGGTCAAGGCTCGGGCGCAATATGATAGCTGCTATTAAACCCCACTTTGAGCTCCTCATGGCTTTGATGATTTCTTTCTTCCTCTCAAAAGTTTATCATTCTTTTCCTGACTTTAAGTCGACCTCATAAAATCAGCCCTATTTTTGTTTTGGTTCATATTAAAGTTTTGGTTGTATTGTCCATTCGTTTCTGAATTTTTGTTGTTTTTGTTTTTTGCTTTTTCTTTGTCTCTTTGGTCTGAGGAAACTATAAAGCGAGGTGAACCAGTCATGACAAATTCTTGTAAACAGACATAGAACTAGGAATTCTTGTTCCCTAGAGTTCACCTGTCTCGCAGGCCTTGCCCTCCAAGGCACTTCCTCTTGGTAAGCATCTGGAAGTGTTCATTTGTGGGGTGGATTTGGTTTGGTTTGGTTTGGTTTTCTCAGGATCTGTGGTATCAGTCTCCCTTCCTGACACCTCTTAGTCCACTGCAAGCTAGTGGAGTGAAAATGTTTCATTTCAACATCTGCCAGTGGCATCCCTGAATAAAATTTATTATTCACTATTATAAGAAAATAAGAACTTAATTGCATTGTTGAAATTTAAAATTTTATTTTTCATTCTGACAGTTAACTATTAAATGCACTTCAAGCTCCTAGAAGAAGTTCTAGAGCCTTCCAACCTTACTGGTAGGAAAATCATTTAAACAAAATGTTTCTTGGATTAATATAGTTAATTCCACCACTGTATTTAGCATAATCTTTTCTTGTGGCAATGATTATTAAGTCACCACTTAAAGACTATTTAATGATGTTGAAATGAAGCCTACACTTAATCAGCCAACTCATTGGGACTTTTTCCAACTCCCAACCACCACCTGGGATTCATCTCAATTCTCTGATTCTGTGTTTCAAATCAAAGATACTATTTGCTGTCAGCAAGTCCCCTGATTTATTTAATCCTTCCCCAAAATATATCCTGAAATTCTCACAATTTAACCCCTATTTGTCATGACAGCAGCTCCTCTACAATGACTAACACACTCTTCAGCATTATCAGGTGTTTGCAGAGGGCTCTGTGACTGTGCTGGTGGCCTGGGAGATCAAGAGCAACCCTCTGTAATAGTGTTGTTACTTTATCTTCTCAACAAATCACCAGTAAATTTTTAAAATAACATTTATAATCTCCATTACTTCTCTCCGAAAATAAGAACACTCAAGCATACGGCAAGCATAGCATAATGTGTGAAGGCTCAAGAATCTTTATAGTTCTCATTTTAAGAGTGTCAATTGCTAATTTAATCAACGATATGCATGCTTACCAGTTTTTAGACTAAACAGTACAATATAGGAAAATATGGGTTCAAATGGAATAAGGAAAAAAGAAAATAAAATAAGATAGGAAAAAGGGACAAGAAAGATGAAAACTCTGATTGATTTTTAAAATAAATTGTGGCAATGGAATTAATGTAACCAAGTTTCATCTTCCAGTGTGTAAATTAGTCAGCTAACAGATTTTTAAATCATATGTAAAGCAGAAGTCTTATGATAGAAAGGTGGCATTTTCTTCTTCTCCAAAATAGTAGGAAGAATGTCCTGCAATCCATAATAAGAATCAAGGGGAAAAATCAGAATAATTTGAGTAGTTTGCGGAAAATCCGCCTCAGAGTTTACAACTCCTGAATTCTCAATTAGCCTTCCCATATTTTCGGATCAGTTATGAAAAGCATGGAACTGAACTTCCTGAAGATCAGTTAGCATTTTTATTAAGCTTTTTATTTTAAGAAAATTGTAGATCCTCATGCAGTTTTAAGAAATAATAGAGATCCCATGCACCCTTCACCCAATAGTAACGTCTTGCAAAAACACAGTACAATATCACAACCAGGATACTGACATTGATACAGAACATTTCCATTATCAAAAGCATTCATTTTGTTGCCTTTTTATGGCCACACTCACTTCCCTTCCACCCCACTGCTCCTTAACCTCTGGTAAGCACTTTTCCTTTTTCCATTTCTATAATTTTGTCATTTCAAGAATTCCATATAAATGGAGCCATATAGTATGTAACCTTTTGGGTTTAGCTTTTTTCACCCGGCATAATTCCCTGGAGATCCGTTCAGGCTGTTGTACTTATCAATAATGTGTTCCTTTTTATTGCCGAGTAGTATTTCACGGTATAGCTGGGCCACGATCAACCATACATGCTTAACTGTTAACAGAATGGTTAAGTTTGTCTTTCCATGAAGGACATTTGAGATATTTCTAGTTTTTCACTGTTATTAAAGCTGCTGTAAGCATTCATGCACATATTTCTGTGTGAACTTAAGTCTTCATTTATCTGAGATAAATGCTGAGGAGTACAATTACTGAGTTATATAGTAGTTGCAAGTTTAGCTTTTAAAGAAACTGCCAAACTGTCTTCCACAGGCTGTACTATTTTACATCCCCAATAGCAGTATAGGAGTGATCCTGTTTCTCCACATACTTGCCAACATTTCTTGTTGTCATGGCTGATTTTTAGCCAAAGCCAGAGATCCAATTTGGAACAAAAACTGACAGAAAGACTTTCAAATTTAATGCATTGTGTTATTTTAACATTACCTGGAATTTTTTTAATACCAGATCCCTTGGTTTTAAACTCTACAAATTAAATGCTGTGTACTTTGTATAAATTATTTAACATCTCTGAACCTCAATTTCTTTAGAGGTAAAACCTGTCCCTGCAAGTATAGAACTATATTAAGGGGATAATATGTGTAAAGAACATAGGATACAATAGATGCTTTGTAAATGCAAATCCCCTTCCTGTACATTATCTATTGATCATTATTTATTCTATTAATAATATACACGCTTTCTCTTAATGCATTCCCAGCACCACTTGTTTGGTTTTATAACTCTGTCTCTCCTCCATTCAGATGAAAATGAATATTGCTTAAAAATTGTGTTAACATGATAGAAAAGAAGCAGGATGATATTGCTTTCAAAAACAAATTCAAACCCAGGTCTACTGCTGTGTGACCTTACCCAGTTATCTTCCATCTGCAGTCAACAAGACTGGTGGTTTCATCTCTTCCATCTGCCCTACAGAGATGCTGAGTTCAAATAACAGAAATAAGTGAACACTGATTTGTAAACAGTGAAGAGCTATACCACTATGTGATCAATAGAGTAAAGCTAGTTATAGAAAATGAAGTCCACTGCACCTAAGGTCTCATTCATTCTGTCACAGAATGTCAAGGTCAAGAAATGGCAGGAACCACAATGATTTCAGAATCTAGGACAGTGGTGCCCCAAGGAATGGGATGTCGGAAGATTATAACAGAAATCATATTTGTTTTCATATAAACAATCAGAAATGAATTCACTAATAGAGTAACCACTGGCAACATCACCCTTGCTTCGTCCTATGTTACCCAGTTGCCTTGAGCACCCAAGGTAACATCAGGGAAGGGGGAGCTCTTGACCACAGAGGGGTTGACAGCGGCCCTCTTACAAGCACACATGGCCTGAAATCTGTTACAATTTGTCTGGCTCAGTTAGATGAAAACATATTATATAATCCAGTTTTAACTAAACTAATCTTCACCAAATGAACAAAGGGTTTAAAAATATTCCTGCAAAGAACCTTTCATTAAATAGATTCCAAGAAGGCAGACATAAACCATCAACAGGAAAACGGCAGAACTGACACTGCTCCTCCTCTTCTCAGCCACAAAACAAGACAGAAACACTGATGATATGGATCCAAAAGTAAATCAGCCAGAGGATTTTTAAACCACCAAGGCTATTTGAAATGTGAATTTACACCCACTGGTGATGATGCTGAATCTTACCGTAAAACATTTAAGCCTTTTGTCTAATTCTTCCTTTTAATCTTACCCCTTTTTAGGTTATTTTTTGCACAGGTTTATAATGTACACATCAGTGAAGACATACAGATGTATAATTTGCAAATAAATATACTTAAAATGTTTTACTGCTGGGGTGCATAATAAAAACAGCAGGGAAATCATAGACCTGAGATATTCTATTTCTTTAAGGTGTTATTTTCCCCACTCTAGACGTTTGTGTCAGGCACCAATAGACTACACCACGAATGACGAAGATGGCATAATAGTAGATTTCCACTTACAGAACAGTGGGTTTTCATCACTAGAACCATCTTCTCCTATCTTTTGGGAGCTCTAAAGACAGCCAGATGTCATTACCTTCACCCTGTCACCCCTGAGGGCTGGGAGCCAATGCAGGCTTCTCACATCAATCTCCAAAAATTCTGTGGGCTGTTACCATTCCCACGTTTAGTGACTCTCAAAATGGTAACTGTGGCATGCCACTCTAACATTGAGAGCTATGCCAAAGAGAACAGCTGGCATAGATTAAGCGCTTACCCTATGCCAGCCCCTCATGTGAGTCGTCTCACTAAATGTTCACCACAACAACAGGACAGAGTCTACAATTATTATCCACCTTTTACAGCTGTGGTAACTAAAGCTGAGAATGGTTACTTTCCCAAGATCACACAGCTGATAACTTTTGTAGTCAAGTTCACACTGTGCCTCTAACTCCAAGGACCTGCTCTTAATCACTATGCTATGCTGCCTTACATGCATAGTAATAACTTTATGGCATATCATTATGAAGATTTCTTTACAACAAAATTAATTTTTAAAATTTGTCACATTCTAAATGTAATCCTGCTTCCTCTTGGGATCAAAATATTTACCAGAACATATAACTGATTTTGTAATACACATGAAAAGTAAATTACAACGGTATGTATGGGAATTATTTTTATACACAGATTTTGAGAAATGTAGCATACCAATTCTTGAAACAAGTGCTTTAAATCCTTTCTGACACAAAGCCGACATAATATAAATAACAATACAATCAAATAGACACAGCTTACTATTCACTCATTTATCTCTGAAGTTATATGTTAAAACCTCTAGTACCCGGCTGGGCGCAGTGGCTTACACCTGTAATCCCAGCACTTTGGGAGGCCAAGGCAGGCAGATCACCTGAGGTCAGGAGTTCGAGACCAGCCTGACTAACATGGAGAAACCCCATCCCTACTAAAAATACAAAATTAGCTGGGCATGGTGGCATGCACCTGTAATCCCAGCTACTCGGGAGGTTGAAGCAGGAGAATCACTTGAACCCAGGAGGCAGAGGGTGCAGTGAGCACACAAGGTAACATCAGGGAACATCATGCCATTATACTCCAGCCTGGGCAACAAGAGTGAAACTCATCTGAACAAAAAAAAAAGAAAAGAAAGGAAAAAAAAAAAAAAAACTTCTAACACCCAAGGCAATGAGAAAAAGTCAGTGGAAAAATACAATTATTTCCAAATATTCAGACAGTTAACAATGATTAGAAAAATCATAGGGTCAGTTGAGTGAACCTTTCGATCATAAATGTAGCTGCATTAATACCATGTGATATTAAGGTTTTTAAGCAGAGAAAAGCCCAGTGAGTTGCAGCGGCCACTCTTAATTCTGTGACTTTTTAGTGAAATCGAGCAAATGGAAGTACTAGATAGAGGAAAAGAAATGGCAATATCAATAGAGAAATGCTTCTGAGGGCAAGTTCTCCTACATGATTGTGTATTCTTGGCTATGTAAGTTGAGGGCTCTTGAGTTTCTCTTCTCATATGTCCCCATTATAAATACCTAAGTCATGCTTTTTAAAAGCAGTATAATTTACAAAGCAGAGTCCATTCCACATGGACTCAAATGCCATCTCGTTACCATGACTATTTTATCTTTGACGAACCATCGTATTTATCTTTATAAGCACTTCATTAAATATCACTCTGTCTGGAAAAAGAAAAATTCAGTTTTCTAAAAACTAAGCAATTAAATATCCCAATTAAATACATAAATTTTGTAATAAAGCAAAAATAGTCACTTGATTAGATTCTGTAATTGTATTACTGACATCATCTTTACTTGAATAGCACAAGTTGTATAGAACTTAACAATGTCTGGAAAAGCAGAAAAAAATACTAGAAATGTAAAGAGGCAGTTTCCTGTTTTATTTAGTCCAGATTAATAACAGTTAAGTTGCCATGTTTCTTCCAGAAAAAGCTTTTTCACTTTTTTCTCAGCAAGTCAGAGTTTATAGAAATCATCTCATAGATGTACTTTATTATTCAAGCTTAACCCGTTTGAAAAAAAATTCAATGCTTTTTGACACCAATTGTTACACTATGCATCCATTTAGAAAAAAAAAAGTCACGGTAATAAAAATATTCTTATATTTTATGCTAGTATTAAAAATCACAGCAGCTAATATTGTCCCATATACAAGAATTAACATACGTTTTCTTGATTGAACACTATGCATTCATTTAGAAAAAAACAAAGTCACAGTAATGAAAAGATTCTTATATTTTATGCTAGTATTAAAAATCACAGCAGCTAATATTGTCCCATATACAAGAATTGACATATATTTCCTTGGTTGAGTTTCTTCATCCAGTAAAAAACAATTTGAAAGGCACTGAACGGAAGAAAACAAACAAGCAAACAAAAACAATTCAGTTCAGTTGGATCCAGCTCCTTACCCTCTTGTTTGTAGACAGAGCGTCAGCTCTTGTCTAAGCAAACTTTCTTTTTCAGATTTTGTTTATGTATTATTCCACTCTTATTTTCTAAATACCCCTTTAAGCCATCATTTCATAACTGTAGTTAGAAAAGCCCTTGCTCATTTTCTCCAATTTTTTTTTCCCCTTTTTAGATGGACCACAAGCAGTCTCATGGGAAAACTCTACTTTTTGGTAGATTCTGCAGAGGGTAGACAGTCTGTCCAGGGCACTGTTCGTTTGTCACCCAGCACAAATAGAGAATCTCATTACCTACAAAGGTATTAGGAAAGTGTTCCCAGCTGAAACCATTTATCCAATTCCAATTGTTGTTTGAAAGTCTAAAATACTAAAGGCGGCATTATTCCAGGAGCTACTGTTTAAAACAATGCAATGACTGTTCAGAGAGGAAAATCAGTGTTTGAAAATCTGAGTTGGTTTAAAAAATAATAACTATGCATCCAAAAAAGAATTCCTAAAGAAGCACTTACATGCCAGGCACATGTTTTTAATTTTAATAACATTGGTTTACCTAAATAAAAATGTAGAAACTAATAATTGTTCTCTATATGTTCATATTTTAATACTATTCTATTTTAGTGAGTTTGCAAAGAGGCTAATGAATAATAATGTAGAAAAATATGTATCGGTCAGTACAAAGTTGCTGTGGTTTATGGGCACTGCAAAATGCTGTGTTGAAAGCAATTCTGTTAAAAAGTAATTGAAAACTGCTCCAATTTTAAAAGAAATAAATGTAGCCATATCCTTATAGGATAATGTCAGATAAAAAGTAATCATGTTCTCTCTACAATTGGGTTTGCTGGCATTTATATGGGAGTAATAATGCTTTAAGATTATTTTCATAGTTGTTCATTTAACGTGGGATTAACATCAAAATCTTTGTAATTATCTCAGATCACCCATTTAAAAGTGGTGTGGCAAAACACGTTAATGGTTAAGACACCCTAGCAGTTTTAATACTAAACAGATTAACACATGTGAAAGTAATATTATAATTTTTTGCACTGAATAATGTGCCAGACCAATTTTTTCAGTGAAAATAGAATTCTTATGAAATGGTACCCTTTCGTTCAAATAGGGAGCTACTGCTTCCTATTTCTTGAAATACTAAAGCAGTCGGTTAGCTAGAAAACTGTATAAGAGCTATATACGTGAGCATGCATGGCTATATGGACTCAAAATATTATTCCATGGCTTTGCCATGGCACAATTTTATGGAAGCCATCATTTCTGAGGTTTGCTTTACCTAAGATTTAGAACCAAAAAACTGCAATAGGAGGGTGATACAGAATAGTGAAAATATAATCCAGGTGGGATTATAAACCAAAAATTTTTAAAGCGTGAAGGAGATTGCTTATTGGCCACAACGGCTATGAATTTATTTTACGACCACCAGCAAACAAATGTAGGTCCATACCTTACACATTCTTAAATAATAAGGAAGCACATTTTAATATGTGCTCCAGAGTCTCATAAAAATATTTCTCTGCCTCAGCGTCCCATCTCTAGAAGCTGACATGAGAAGAAAATGGGTATTCATTTGGAAAGTAATACAAAGTTGTAACATAATTACCCAAGTCCTGCCTATCTTTCTTGAATTCTTGTGTAAAGCATACTTCACATCCAAGACCTTATTATTTGATAATCCTTGTTACATATTACACGGGTCGGGGAGGGGCCTGAAACCTTACAAACTAAATCGAATGTAGCACATGCAGGTGCCTCTCCCGAGAGCGGGAGATGATGTGTTAAAAGACAGTATCTGTATCACTTCAGCTGTGTCTGAAAAAGGGGATGGGGTGTCGGGGATTTAAATCATATTGTTTCAACTTATGCAGACAGAATCCATAAAAAGAGATTCATTGTCATATTTTCTTTTTGAAATGTAGTATTTGGTTTTTTTTTTCTTTTTTACTTTAAAAGTGCTCCTTGGTATAGAGCAGAGTAAATATTACAGTTTTGTTCAAAAGCAGCCAAGATTTAATTGTCTGTGAAATATAAGGCTTACGACCTGATTTGAGTTCACTACTGTTCTGCTGATACAAACTAGGCTGGCCTACGAAGTGACCGACCGCATCCAGCAGCTAATTTACACAGAAGAGCCATCTCCAAAGAATTAAAAGTGGGCCGGGGACAGCCATACGCCTGCAGGAGCCCATCCAAAGGGTTAGGAGCTTTATTCTTTCTGCAGCAGATTTAAAGTGACTTTGTACAAAAAGTCAAACAAGAATAAACAGCTGTGGAAAATGTAACAAATCATGCTAGCAGTTGAACAGCGAGGGAGAAGAGAAACCCACCAAACCACTAGCATACACTGAAGAAAAGCGAAACGGAGGTAGAAGAGAGAGAGAAGGTGGGCAGAAAAGGAAGCTGGTGAGGACACGACACTGGTTTCCACAGGCAAATCACGCGCTTTATTATTGCGTATAGCTCAGTGACTGTCAGGAACTGAAAAATGTGTCCTTCAACACAGCTCTGCGTGCCCGCGGCCCTGGGGTGCAAGCAAGGCTCCTCCGCCCTCCGCCGCTTCCCCCCCGCGCGCGTCCCCCTCTCCTCCCTGCAGTGACTCCGCGGGTCGCTTCCTCCACCAGCCCCGAGTGCAGAGGAGAAAGCGAGCGGTTGCAGATTTGCCCCAGTGGCACCGCAGACACAAGCCAACCCGTAATTGCAAAGCAAACAAAGCTGAAATATTGGATTGGTCTCAATCGTGACAAGATCTACGCTTTTGCCGCCAATCTGTTTGTGCAGCTCTATTTAAAGGCACTTGATTGAGGAAATGTTGAAAATAGCGGTAAGGGTTACCCTAATGAGACCTCGGGAGGGAAGCGGCGGCCTTCGCCCGGCACCAGGGGCTGGGAGATGAGGGTGGGAGGCTCATGGTTAACCCCTTCCTGCTCTCCTCGGTCGAAAGGTCCTGCGAGATGGAGCTGGGGGTCCGCCCTGCCCGGAGCGGTGACCTCTCCCAGCCTGAACCGCGGAGAACCGGCCCCCTGGATGTCGGGAACCGAGGCGGGGGCTGGGGATCACAATGAGAATTCAACCAGGATGGAAGGGGCGCCCCAGTGGCCGTCGCAGTGGCTGGAAAGTTGGCGACCTAAATCGGGGGTGGCTGCTCTGGTAGCCCTCTGGTCCCTGACCCTGACCCGCAACACTCCCGCGCCACCGGCCGCGAGGGCTGAGGCCCTGGCGATCCCCGTGGAGCCGCGGCTGAGCTCAGCTCTAGGGCACCGAGGCGGGGGGTGCGAGTAGGGAGAGCAGCTGCCCTGGTGGGCGACGCAGGCTGGCAGGCATCGCTGTCGTGCTGGGTCTTCAGGCAGCTAGAAGGGAACAGAAGAAACCAAAGAGGCAGGAGGAGAAAATACAGGAACACTGAGAGCAACCCGCTCTGGCTGGCGCTTTGATTTTCCCACTTACTCTAGCCTGCCCAGCCCCGGTACTTGTCATCATCCCCATTGTTCAGACGGGGAAACTAAGACTTAGAGACACCGAGGTCCTTGCCCGAGATCATTCAGCCAATCGTGGAGTGCCTAGAGTCGGCCCTGCCCCGCTCCGACTCGGAGCTCAGTATGTTGGGAGTGGGCACCAGAGAGGCCAGGCTGGGGCTGAGCCTCCCTCTGAGCCAGCGCAAGTTGATGCAGACCCAGTGCAGGCCGGATCGAGCCAGAGGACAGCTTGGAGATGAAGATCTGTTCCCTAGTGGGCGACATCTAACTCCTCCACTAGTTCTAATCGTTTTCAAAATAAAGGAAACTAATCTGATTGCAATTGGGGTAGACGGTATTCACCCGATTTCTCTTAGTCATTCATTTTATATGGGCTGTCTAAATATCTCCTTTGTTCAATGCATTGATTAGGCTGTCAAGAAACCCACAATCACAGGAGGTGGCACATGCATGCCCAGAGATCTACCCAAAAGAATATAAGTGACAGCACCAGGAAGGAATTCAGAAGAGAAAACTTCATTTGGGGGAGGGAGTTGGGGGAGAGAGGAGAAGCAATATCTGGAAAGGCTCCCTGGAGGAGGCAGCATTTAGGTTGGACCTAGAAGAAACGAAGTGTGGATTCTCCAAGAGAGATGGGTTGTTTGCCAGCATCCTGGCAAGTCAAGGGGTGCCAGACCCACAGTTGGGGACAAAGTAGGAGTCACGCTTTCATCCTCTGCTGCCATCTCCCAGCTGTCCTCCTAATTTGAAGACTGCATTAACCACATTTTGAGCCAAGGTCCTAATCCCTTTTAGGATTGAAAACCTATGGCTTGAGAGTGGACACCCAGCAGGTAGACTGTGACTGTCTAGAGCCCTGAATTTAGACCAAAGGGCAGGGTTGGGAAAATGGCACTAGGGGCGCTCTCACCAGAGCTCCTAAGTACTAGAGCCAAGCATTCCCGCGCTTTTCCCAGAGGGATCTGATCTGAGATGTACCTTGGCAAATCTGCAGTTTGTCTTTCTGGAGTCACAGGCAGATGTAGACTGGGAAAGTGAAGATCCCCAGGGGGTGGGGAGGACTGGTTTCAGTTATATTCCCCATGAATGATCTGCGCCTTCTGTCAGCAAAACAAAAAAGCATCAGTCACACAAATTTAGTGAAGTCTCCAAACGTATTCTGAATGAAATTCTGCTTTTTTGTACACAACCAATTTCTTCGTTTGAAGTTGGATGCTTTGCAAGCAGAATGCAATTCCATTTCTCATTCCTCAAAGTTGTGGCCTGTGTTAACTTAAGTAGGCATTCACACAAGTATTAAAAAGAAAAACCATTCTCTTCTGGAAAATGGAACAAAGTAGCACCTCTCCAATCAGGGTGCAGATATATAATCTGTAACAACAAATTAGCCCCCTAGTGCTATGCATTTCCAGCTAGCATCCTGCCTTCCCTGTTTATAACTTTGCTGCCTGTAATTATTTTTATTTTAATTTTCTGTCACTTTAACAAAAACCAGAGCCTTTTCTTTTAATGTTTTGTACACAACATGTTCGTTTTGATAAGATGTTCTTTCCTATCCTCTTTTAGCTTGCCTTTCCTTGTTTAGAGTTCTGTATCAGGCGTTTCTAATATTTCCCTCTTTTTTTTAAGAACTTGTCCCTGTCTTGCTTTATTTGTTTGTGTGAAATTTAGTTTGAAAGGAGATCAGAGAGAGCGGGAGGGGTTTGTAATAAGAGAATGACCGAATGACCCAAAGGCTGATTATCTATCATTAACTGGAGACTTGGTGTACCCAAATTACCAAAGAGACCTCAGTCTGCCGGATCCTTACCCAGCTAGAAAGGCAAGCCTGGAATGCACACACTGAAACAGGCTCATGGCATTGCAACCAAGGACATAGTTCACACAACATTTACTTAAGGATTTTTCCTGCAAAACTCAACTCGAGTTCAGTAGATAAATTTTTTAGATTTTGATATGTTGTACTCAGGTAAAAATCTATGCCAAAAGATTACCTATAACATTTGTGTAACTAACTTTTTTGTGTCATTTCGTTAGGAGCGAAATTGCAGTTAATTGTCTAAGCTCCAGAGAATATTGAGAAATCAAACCAAGCTGCTTTTGATCTGCTCACACTGCTAAACCCAAGCCTTGTAAAAATCGAGGTTTGCCATTAATATTGACAATAAAAGTGTTTCTTTTTGTTAACCTGAAACCTAGCCATCCTTGTGTAACTCCCCTATCTATAAGCAAAGGCCCTGGAAGAATGTAGGAAAGGTTTAGAGGAAACTGTCAGAGCTAAAGAAATCCATCTATGTGAATTTGCAAAGGAAGCTGTGGAACAGAACTTCCCAGGAATGCAACACTACAGTTAAAACTGGGAATGTTCCTGGGCCTCAAGTCAGAAGCAAATTTTTTAGTCAAATAAATGTTTTCTCTCCAAAGCCCCATTTTAAATTGCCAATTGCACTCATATTTTATTCTGAACCCCATAATGCATTGCAGACTAGGTGAAGTCCATTACTTACTATTTCCATAGAACACATATGCAAAATCACACTTCCTCATCTGAATGTTGAGTGATTTCCTCCCGGCTTGAAAGAAAATACCGCTAGTGTGGATGTAATTTGCTTGAAGTAATAATTCGAATGAGTATTTAACATAAATCCTATGGGATGTATGTTTTCACACCGGTTTTGTTCTAAACTCTACATTTTACTACAAACTAGCAAAGATTAACAAAGATCAGATTTACTGTACCTCTTAGGACTAGTATAATAACATTAATAATATCTCCCATGTATCTACATCATGCTGCTTCTTTGAGGCCTTCATGGGGTTATCTTATGGTCTCTTTAGTCTGAATGAGTATTTTAGATTTACAGACACACTTAGACACCTGGAAAAATATTTAGTTCTTCCTTATCAATGAAAACTCTCCAGTGCAGCAATATATCTACCAGTTAATATGGGGATCTAGTCATTGATTATTTAGAAAGAAAGGAAAATTCTACTGACTGTGGATATTAAGATTTTTCTTAAAAGACTTCAGCATGAATCAGTATCTCATTCTTCCATGCCAGTTGCAGATTCAGTAATAGGAAACAAGACAAGAAAAGAAAGAAAAAAAAAAACCTTGTAATCTCAAGTGCTGCTAAAAGGCAAATTACAAGGAAGAAATGGAGAGAAGAAGAGAGGGAGGGAGGGAGGAGGGTGGAGGAAGGAAAGAAGGGAAAGAGGGAGAAGAGAAAGAGGAGGAAGGAATGTGCAGGCACCAAGCAAGCCCTGATTTTCTCCACTTCACTGTTTTCTAATTAGAGCTGGACTGAAGAATTCATAAGCAATCAGCCCCTCCACAGTCATCATTCAGCTGAACTAGCCCCTCCCTGCTCCATCTCTCCATGTAGAGAAGAGAAAGGAAGAGGATCCACTCCCTAAATATACCACCCCTACCCCAAATCCAAAAACTTGCTTAAAAGAAGAAGAAAAAAAACCTCACAAGACACAAGGGCAGCTTTTCTTACTCTTCCTTTTTTGAAATAGACACTCAAATCCAACAGAATTTGGTTCTGCTTTGCAGATGTGTACTTTGAGCAGCACCATACTTCTGGAGCCACTTTCACTTGCTATGTCTGTAGACAACTATTTCTCAAAAGCCAAAAAGAAAAGACTACACAACAAGAACTACGCAAACAAGGACTACACAACCCCAGTTAGAGGGAGACCCTTGCCACCACTCAGACAATATGCATTGTTCTGGGTATCCTAAACATCCTGGGACTAAGTGGATAACATGTAAAATGACTCCACCCTACCCTGGTACAGAAAAGAATGCAGAGCCATCAGAGTGTCGCAAGAAGTACTGTCCTTGGAGCAGGTGGGCTGAGGTGACATCTTCAAGAATACATTGCTCCTTCTGTCACCTTCCAGGCTTAATGTTCTTTCAGAGGGTTCTTAGCATGTTCTGAGGCTCATATCATGTAAGAGCATTAAAGATTCTTAAGGGAACGGTCAGAGTCACTTCTACTATGTTGATTAGAACAACAAGGTAAAACGAGATTTGGAAGACGGTGATGAGAACTGAGCCATAATTCCCATTAACATAAAATGCACATTTATGACCCTCTGGCCTGATTCTTTTTGAGTCTAGTTTATTTTGGGTTCTTCTGAGCAAAACAGAGGATACAAACTGCCCTTGCCTTTGAAATAATAAACACCCTGAGACAATCTGTATTTTCCCTAAAACCTAACTAAAGATTTTTTTAAATTAGTTTAAACCAGATTGATTTTTTAAAGTATAATAATATCTCACAAGACCAAAATGTTTGCATGGGCATGTTCAGCCTCTCTGGTGCTCTTTCAGTCTTTTTCCAGGGAAACCAGTACCAGTGACGGCAAAGAGACAAGAGACATGAGGAGCAAAATAAATGTTTGAACCTGATTCTGTCTATTTGGCTGAAGGCAGATGACATGTGCAGTACAGTAGGTGCACCATCAGATACAACAAAGGCACAAAATCCCAAACACTCGCCCAAACCTGGGCTGCCTCTTTGTGAAGCAGTTTCTGGACCCGAGTAAGGCCGGTTTCGGCTCAGCCCTCAGCCTCTGAGGATAGGCAAAGAAGCACCCCTAGCTAGGATTCCTCCACAGGCAGCCAGAGGAGCCCCCAGCAAGCCAGTTCCCTGGGCCTTTGAATACTTAGAACACGTGCATCAACAGCCTCACTAGTGAGGCCCAGGAGTGGGGTTCCCGTGCTGACATCGCAGTCAGGGACTGTGCCTTTCTTCTCCCTTTCTTCTCCCACTTTCTCTCTCCTCAGCAACACCACCCTCTCCTTCATCGCCACCACTATCAGCACCTCCATCATTACCACCAGGATGCCCAGGACACCTAAACTGGGGGCAAACTTGAGATGGTATCCTTGCTTCATAGCTTCCCAAAGGAGCAGGCTAACCCAGTATCCTGGAAAACCTGGAAGACAACAGGCCAAAGGACATTGCCAAAGAAAAGTGGATGTGTTTGTGCATTTAGGGTAGAGCTCAACCATTCCGGTCCAGCCTGGCCTCCCTGAGTCAGTTACTACAGTTGGAGACACCACTAGGGTTCACCCAATTGTCCCCTCTCGTCCAGCCACCTTTCTAAGGCAGTGGCCTCTGGATTTGGGTTTCTGAGCTACATCAAGTCTTAGGCCCTTGGACCACAGCAGTTAACTGATAATGACAATGTCAGTGAGAACTGATGTTCAGATTACCATCTTTTATGATTTCTTTTTTCTGTACCATGTTGCCCATTTCCTTTACCACTTGCAATGCTATCTGGGGCCACAAGGCAATTCATTCATTTTTGCTTTTTTGTTTCTTTGTTTCAATTAAAAGTATAAGAAAAGCTAAATGTGGCAAGTTCTGAAGCTTTCAAAATTGAGGCCACTCACCGCTGGTCTCTGATGGACAGAGCATCTCAGTCCCCAACTCAGCCCTCCTCTGGACTCTTCTTCCTCCCTTCAATTCCCAAAACTCCCTTTGAGTCTGAAAGCAGCCAACCAACTAATTTCCCTGAATTTTTATATGTTCCCAGCCCTAGTGCAATCTTACTTTGTCTACCTGCTCCCAAGACCTAAATGTGTTTTTATAAACAGACTTTTTAAAAACGTATCAAATGTCAGAGAATTGAACTACCAGTATTTACACATTCAGGGTTTGCCTCCGGGTGAAAATGTAAACAGAACCCCCAACCACACTACCTGTATTCTTTCCTTGAAGAACCAGGTCTTAAAAAGGCTCTCCTTGTGCTCAAAACTGCAGACCCACGCAAGTTGGGGATTTAGAGCGGTAGGTCACTATTTTGTTCCGAGCTCAACTGCAAGCCCCTGGCGCTTACGAACGAGCCTAGTTTCAGTTAATCCCTATTCTGGGTTCAGTGCCTTAAGACGCTGGGCCGGGGACGTTCGAGGATGTTAACCCATTACCTAGAAAAGGAATAGACCCTGCACCGACTCTTATCCTGGGCTTTGAAGTCCCTGTCTCCTACCGCCCAGCCGCGGCAAACCTGAATATATACATTTCTCAACCCTGCTGCCCAAGACTCTAGGGCTAATAGAGGGCAGGGCCCCAGCACAGAGTCAACGGCAACACCGAAGTTGGGCGCCCTCCATTCGCACTGACCTCGCCTTTCAGCCCCAACCACTTTGTCGGCGGTGAGCAAGGAAAGGACTGTCTTTGTGGAGTCCTTCGGGTGGGCATCGTTTTGTGGCCTGCGGCTGGACTCTGCCCGCCTCCAAAGGGCGATGCCCAAAGTAGAGTATTTGGTCTCCCTTGGGCTACCCCGGCCTGCCCAGCGGCAAGCTCCAGGCCGCCCCGTCCCGCTGGCGCCTGCACACTCTGCCCTCGCCTTGCTCTAATTTACAGCCCGCAGGCTCCTGTTGACACCGTTTTCCACACCGAACTCCTTCGGGTGGAATCTGCATATACACATCCGCCTCCCCTCTCGGCTTGGGGCCAAGCCTGGGGTGATTTCAGATCCATTGACCACCCGCCCTCGCCACACGCGAACCTTCTCAAGAAGCTCACGCCACGGGGGCGCTGCGGCCCGGGTGCCCCGCGGCCGGGTGACTTACAAGTGGAGATCCATTTTCCGTCATAATGCGTTCAAGATCACCAAGGCCGGCAGTCTAAACATCCACGAGCCGTCCTCCCGGCCTGCCTCTTAAACTGGCGTTTAATGGTTCCCCTCCGATAACTAAACCTGCTTTCCACAGATGCCCGCTTTTATGAGGGACGCAGGAATGCAGAGATATATTTATATGTTTGTTCATAAAAACTGGAAAATAAGCTCCGAACACGCTGTAAAAAATATTCAGTTACTTACCAAGCAGGCTAGTTAAACCAGGGAAACACCGATACCAGCCACACTACAGATTCGGGGAATCGAGGTGCCCGCACTTTGAAATCGCCCAAGGTCTTCGTTGGGGCTGGTGTCCCTGAAGGATGTGGAAATAACAGCATTTACAATCGGCTTGACCGTTCGCCCGGAGGACTCAGCGGTCATCTCCAAAGTTTGCCGCAATAACGTGAGCCACCCCAAACAGCTCTAACCGGGGTAACTTGGTGGGTAGGTAACTCAATGACCACTGAGACTGGCGTTTCGAGCCTGTAAACTGGTCAAAGAAACACCACCTTTCTCCAGCCGCTCCTTATCCTTGCTGGGGCAAAGAGCGCCGGCTCCCAGCCGAGCCTTTGTGGGGGACCCCACCGCCCGCCACGAGGCTCCCGGCGCCCCTGCATAAAATTGTAAGAGGCTGCCTGCATCTATTTTCTTACCTCGACTACCTACAAAGCACTTCGAAAAGCAGTACCTGCGTTTTCTTTCTTTCTTTCTTTCTTTTCGACCAGAAAAGAGAGCAGAGTGATACTGTACCTGGTTAGAGATTCTTCAATATTTGAGACTTGGGGGGAAAAATATTTTAATAGTGAAGCATCTGTTAAACACTTGCATTATCCTCTGGCTGATAAAAAAAAAAAAAAAAAAGTTTTTTTAACCCTGCCCCCCCGCCCTAAGTTTTAATTATCTTATGGTTATGAGGAGGTAGCCAATCCTGGAAGAGGACCTCGGCAATTAGCAACGTGAACATCAAAAAGTTTTATTGCCGAGAGCTCGAGGCGCCGCCCCCGCAGCCCCGGGATTGGCGTGAGGAGCCTCTGACGACATATATTAACCCGAGCAGCCCTAAAGATGTAGCTGTACATGGAGATCTTGCTGGGAAAATCTGCTTGCTCCCCTCACGTCGTCCAGCCCAGGAGAACCACCGCCGTCACCCCGGAGCTTCCTGAGCCACTGCGCAGAGCCCTGCGAGAGCCCGAGCCGCGGCCTTCGAGCTCCAAGGCTCATTCAGGGCCCCAGATCCTTAACCCGAAAGGAGAGGATCTGAGAAAATGGATGCACTGAGACCTCTCTGAAAACCCTCCGAGAGAGCCCGAGAGGAGCGAGGACACGTTACTCGCAGCTAAAATCACATTTAAGGACCAAAACAACAACAACCAAAAATTTCATTAAAACAATAAGCGCCCAAGAACCCAGATCGGGCTGGTAGGGGGAGGGGAAAAGCGGGAAGGGGAGGGTCGCACGAAGGTAGTTTTGCAGTAAGCAGTCGACCCCGCCGCCTCCCGGCACAGCTGGACCGGCTCCTCCAGCCGCGGCTCAGACTCGCCCCTGGATTCCGGGTTAGCTTCGGTGCCAGGACCGCGGCCCGGGCTTGGATTCCCGAGACTCCGCGCAGCAGCCTCGCGGGAGCCCCGGCACCTTTGTATGAGCACGAGAGGATTCTGCCTCCGCGCAGCAGCCCGGGAAGCAGGAGCCGAAGCACGGGCCGTGGAGCAAGGCGGGAACCGGCGGCGGCGGCGGCGGCGGCGGCGGCGGCCAGGGGCGCACGGTGCCAGGACCAGCTCGCCGCGCCCCATGGGGAGCCGGCGGCCGCAGCGCTGCTGAAGCGGGCCCGGCTGGCCAGGCGGGGGGACGGGGCCCGGGCTGCAGCAGCCCCCTCTGCGGCTGCCGGGCGGGCCCGGGCTCCCGGGGGCGGGGGGGGGGGGGGGGGGGGAGGACGCCGAGCGCCGAGGCAGGGGCCCGGGCCGAGGGCGCGGCGGGGCTGCGCGCACGCTGGGGCGCGTGGAGGGGCGCGGAGAGCGAAATGAGTCTGGTAGGCGGTTTCCCCCACCACCCGGTGGTGCACCATGAGGGCTACCCGTTTGCCGCCGCCGCCGCCGCAGCTGCCGCCGCCGCCGCCAGCCGCTGCAGCCATGAGGAGAACCCCTACTTCCATGGCTGGCTCATCGGCCACCCCGAGATGTCGCCCCCCGACTACAGCATGGCCCTGTCCTACAGCCCCGAGTATGCCAGCGGCGCCGCCGGCCTGGACCACTCCCATTACGGGGGGGTGCCGCCGGGCGCCGGGCCCCCGGGCCTGGGGGGGCCGCGACCGGTAAAGCGCCGCGGCACCGCCAACCGCAAAGAGCGGCGCAGGACTCAGAGCATCAACAGCGCTTTCGCCGAACTGCGCGAGTGCATCCCCAACGTACCCGCCGACACCAAACTCTCCAAAATCAAGACCCTGCGCCTGGCCACCAGCTACATCGCCTACCTCATGGACCTGCTGGCCAAGGACGACCAGAATGGCGAGGCGGAGGCCTTCAAGGCAGAGATCAAGAAGACCGACGTGAAAGAGGAGAAGAGGAAGAAGGAGCTGGTCAGTACCAGGGGGCGGCAGGCGGTGGGGTTGAGGGGGTCAGGGAACGGGTGCTCCCGGCCTCTTTCCAATTGGGCTGAGAAATGGCAACTCGTGTTCTTTGGCTGCGTCCCGCGCCAAGGTTGTTTGCGCCAGGTAGTGTGAGGATGGCTTCCGGCATAAGCAGAGAGTTGAGGGGAGGGTGTCAGCAGGAAGAGGAAAAGGTTAGGGATGCTTTGCGCTGGTGATCTTACCTCCGGGTTATCACTGCTCCCCTAGCACTTAGGACGGACCTCGAAAACTCTGGGTCTTGATCTATCGCGATCGCACTGGTCTGGACGGACGCCTCATCCCGTATCTGTTAGACCCTTCTTTCGGCCTCCAATCGGATCTTGCTTTCAGATGTTTCCAGAATAAGTCTCCAAGAAGCCCTTGATTCCCATTATTTCACTATTGATAGCACTCCCTACCCCACTCCCAGAAGGAGGCTGCCACTGAGACTGAGTCCTGAGTTTTGTGGTTGTTCTCATACTATGCCCTGAAGACGTAATGGTAAACATAAAATAAGTACTTTTGACTTCAAAATACAGTTCCAATTTTTCCATGGCTATGACGTTAAAATGTAATTTCCCAGATAAATATATTCCATTGGCATTTCTAATTTTATTTGAATGAGCCGGTACATTTTAAGGGGGAAAAGGTATTACTGTGGTCATTGTTTCAAAAATAACACGAAAGTAAATTGAGCCGCTTAAAGTTTTCTAAGATTCCTACCAAGTGCCCACAGGGCGGTGGTGCAGGATAGAGCTATGTCCACGAAGGGCCCGGAAAATAAAATTTGTCAAATTTTTCTTCTTTGGTCCCTGCAGCCCTTTGGTGGCTGCATAATCGAGTGACCTCCCGAATAACCAGAGATTTCAGAGGCCTTGAAGGAGAGGCACTGCTGAGCCGGAGGCCGAGAGCCTCTGGCCGAGAGGCCCAGGCCGAAACAGGCTCCTTCGCCCTGTTTTTCCTAGAGGTGGATCTGGGATTGCTAATGAAAACAGAGAAACCAGACTTAGCGCCGACTCCAGCGCCCGCCCCTACATCTGGAGTAAGAGAAAAGGCCCCCAGCTCCTCCATAAACGACTCGAAAACCGGCGGTTGTTTATAAACTTGTGGATCCGGTAGTTGAGCTCTGCAGCGCGGAGGCCTCCGCGCCGGCTAGGGTAGCGCTAACCTTTGTAGCTTCTCTGCAGGGGCTGGGACTCCCCCATCGTATCCTTTCCTCTCTGGTTCACTGTCTCCTCCGGCCCAGGAAGTGCCGGGTCGGTGTGGAACCAGGAATCCTCTCTGAATTTCTCTTTCCACTTTTCTTGCCCTCGCCTTCCCTCTGTCCAGAACGAAATCTTGAAAAGCACAGTGAGCAGCAACGACAAGAAAACCAAAGGCCGGACGGGCTGGCCGCAGCACGTCTGGGCCCTGGAGCTCAAGCAGTGAGGAGGAGGAGGCGAAGGAGGAGGAGGAAGAGAGCGCGAGTGAGCCGGGGCCAAGGCGCCAGATGCAGACCCAGGACTCCGGAAAAGCCGTCCGCGCTCGGCTCTGAGGACTCCTTGCATTTGGAATCATCCGGTTTATTTATGTGCAATTTCCTTCCCCTCTCTTTGACCCCCTTTGAGGCATCCGCTCCCCGTCTCCCCCTCCAAAAAAAAAAATGGATATTTGAAGAAAAGCATTCCATATTTTAATATGAAGAGGATACTCCCGTGTGGTAAGGGATCCCGTCGTCTCGTAGATTCTGTGTGCGTGAATGTTCCCTCTTGGCTGTGTAGACACCAGCGTTGCCCCCCGCCAACCTATCCAACCCCTTCCAGATAAAGACAGTGGGCACTAGTGCGTTTGTGAAGTGTATCTTTAATACTTGGCCTTTGGATATAAATATTCCTGGGGATTATAAAGTTTTATTTCAAAGCAGAAAGCAGGGCCGCTAACATTTCCGTTGGGGTCGGTATCTAGTGCTGTCCGTTCATCTGTGGTCGTTCCCTCTTTGAAGATGTTTCCAACAGCCACTTGTTTTGTGCACTTCCGTCCTCTAAAACTAAATGGAATTTAATTAATATTGAAGGTGTAAACGTTGTAAGTATTCAATAAACCACTGTGTTGTTTTTTTTTTTTTTTACAGAAACCCTAATCTTTTAATGGTTGATACCTCAAAAGAGTTTTGAAAACAAAGCTGTTATACTTGTTTTCATAATATTTAAAATATTCAGAAGTAAACTAAATTATCATGATTGCCTCTAACTTTATTTTAAAGACTCAGTGGTTCCAACCAGTCAACCTGACCTGCGGTCTACGCAGGAGGAGGAGGTGCTCTTAAAGAGAAGTGTCCTTGTTACAAACCCTACAAAGGGTCTGGGCTCTGTCGGTATGGTGTCTCTTTCCCTCTTCCACCAGCTGGAGAACGCTGAGTATTCTCTAGAAGGAAGATCTGGGCTGGAGAACCCAGCCCCGCAGTTCGCTCAGAAGCTGTAAAGGTGCTCTTGCGTTCCTGAAATCAATCAGAAGCCGTTTCTTGAGGCCGTCAGTTTTTGTTTGGAGAGTGTGTTTCTGGTGGAGGAGTTGTGAGAACCCCGGCATTATTGCTGCAACGGGAACTAGTCTGGGTGTTTAATTCAAACTATGGGGCTTTCATCCAAGAAAAAAAAAAAAGGAAAAAAGAGAGGAGAGGATTTTGCTTGTATTCTATACGAGGGATTCTCATCTGAGCAGGCGGGAAAGGGGAGTGGAAGGAGTTTCGAAAAAGTCCATGATTAGGTAACAAGGAATTTTATGTCAAGTAAGAAATCGCGAACAAGACCACGGATTTAAAGGAGGGCGAGGGGTGGGTTAGATTTACAAGGAGTTACAGGGAACTCAATATTAACTGTGCGGTGTCTGAAGTCTTCCCGGCCGCAGCCCAGCGGAACAAGCGACACCCTCCCGGGACTACTGGCAGCCGGGGACCCGGGATCTCTCCCTGTTGGGTCTTTGGGCTCCCTGAGTCCCAGCTCGTCCCGGAAGAAAGTCCCAGCGGCCTCCTTTGCCTGCAGCCTTGGCGGAAGCTTGAATCTCAGCTCTAGAAACCGGAGAAATTAAAGTGCCTGTGCCGGCTGAGGGGAGGGGGGAGGAGGCTGGGAGGGATTTTGGAAGGGGGTGGGCGGAGGAGAGAGAAAGGTGAACCGTATTAAAAAGTGGTTTGTTTCATGAAACGCCGCGTATATAAATCTGGTGTTGGAGAGGCTTGCCAGAGGGTTTCCATCCTGGAACCCATCCTCAGGGTGATGTTCGCACCTTGGCCTCGGGCACAGACCCTCCCGCGATATCCCAAGGGTTCCCGCGCCTAGCTGGTGTCCACCATGACCCCTCTGCCTGCAGCAGGCCGAATCAGACCCGGCGTGGGCGATTTCAGAAGTGCCCAGGGAGAGACAAGCTAGAGGCTCTGCGGACTTCTGCGGGCAGCTGACAACGCGAGGGCGAGGGGTTAGAACAACTCGGCCAAAGCGATCTGAACTTTCTCCTCTTGGGTCAGCCGGCGCTGGGTCGACCTGGTGGGCGCGGGGCTGTGTTTACAGACACTTGCCTTTGTTTATAACACGGGGAGGAGGTGTGGGGGAGGCGCGCCCTGATTTTCTGTTGCTCTCCCAATCCTCCTGCGTTTGATCGAGTGGTTCCCTCCCTCTCCTGGTTTCAGTTGTCTTCTGCGTCTTTATTTTAATCCGCTCAGGAGAAAGCCATCAGGTCCTAGACTTGGAAGAAAGGAGCCTACCAAAGTGTTGGAGTAAACAGTGGTGGAGGAGGTGAGGTTTTAAAAACAGGAACCGGAGAGGAGTTGTCTTCACCAGGCACGTACCCTTCTGTGCGCCTTGCGTAGCTGGTCTCCGCCATCTGGGCCTTAAGACACTTCTGCAGGTTTAACACTTTCTCTGGCTTATTAAACAACAGCAGAGGGAAACCAAAAGAGTCTGGCTCACCATTGCTACGGAGAAACTTGCTAATACACGTGATTTTTAAACCTGCGCTCCTCTTTGGCCCCGGCCAAGCGCAGCCTGCCTCCTCTTCCTCAGGGCCAGCAGCACCAGGCCTGGTCACCCCACCCGCCCTGCCATTTCAACTCACCAGAAACCCTAACCAGCCAGATACCCAGCAGACCCGACACCTCAGACGGCAGAATGCCCAGCTGCCTGAACCTGCAGGCGGCTGAACCCCCTAACCAGACGCACACCCCAACTGACCAGATGCTTCAACCGGCAGGACACCCCAGATTATCTGTCACCCCAGACTCTCTCAGCCACCTAACATCCCCGCCCCACGTTGTCAAGTCCCAGGAAGTGAAAGGAGTACTGGGCAGGCGTTTCTTCTGAGCTTCCATGCTTTTCTCTTCCAACACTTATTTCTCTTTTAACTTCTTCTTTGTTTAAAAAAATTTCCAAGCCTCTACTTGCGGGACCGGCTAAAAGGCCTCTGTTTTAATTGCTCGGATAATGTGGTTGCTGCCATTTTGTTAAGAGCAATCACTCCTGCAGGGAAATCACAAGCGTTCTAGACAGGCCGGAGCCGACAAAAATGTAGGATTTGACGTTAAAAGCTAAATGGGAAGCTGCGGCGGCGGAAGGTAAATTGATGGTAGATCTGGCTGTCAGGGCTCTGCCCCAGACCGCTGTGCAGGCCAAGCGCCTGATAACCCTGAAGCACCGGAGGGGCAAAGGCTTGGCCAGTTGTAGACTGTGTGTGTGTGTGTGTGTGTGTGTGTGTGTAGACCCATTCTCAGCTTGGGAAGCAGTTTGAAAAACTGCAGAGTGGGGGCCCTGCTCCCAATTGCCTGGGCACCGACAGCAACTTAAAGGGCTTTTCCAGGCCGAGACAGCAAGCTCCAGCTTTCGGGATGGGTTAGCCAGTAGGCCCAGGCATTTAGGAAAGGTGGACCTCTGGGTCTGGGCTGCCTCCTTAGGTGTAGGAGCACCAAGTTGCTTGGTTGTGATGAGGTGAATATAGCAGCCGTGCTAGAGAGCGCAGCCTGAGGGCCTCTTAGAAAGCACTTGTGTGTGTGTGTCAGGAGTGGAGGGTGCCTCAATTCCTTCGACCAGACTCTGCTAGCCGCTGCCCCAGCTTGGCGTGAATTGCAGAGCTAGTCTCCCACTCGGATTGGTGAAGTAGCAGGAGAACAAGAGAGGTGGGCGCACCTGGAATTCGCAGGAAGGGGTGAAGAAGGTGAGGATGAGCTCAAATGCAAAGCGGCAGGGAGTATGAGACTTGGGAGTTCCTTCGCAGACTATAGATTTGCAGAGAGAACCCGGGCCAGTTGCAAGGGCCTGAGGTGTGTGCGAGGGACATAAGCAGGGCAAAGCGTGCCAGGAAAACTGGGACTGAATATACACTGCGGGCCTACAAAGCGCAAGAAACCACTCAGTTAGCCCTGAAGCTTTAATCAAATGTTGCGCGGATTGTTTTCCACAGCCGCCTTCAGTTCTCCCTGCCTGTGAATCCCACCCAGGCTCCTAGATTTGGAAAAGGAGCTGGCTAGTGGGTGCCAAGCAGAGATGGTCTTGAGGGAGGCTTGTGGCATGGGCCCCGTAGAGGGCCGAATGTGGACCCTTGTGACCTGAGGGTACCCATTCCCTCCATTGGACCCAGCTCACAAGAGTCCTGATCTCCACGTAAGGAGGGGGCGCTAAGGAGTCTCCCGGACGCACAGGACTCCTGGCCTCTCAGAGCCTGCGGATCTCTTGGAGAGAAAAACCCAGGAGTCACCCTCAGACTGTGGCCCAGGACCCTGGTTGGAGGCTCCAACAGCCCCCTCCCTGAGGAAGCTCCGCGGTGCAATGAATTGCTATTGGGATTAAGTCTACGGGGAATGGGGGTTGGGGGAGACCAACTACGTGTTTTTTAAATGTTTAGAAAGAGGGGGGAGGGGAGAACTCCGGGAGAGGAAACCAATCCCACGTTTCCGGGGGCAGGACAGTTCTGAGCGCGCCGCCTTACCACCCAGCCCCTGCGCAACGCGTGCTTTCCGCACAGCAGCTGTCTGCTCAGCTCCAATCACCCTGGAACCGCTAAGCGGCTTCAGTCGGAGGGCTAATGGAGGTTAAAGAGCACCAGGTATCTGACTTACGTGCACCGAACTTACAGATCTCTCGCCCCGTTCTCCCAGCTCTACCCTGTCGAAGCCAGTTCCCATCGTGAAGTGCACCCTCACCTCTTCCCCCAAGCGACCCCCCTGCACACACATTCCCTTCAAATTCTCCCGGTATTTGGGCCGCTTTGATGATCAGATGGTAGAGCCCTGATTACAAATTTATTCCCGGCCGCGCTGTCGGTCTTTATCTCCGCTATTAGGGACATCTGGGAGTGATTAGTGCCGCGCCCGCGCCCGGCCGCGCTCGCCTATCTGGCCGCGGCGGGGCCGGAGCCTCGCTGACGTCAGGGCAGACGGCTCGGAGCCATCCCAGCCGAGCTGGGTGTAATCGGCGGCCGCGCGGCCAAGTCCTCCCCGGGCCAGGCCGGCAGCTGGAACGCGCCGCCCGCCTGCGTATAGGGACTTTATAAATATGTATTTTTAGCCCAGAAGACTTTGTGTTTTCCTTGTTTGGGGTAAGGAGGGGCCAGTTAACGTCTCTGCTGCCCCCTCCCCACTCTAAATTTTCCAACTCGCTACGGCTGGAGCACTCCCGCCTGGAAAGCCTTCCACAGGCGGTCGCTTCTTTGCTATGTCCCGGCGCAGGCGAAGCTTCCCTGCGGCAACAACTGCGGCCCGAGCGGTGCCAGTGCAAGTCCTGGATGGGATTGGGGTGGCTCTTAGGGGTAAGGCTCTTATGCCACCTCTTAGGGC
This sequence comes from Papio anubis, assembly GCF_008728515.1. Classification (NCBI taxonomy): domain Eukaryota; kingdom Metazoa; phylum Chordata; class Mammalia; order Primates; family Cercopithecidae; genus Papio; species Papio anubis. The sequence goes on from NC_044978.1 coordinate 16,127,699, forward strand.
TGCCCTCCTCTCACTGGCAACTGCTCCGCCCTACAGCCCTCGGGCCAGAATTGTGGGAGTTTCTGTCTAGAGGGATGGCCTGGCAGAAGCTGATTACAGAATGCGATGTCTTTTAGCAGCTGCCTTTGCACCTGTTATTAAAGGCTAAAATACCTGGCGAGCCGAGGCGCTGGACCCTCTTTCGCCCCGCCCTTCCCCCAACCCCCCAGGGAGTTGTCCTTGGCGCAAACACACCTCGCAAGGGCGAGGACGGCTGGCGGCAGCTTTGTCCCCAACTACGTCCCAGTGTTCAGAGTAGAGGCTGCATATATTTGCATAATTCCTGGACGGGCTGACTGACGCCCCTGACCCTAGCGTTCTGCGTGCTGGGCTGGTCTCTCCTGAAGTAAGGGGTGCTGGGATTAATCCAACACCTGAACTTTCCACTCCCCGGACAACTTGATACAATGACAAATTCAGCCCAGTTTTCACCCTACCTTCACCAGAAATTCTGATTCAGCGGGTCAGGGGCTCGACTCGAAGCCTGCAATTTTCAAAATCTCCCCCAGAGGATGCCTAACCACTGTGCCAAAGGAAGGCACACCCACCCAGCCTGTCTCCCACCCTGGACACCTTCTCCATGACCCGTGTGAAGTCCAGGATGGTAAGAATGGCGGATGGGTGAAGACAGGCCTGCGTTATTTAAAGTCTTTACAGGGAGAGAATTAGCCATATTATTGGATCAACCCTACACCTTTGACTCATTGGGCAGCACAAGGATTCAAAGCAAACCCAGAAGATGCTGTTTATTCCTGCCCGGGATACAAAGGGCAAGCGGAGTGTTCAGTCAGAAGCTAGGGTGAATGTAACTAGAGGAAAAGGAAAACAGCTGGTGATGTGAGTGGATCGACAAGAAGATCTATTTGGGGTACACAAATAGTATCACAAATAATCAGGGAATCCAACTGAGGAAAATTCCCAAAAGTCCATGTCACCTCAGTTCTTCGAGGAAACCCTATACACCAACTCCAAAGTGTCTTCATGTAATATAGAATCAGAACGAAACATTTCCTCTCAAGTCAGGGAAATGTCCCGTTGAGAGCCTGGTCCCCTCTTCTACCCACCCCTGTCTGGAGCCAAGAGGGAAGGAAACAGCTCTATAGTTTGGGGGCTAAGGATAGGGAATGAGACTTTTAGACAATTATGTCCTGAGTGACTGAAGGATTTTGGCCTATTTGTGCTTCTAGGAGGAGGAGAAATGGGCAATATCTGCACAAAATACAGTTCTCTAGAGTGCTGGAAAGTGGGTTCTCTATGATCTGTCTGAATGGTGGAGCTGACTGAGATACATTAGTTTTCTAAATCACTCAGGTCGCTCAAAAGCAAACAAACAACAGCAAAAAATAAGCAAACAAAAAACTCCACATCACTTGTGCCTATAATACTTTCTTGCTCAGAGTATAAACAAACTTTTACTTGAATTAAGTGGCATAAATCCACATGGGACACAGGCCCAGAGAGTCCCAGTTTGGATTTTCAAGCGAAGAAGACAGACTTGCAGGTAGCTAAACTGTTGGTGCAAAAGATCAGAGGGTACTCACCAGGCCACTTCTGCGACTAACACCCTAGTTGTTTTCTCAAATAGTATTTTCAATGCATGACCAATCATGAGCAACCAGATCTAACCAACCTGATGCTTCTTCATGGCTAGATGGAGTGTTTGAAAATATCATTCCTTAATGTATCACCAAATCATTTTTCAGTTCATTGGTGACCCGGAACTAAAGAGTAAGGGAGACTCTTCGGTAAAGGCAGGTTGTTTGGAACTTGTTTTTTGCCCCACCCGCCGAGATCCTTTACAACAAACAGTGTACTGACTCAGGGTCAGTGAGAATGTTCAACCTTCATTGCCTAGAGAAGAGGCCAAAAAAGATATGATCCTAAGATGGCAGTAAATCCATCCTTTGTAAAAAGATGGAAGCCAATGGCCACTGACGCCAGTGCAGGGTTGTCTTCAGTTTAAAGTGGGTTGTTAATGTCGTTGCCTGGAGCTGACATTTTTGTCTTTAGGATAAGGCAGAAACGCAGGAAAAGAAGACTGTTACTTTTGAAGAAAACCTGAAAACGCAACCTCAGTTGGTAACTAGTACTTGGCTAAGAAGGAAAGCCGGTGCGGTTTTAATGCAAGAAAGTAATGGCCAGGCCTCTTGACCATCGCCTTCGCTTTGCAAATCTGGTTTTCATATTCTTGCTCAGTAATCACCCAAAGCCATAACTGTCTCTGAAATTATTCATTAAAGTCATTTTTAGGGATTCTCACAGGATGACTCTTTTACGTTTATGATCTTGTGAGAACAATGACATCAGCCTCTGTTTTCCGCTTTTAATTAATGTGCCGCGAAGAGGCGAGGGGCCGTGGCTGTGTGCGTGGGGAGGGGGCGGGCCGGGATGGAATCCGCCGGCCCTGGTGCTCCCGGCGCGGTCAGCTGAGCTCAGGCGCGCAGACATCCTTTGATTAAGGAGGGTATTTCGGGGAGTGCAGGCTGTGCAGAAGATCACGGCTGTGCCCTGTGGTGCTGTCAGCAGTGACAGATCCCAGATGGGGCCGCTACTGTATGGCAGATTGAGTTTCTCCGCAGAAAACTCACCCTCCCTCCTAAACGTCTTCAAAAACCTTCTCCAGATACTCCAGGTCTCTTCGTGTGAAACTGAAAAAGTCCAACCCCAAAGTTGGTTTTGAGTGCGTGTGTGTATGTTACTTTTTTTTTTTTTCTTCCTTCCTCTATTTTTTCTCTGCACTTCTTCCTCTTCTGAGCATCTTCGACCCGCAGGGCTACCTGGCTGCTAGTAGAGTAGACGTGGCGGGCCTGGGGGGTTCCTGTTCGCCTAGCTCACAGCGCCACGCCGACGACACAGCACCGAAGGGCCCCGAAGGCAACCCGGTGGGTAGGGGCGCGGCGGACGGGAAGTGGGGGGCAACTGTAGCGTATCTCGGGAAGCCGGGGTGGGCTGCACGGGCCAAACATTCCAGTGCAGAGAAGGGGAGATGCTGGCGGGAAGCGGGGAGCAGGGGGCCAGGGCAGGGGGCGGCGCGGACACAAAGGCGGAAGCAGAGAATACCTTGGCCAGGCTCCTGAACCTGCTCCTGCCAGCCATCCGTCTTTGCTCGGCGGAGCGTCGATTCACCAGCCTGGGCATTTTCGAACGGCAAAGTGGAGACCAAAAAGAGGGCTCAGGGGCTAACTACTAGGATTGGGAAACGGTGAAGACGGGTCCCAGATGCAGCAGGGGCTCGGCAGGGTCTGGAATGGGGAGAAGGGGGACTGCGGAAGTCCATACTGCGGCCCAAGGCCGAAGGCTGGACAGGCCTCTCCAAGGTGAGACGGGGAGCTTGAAAAGTAGGTTTCTGCATAAGAATTTACCCACTTAGGGATCGCTAGTCTGGGTTCCGAGTTTCACATTCCAACAGTGTGTTGGAAACTCTGTTGCAGAAACATTTGAACTTATTTTAAACCTTTATTTTAAAAAATAAGTAACTTTACATAAATGCCCCGGGTTCCCTGCCTACCTGTATACAACCGAGAATCCCCCCCGTCCCCTTGTCCCCCACCCTAGGTATCCAAGACTGGCTCCCGGGGAGCAGCAGTGGCTGGGAGAGAGGCAGAAAGGCAGAGAAGGTGTGCCGCACCCAGTTCGGAGCGGATTTCCAGGCCCCACCCATTCCTGCCCTCGCGGTCCTCTTTAACTGTAGAACTTGGAGTGTTCCCGCGGGCGAAAAAAATGAGAGAACAGAGGGGAACCTAGAGAGACCGAATACTGTTTTAACTTAAACATAGGCAATTTCTTTTTTCTTCGGGCAGCCTCCTCCCACAGCCCTTCGGGGTGAAGGCAGCTTGCAGAGCCTCTGTTAGGCTTACAAAAGGACCTCTGGGGAGCAGAGAGAGGAGCTAAAAATACCTCAGACGCTAGGCCCGAGGTCCGGGAGGAGCTCATCACTCGCTCTCGCTCTGGCCCTGCCCAGGAGGGCGCTTTCGCCTTTTGCATTCTGAGGGCCGGGCCGGCGAGGCTAGGGGCCCACGCTAGTTTTGCCTTCACTTTGCGACCAGACCCGGCTCTTTTGAGGCTCCGCCGGTTACTCTTAATAAAGAAGACCTCCAGTCCAATCTCCGGTAAAATCAGAAAATCAGATGTCACACTTTTGATGCTCTCCAGTAAGCCCCCTCCACAGATTCAGTTTTTAAAAAGAAAAGAGGTGGGACAGTTAGGCCCTATTTTATACCAAAAACAATACGGTCACGCAAAGATTCTTCTTTGGGTAACGCGCTGTGTGGACATACGCAGTTACTTGCAGTCCTGGGACACCATCTGATTGTGAAAGAACCGGTGAACCCCTTATTTCAGCCCTCTCCAGAAAAAAAAAAAAAAAAAAAATAGCAGTTACTTCCCCCTCGTGTCCCACCTTGGTTATCGGTAAAAAAACGCAAAACTCCTTACATAAAGGCAAAACACACAATGAATTTCAAAACTCCCGCTCGCCCCCTCTGGAAGGCAGCTTTTCTTTTCTCTGCCCATGCTGGATGAAAGTGGTTTATTTTGATTTTTTTTTCTTGTACCCACATGCCTTGTAAAAGGTTCCTGTGCACGGGCCTGGCCCCCCTCTGATGACCGCAGGGCCTTGCTTCCAGACTGCAGTCCCCGCCACTTGGTTTTTAAGTCCTCGCCTGGAGCCGAGGTGTAATTGTGACCCCGCCCGAGCCCCGAGCCTCCCGGGGGGATGGTTGGCCCGGCCTACGTTGGGGCCGGGACCTCCCAAGTGGCGGCCTGGGCGCCGGGAGCCGCGTGGTCTTCTCCTTCCCTGCCTCCTCCCTCTCTCCCTCCCCTGCAGACTTTGCTCGTTTTCTCCTCATTTCCCCAGCTTGCTAAGCGTTACGGCGTACAGAATTTCTCCCCACTTTTTTCGTTTTCTCTTGCCTTTTCCTTTCTAGCACCTTATTACCGCTCTCTCGGTCGCCTTCACGTTGAGATCCCAGGCCCAGAGAAGCAAAGTGGGACTTTGTCGAAATATGGGGGGAAGAACTGGGAACCTCTGGCCCCCTCGGCGCCGCGGTGGAGTCGGAACCCGGCGCGCCTCTGCGTAACGTCAGCGCGCGGGGTAATTTACCTTCCCTGGGCGTCTGTCAATATGACTAATTTCCACAGGGGTCAAAAAGCCTTTCTCCGGCAGTCCATCTTGGAACGCTCTCTTACGCAGTAGACGAGGTTGGTTGTTTTGTTTCCAACCCTAGAAATAAATACTCTTGGGGCGTCCCTGCCATGGCAGCCCTAGAGGAGCAGAGGAATATACACGGTGTCAATTAAAGGCAGTTTTCCTTGAACTCTGAACTATGATTGGCCGTAAACGAGAGCGACCTGCTTGCCTTTTAATACACATTACCTAACTCGTCCTTGATACCAATGGTTTCTTTAGAAACAGAAAATCAAAAAAAGGAGGAAAATAATCATCGCTCCAGTTCTTCCCTGCCGCCTGCAGATGCCTATTGAAATATTTTATCTGCATTTCACGGTGTAACTTAAATGTAGAGTATGTGCGCGTGTCTTGCTAATCTGGCCTGGACAAAAAGTAAATATATTATCCGGGTAGTGTTTTACAATAAGTTTTAAACTGCTACCAAGCTGTAAGTCTGAATCAGTGCTGTGGAGCTAATTAAACATTCTCTGGGACTCGCCAGAAGCGGCTAATTGATACTGGTAGCAAAACCTGGACTCACTTTAAGAAGTGCTCGGAAGGAAGCCTGCGTGGCTAGCGGGTCAGGACGATTCTGTCTGCAAAGTCCTCTCTTGCATGGAGCAGGGTGTGGGAAGATGAAGAGCATTTTGGCTCCCGCGGGGCACGCAGATGGGCCCCTTGGGTCTTCGAGGAGGTAAACGTCTCCAATTTGGGGAACTGGTGTCCAGCGAGAAATGAAAGTCGCCAAATAACCCATTTTTCTCCCACCCAAGTTCAGGCACTGAGGACCCAGCTAATACACTTCTCTGAGTTAAATGTTTAACAAACTCTCTGAAAAAAATATGTCCCACCCCACTTCTTGTGGCCTTTAGGCAAGTAAATGCCTGGATTTGGAGCAATTAGGAGCCTCAGTGGAACTCACGGGAAACCTAAGAACTAAGATAACCAAGGAGAAGCCTAGGAAGCCTCACAGAGGGGTGCCTGAAGTCGTGGTCCCTGGCTGCTGCCCGCACAGGTGGGTGACACACAGCCCCACCACCTACCCCCACAGCCTGACCTCCATACCTGCTCTTTCGTTCTGGCCACATGCAAACACACACACACACACATACACATACACACACACACACATCTCTTTCCCTCTCTCATCTGTTGGTGCATTTATGACCTAATGAAAGTATATCCTTTAGGGAAAAGACTGTCTATAAAACTTGAAATATGAAGAACCCATTTGGATATTCCCACTCCAGGCCAGGCCTGAACTTGAAGTTTTTTTTAGCACAAACACCTTGTCTCCTTCTGTTGCTTCTATAATCACCCTGTTATTTTTACTAAACGATGAGAATTGGTTCTAAATGACCTCTGCTCATTTCCTGTGGAAGGAGAAAAGTCTCCAACCTGAGAATATATCTTTATTTGCTGGAAGGTATTTTTGGTGGGAGAGGAGGGGAATAATTTTACTTTCTATCCCTTGTCATCTTGGAAAAATCCTGACACTGTACGTTCCAACTTCTGCAAACAACTGGGGAAACCAAGGATGCTTTCAACTCCCTTCCATTTCCTTCCTGCCCCACCATTTCTCCCAGTTGCCACCTTTTTGGGTATTACAAACATTGACCCATTCTTTCTCCTGGTCACTATGTGAAATGCCTATCAGTTTCCAACATAAATGAGTGCCCTTTGAAAATCCTACTGTTAACCACCTGCCTTTGTGGGAAAAGGCCATCTGATTTTGTGTTTTGGGGAGGGTCTGTTTATTGCCACAAATGGATAGAATAGATATTATTGCCTTGTGATTTTATATATAGCATATCTTTAAACAAGACAGTTAAGTCTCTTATTTTGCAATTTGACCTTCGCTGTAAGAGTGGCTTAAGTTGTTTATTAGCTGGGACTATAAAACAGGAAAAGCTGCAGGAGAAATAAACTAAAGAATGAGCTGAAGAGCTCTATACTTTGGTAGAGTTGATTTGTTTATTTGCATATTTCTTGAAAAGGAAAACAGTTCTAGCTTAAAATCTTTTTGTCATCCAGCAGCCATTTAATGACCTACGGGTAGAAGGGGTCGATTGTTCAATACCCTGCTTAGTTGATCCCTTTGTTTCTGCGTTTACATCATGAAAGGAGTTTACATCATTACTCCCCCCTTTTTTGTTTAAACTTAAAGTTTCATGAGTAGCAAGAACTTTTACACCTAGGTAAAGCCTTGGGAAGGGAGCAAAGTGCTCAGTCTGCTAAGGTGTAAGAGGATGTACATGAAGGGGAGTGATCTGAGAGACAGCCATTTCTAGGGAAAAGTCTTGTCCTCTTAGTAGCAACAAAAAAGTCTATTTTCAAACATCTATTAGACAATGTCAATTTTTCATTTCAATTGTGTTCTAGCTTAGCCTTTCCACTTGGGACTGAGGGCTCAGCCAGTCCTCCAAGTCTCTGATCCTAGAACTTAACTGGAGGAGCAAATGGCTTTAAACTGACAAGTCTCTCCATTTGAGAAGGTGAGGGAGGAGAGGAATAATGTGCATTTTGCCTCACCTAAGATTTTGTACTTCTGTGAACAAATAATATTTTCTAGTTCGGTTTTCAACTTATGACCCATTGAGCAAAACAGAAAGTTATTGCATGTTTTTCAATCCCATATCATCAGTAGGTAACATCCTCCTTCTCAGTATGTGGTATTTTGTGTGACTATATTTAGCATCAACTCTCTCATATATATATTCTAATCAGATTAATTTTTCATGAACAGGCAGTAATTCTCATGGTTTAAAAATACCCAAAATGTACATGTGAAAAGTCTCTCCAGTTTCCTCACCCACTGTGATTCATTTCTTATGCATCCTCTCAGAGCTTCCTAATGAGTGGAAAAGCAAATAGAAATATCATCCCTATGGTTCTAGAATAATGCAGGTTGCTCCAGTTGTATCTGTTCTGCTGGTAGGGGGAGAGGAGAAGGAGGACGTCTTGGAAGCTTTGAAGAGCCTCACACCAAATAGAATTTGGGCAAGGTGTGAGATTCTACCTGACTGTAATTTCAAATATCTGGGAAAGAGAAGATGGGGCACATGTGGAATAATCAATCCTTAGGTCTCCAAATTGGATTGTCTTTTCTCTGTGAATGAGGACAAAAAATAAGAAAAAAAGAAAGAGAAATACAAGAAGTAAAAGGAGTGAGATCAAAATCTGTCTAGAATTGTGGGAATATGGTTCCTCAATTTTTGTGTGTCCTCTCTCTCCAACTCAAACTGAAAAGGTCCACATTGTCTGCATCATATAAGTAATAAATACATTTTCTCCTACCATAGAGAGGTTTTTTGCTATGTTCTAGTTCATAGATGGTTTACATGGCTTATAACGGAAGGAGGTGGGGGATTAGGAAATACACATTTATCACAAAACAATTGAGACAAATTTTGCAGTATAATAACTATGTGTAGACTTGATAGACCCCAGGCATTTTGCCCTTTACAAATTCAAAAAGGCATGAAGGTAAAGACAGAGGTGACTCTTCCCTACACAGAGCAGGTGACACCTTCATTTACATCAATGTGACCCTTGGAGAGGCTGAGGGGTCTTGCTCCCCAAGTCTAATACAGACTGTGAGTAACCTTGACTATCCTCCACCTAGGAGTTAGATATGGATGGAGAAAAGGACACATCTTGTAGGAAAAGTGCCATGTATAGGGTCCCTATAAAGTGCCAGGGATGGGGGCAGTCCTGCTCTCTGGGATGCTCTGTGACTTGTAGTACCTGGCCAGAGTTGCAGTTAAGTTGGATTAAACCTATGCCCCCAGAGCTGCTCCTTCCCTTATCCTTGTAAATGGTGTTGAAAGCATTTTCAGCTTCTAGATGGACTATAGCCATTACTTTCTCTGCATGTGCACTTGAGTGCCAGGGGAGAGAGTTGCTAAGTATCCACATCTTCCATGCATACCAAAAATTTCTCTTCTTCCACTTTGGGCTTCTCCCCACTCCTGTCTCATAGTAATACAAGATGAAGTAATAACAACAAAAGCTTCCTGCTGATTCTCGTTTCCTCTGAACAGATTTATTTTCCCCTGTCCCGCTTAGGGACCCACTGCTAGGTTTTAGCCTTAGTTGCTGAGGTTAAGCCATCCTCTGAAAGGGGTTAGCTTTCAGATCACCCAGTATATTGGACTAATGCCCTCGCAGGACCAAAGGGCATCTGCTGGGTGAAGAGGACCCCAAACCCTCTGCCCCCTGCATCCCTGGAGTTGTTCATCAGACTGGAAGCCAACGGCCCACATAACTCTAATTAATGTGTGCATATATTGGCCAGCCTCTTGGATGATTTTACCATTAGTACTCGAATTGGCAAGGTCAGAGAGTCTGATGCTTGTGTTCTGATGAGGATTTACAGTCCCAATGAATCATGTGACCATGAATAGACTTGGATAGCACCGTGTTCAGGAGATCTGCCTCTGGTGCTTTCCACCCTGAGGGTCTCTTTCTGTTCCACAAGGAAAGTTCGTCTGGGAGGAACCAACCAAAGAGGGAGGGCACCTTAGAAGTTTAAAATGTCCTCCTCATCTGCATCTCAGACAGAACATTACTAAGCCAAGTTTATATACATACATTATAATATATATTACATAACATATATACACAGGAATACAGAAAAAAAAATTGTCTTGAAAGTGTTGAATTTAAGACTGGAAACAGGCCTTTAGAGTTCATCTGCTTTAACCTCTTTTTCACAGATAAGAAGACTCATATCTAAAGATCTAAAGATGCTCTTGGTACCTGGCCAGCATGTAGCACTCATTCATGAAATTGGGGGTGGGGAGGGCTCCTGTCCCCTCCTTAGGTAGTTATTTCCAGGGATCTCTTGTTTAAGAAAGATAAAGGCATAAAGAGAAAGTTCTGGCAGAAAACGTTTTGCAGAAAAAGAAAAAACAAAATACAAAACAATGGTGTAGAGGGCCAGGCCAGGCGAGAAAAGAGGTAGCCGGAGAAATGACATCTGAGGCCGGTTAATTGAGCAGGCCTATCTCCACCACTTCCTGAACGTCTTCACTCCACTCCAAGACTGCTATTAGAGGCTAATGTTTTCCACCGGGTGCGGTGGCTCACGCCTGTAATCCCAGCATTTTGGGAGACCGAAGTGGGCCGATCATTTGAGGTCAGGAGTTCGTGACCAGCCTGGACAACATGGTGAGCTTGGTGGAGGGCGCCTGTAGTCACAGCTACTCAGGAGGCTGAGGCAGGAGAATCGCTTGAACCCGGGAGGTGGAGGTTGCAGTGAGCCAAGATGGTGCCACTGCACTCCTGCACTCCACCCTAGGCGGCAGAACGAGACTCCGTTTCAAAAACAAAACCAAAAAAGCAGCAACACACCACATACTTTGTTTTGGTTATTCTTTGTCTACCCCAGTCCAGAAGAATAGATTCTTCTCTACTGGAGAGAGGGAATCGTGTTTCCAAAAGGGTAGCAGCTCTCATCAAAAGCGCTAGTGGATCTGGTGACAACGTGGACAGGCACTTTGCTCGGATCCTGGAGATTATTGACTGCGGAGGCAGGATGGAGGACAGCTAGGGCTTCCGGTTGCCGGGGTGGGTACCCGGTTTTGGAGCGATACGTCACTGGGCTGGAGAGAGGCTATATCCCGACTAGAGAGGATTCACAGGGAATCCCAGGGAGAGGGAAGTTGCTAGATCACCACGCTGGAGAGAAGACTGCAGGAGAAGAGAGACTAAGTAGCTCGAAACGGGGCTTCTGGATCTCCATAGGGCTACCTCTGCAAGGCACCGGGTCCGATCTGCAGACAGAGCTACCTGGATGTGCCTACCTATTTGTGGCGGGGTAGGCACCAAAGTGACTCTGTTTTGCATTAATTCATATATGTATGGTTTTGGCCTGGGTCTTAGTGGGGTTGAAGTTGCCCCTGTGTTGCCGGACAGAGTTGTTTTGGGAGCCATCGGCTGTCTTTCCTTAGGACTTAGGAACAGAACAGGACAAAAGTTAAAATTCGCCAAACAAACCAAACCACAGCCCCCACACGCCATCCTTCCATTGCTGGGGAGCAGTGTTCTGGCTTCAGTACTCAGGTTAGAAATTTGAATAAATGGAGCCAGATCCTGGACTACACCCCGGGGACAGCGTTTTAATGTAAATGTAAAATATGCTAGTAATAATCACTTTTGGGCCCTGAAGCGCCATTAGAATCTCTGTTTAATTATAGGGCATGAGAGAAGCATTACCAGCTAATTAAATCAATCCTATTTGTAATTCTCCCTCTGCTGCTGCCGACTTTAAAATGTGAAATTGCTTTTTAAACGAGCCCGCATATGAATTTTTAAAACACAAGTGAACTAAAGTGAGAAGCAGGGGAAATGAGAGCGAGAAAGAGAAGGAAGGAGACGCAGGTACTGGGCCCGAGTCAAGAGGCATGTGGATGAATCTCCCCGAGCGCCTCGGCTTCCTTGCCTTCCAGACTGCGCTCACAGTTTTCTTGCAAAACAGGCGGTTTTCTCTCCTTTCAGAGGTTTCCGCTTTCTCCTGAGGAATCTCTTTCAGGTCCTGGACATCTCCCCCGAGAAGGGCCCTGGGGCAGGGAGGGGCGCAGAGCTGGCCCGGCACCCGGAGTCCTGCGTGCCCGGCTGCAGCCGCGCGGCCCGGGAGCGGGTTACGGCCGACGGAAGGCAGCGGCGCGGGGAGGAAGTGAGCTCACTCGGGAAGGAAGGAAAGAAATGAGGTTTTTGCCCAGCAGCCGCCAGGCCGAGGCGCACAGCCCCAGGGAGACGCTGCGAGCCCAGGTCCCGCCACCGCCCTCCAAGGAGGCCGGGGGCAGAGGCCGGCTTTGGGAAGCGCTGCGGCCGCCGCCACCGACTCCGTCTAGACCCCGCGCATACTATCCTTGGTGCTCCCGGGGAGGAAGAGCGCCAGGCTCCACTCGCGAGGTTCAGGCCTGCAGGACAGAGTGGGAGGCTTAAGAGCACGCGAGGGCTTTATTCAGGCAGACGCCGCCTTCAGTCCCCACGCGTCCCATCCTCCCCGCGAGTGAGATTTCGCTTCTGACGCTCCCGCACGCGCGCGCGCAACCCTCTCTCCTTTCTTCAGTGCCCTTCGCAAAAGCAGGCCCTCGAGCTTTGATTTTCGATTAGAGCATTGAGTTATTTGCATGAGAAAAGAAGAGGGAGGACTGCCACCAATTCTGGACTCCTCCTTAGTACTTGCGAAGTGGAATAATATGCAGTGGGGTCTGTTTCCAAACCTGGCACATCTGCACCGTCTGCCACCAGCCGTACCACCACCCGGCTGCTCCGATGCAGTCTGGTTTACGGAAATATTCTAAAGAAGAGGGAAGCTGGCTATCTCGCCTCGGCACCTAGCCCTGCAACCACAAACTGTGGGAGTGCAGGGACAAGCTTTCCAAACTGACAAAGCCGCCCAACAAATGCAGCGGCATTTATCCCAAGAGCAGGCATTCCCACCTCGGCCTCCCGGGCCCCGAGTGCTTCTCCCACAGGCTCGGCCCAGGATGCGGAGTGGTAACTTGGTGGCCGCAGAGTGCCTTCAAGTCTGGAATGAGGCGGCGATGTCCTTAACTCGGCCAGGGGCAGGGTGGGTAGGAGGTGAGGAAATGTAGTTCTCCCCTGCACTGGGGGAGATTCGGGCGGCAGGCCTTCTCTCCTGCCTTTCGGGGGGCCCTGCCCTCAACTGAGGAGAACTCTCTTGGGCACCCACCTACCGCGGTGGCTGGGGCGAGGACTGTGGTCTGGCTTCATCTGTGTCTGGCCTGTGGTTTGGGCGTCCTGCGACTAGAGACTGCAAAGGTCCGGAAGGTGGAAAAGTTCAAACCCCTCCATGTGTGTTGGCGGTGGTGGGGCGTGGTGGGGGGCGGTTATTGTCAAAGTGTGGGCATATTTGTCGGATTTGTAGGCTCTCGATCTGGAGTCAGTTGGAGAAATTTCCATCAATCTAGCACCTCGGCATTTCACCTCCACCTCCAGCTCCTGCAGAAGCGCCCATGTACCTCATGTCATCTCTTCCCAGTGGGTTGATAGGTTTCTTCATAAAATTAGCAAAGTCTTGTTTTCTACCTGACTTTCAGCAAGATCGCTGTCTATTTTTTGACTTCTAGTCTTGCTCTGTGCATTTAGGCGGGAGGAGGGTGAGTTCTAGGAAGCCGTCTTGTGTCAACTTTAACAGTCAGGAAGAGGGAGCCGACAGGGCTTTTCTCGGGCTTTTCCCAGGCACTGCCAGCTTGCCCCTCCCCCTCTTCTCAGGGCGGACCGCACCCTCCACCCATCTCCCCCTCCCCCACATTCCCTCTGCAGTCCTCGGCCAGTAGCAGCGCCACCCGGAGCCGCACTCGGGGCAGCAGGGTTTCTGGCCTTCCAGGCCCGCCAGCGGAGGGGCCTCGCTGCCTGCTTTGGAAACTCTCCATTTTCCCACAGTATTTCACATTCATATTACTTTTCACACCCTGTTAGGCAGTAATGGCACTGAACCTGCTAAATACTTCCATGCACCCAGCCAGCCCTCCCGCGACTGCTCCGGATGGTCTGTGATACAAAAGGGATTGCTCTCTCATCCTGCGGCGTTGTTGGCTTCTCTTCTCTTCTCTTCTCTGATCGGCCTCCAGAGCCAATGGTGGTTCTGGTGGTGGCGGCCACTGGGTGGGGGCGCTCAGGTGTGGAGGAGGTCTTAGCGCCCCCTTTCAAGCAGGTAGGGGAGATGTGGGGAGAAAGAGCTTGGGGACAGATGTGGCTTTTGGTAGTAGTGTGAAGTTAGATTGGCTAATTTTAAAAAAACAGGGCCAGGCCGGGCGGCTCACGCCTATAATCCCAGCACTTTGGGAGGCGAGGCCGGTGGATCACCTGAGGTCAGGAGTTCAAGACCAGCCTGGCCAACATGGCGAAACCCATCTCTACTAAAAATACAAAAATTAGCCGGGTGTGGTGGTGGGCGCCTGTAATACTCGGAAGGCTGAAGCAGGAGAATCGCTTGAACCCGGGAGGCGGAGGTTGCAGTGAGCCGAGATCGCGCCACTTCATTCCAGCCTGAGCAACAGAGCAAGACTCTGTCTTAAACAAAACAAAACAAACAAACAAACAAAACAGGGCCATGCGCCAGGTCTTGTGCAAGGAGTAGGGTCTGGCCGTCTTAATTAGCACCGTCTCGCGGCCTTTCCTTCATGGCATCAGACCGGATGAGTGGCAATTTGGGCACGAGGCTGCAGAGAGCAATGCCCCCACCCCTCCTCTGGCCGCCGCCGCGCCGCAGGTCTGAGAGCTCCGGGGCTGCTCGGTAAACCTGGGGATGAGGGAGGGGGGATTTAGAGCCCTGCTCAGAACCGGGCTTGACGATGGTTTCAGCGCCGAGGAGAAAGGGGCCAGCCTGGCCAGGTAGAAGCGACGGTTTCCAGCATCTGGACTCCACTCGCTCCCAGACCAACAGAGGTCGGATTCTCAGAGAGCCCAGTTACCTTGGACTGGACTAGACACTGCCGTCCCGAAAGACTGCCTGAAAGCTCGCGAGTCTGCCACCGTAACAGGACTGAGGCCGGTGGCCCTGAGGCTTCAAATCCAAGAAGTAAAGGGAAGTTAGGTGGTCCTCCGTTGCTCTTCCACAACCCCGCCTCAGTTCTGCTATCAGGAAAAAAGAAGTAATAAAATCTGCCCCCCCCTACCCCCAGGACAGGAGGGAAGGAACTGATTTTAATGATTGCCTATTAAGTGCCAAGGCATTTTACAGGCTGCCTATTGTTTAATCTTCACAAACTGTAAGAAGGGCATTTCCTATCTCTGTGCCTACAAGAAAATTGAGGTGCAAAGAGGGCAGACCTGGCCGTAGATCTGTGCACCCAAACAAGTTCCAGGCATGAGAGGAGTTAATGGCACACTGAGGAGCCCTGCAGCCTGGGTCCTCTCCTGGTAACCTGGGAGAGGGGGCTGCACTGCCCTCCATGAGCTTCTAGGGTACACTTCTAGAGGGTGATTTAAGTGACGAGAAATCCCTTTCTAAGGAGATGAAACTTTGGGCACTATTTTAAGCTGTAGTGCGTACATCCCTATTCCTCTAAAATACCCACAAGAAAGTCAAAGTTACCAGGACTCTCTTACTCAACCCCAGGAGTCCAGAGTCTACCACACGTGTACCTCAAGTGTCACCTTTCTTGCCTTACCACACCAGGGTTTGAGATTTAAACAAATTCGTTGGACTTAAGTTCCTGCTCACACCATCTAAATTGAGCCCAGAGCTCCCCCTTCAGCCCGGGCAGGGACAACACAGGCTTAGAAGCACGGGGAGACCTAGAAGAGGGTTAACTTGGTTCCTAACTTCCAAGTGCCACCTCAGCCGTTTCCCCACTTGTCAGAGGTTTATTTCGTGAGCAGCAGGGACCACCCACCCTTAAACTGGGAAAGAACGAAGGGTGGGGCTCTGGAAACCCACGTGTTAACCTTTGAAAGCAAAGCTCCAGGAGCTCCACCTTCCAAACATTGTTATTTGTGCTTCCACCGCCCAAACGTTGCTTCATGTGCCATGGCCTTCTTTCTCATCTAGAGAGGTTGTTTGATGACTGGTTGTTTACATTCTATAGAGAATGCTTTAGAGTATGGATTTGAAAAATTTGCAGAAGGTAGGAGGAGTGAGATAGAACAGGCAAAGCTACGAAGCAAGGAAGGACTGTTTGGGGCCTGTGGCAGGAGGCAACTGTGGTTTGGGAGTTGCTTGGGCAGACTTTTCCCCCTGTTTTTTCTCCTGCAAAGACACAGTCCCAGAACAGAGCTTTTCCGCTGTCTAGCTACTCTCCCCTTTCCCTTTTTCTTCATTTTCCCAATGTACTGATGGATGAGCAAGAAGAATCCGGGAGAGGAACCCCACATCCCTGCCTTTTGGGCAATCAACTCTACAGGGCACTGACTCCAGCTGGGCATTAAGGATAAACTGTTGTTAAAGAGTCCTGAAAGCCACAGTCATCCCTGTTGAGCCATCTCTTTCCCTTTGGACATGGAAGTGATGTTCTGGGGGGTGTCAGGTGCATTTCCTGGGCTTTGGGCCTCTGGGCCCTAATTGTCTCTGGTGAAGGGGGCAATTCTAAAATTGGAGGTGGCTAAATGAGTGGTCATTTAATGAGACTTTTTAACCCCCACAAGGTTATATTGATTCATTTTACAGTCATTACAGTGATAGAAGGCGAGACTATGGTGATTTCTTCAGTTACAGTTATTGATTAATTCAGTGGTGACAAGGCTGACAGACAAGTGAAAACAAAATTCAGAAAGTGGTACTGCATTCATGCATTTCTCTCTCCTCTACCACCCTCTGCCATGGTTTCTGCTGCTAGCTGTGGCTGGGGTGCCACATTCCACTTTAGGAACCCCTAGAGGAAGAGGCTGATCCCACTGGGTCATGGGGCTGGAATTAGGCTGCCAATGTGAATTGAACTCAGTTTTTCCTCCTCTGAGAAGGATAGTGTTGACCTGGCAGTGACATCTCCTCTCCTGGCAGGGACTCCAGGGGTCTGGCAACTACTTTAAAAATCAATAAATCCAAGACACAAAAGAAACTGTAAGAAAAGAGAATAAAAATAATAGTGCACAAAATTTGAAGGGCATTTGATATTTTGCAGCAACCACAGCTAAAATTGCTTGTCTCCATTACACTGGATTTCTCCACGTGTTCTAGAGTCCAATACCTTTATTCAGTATTTCTGAGCTTCTTTTGTCTGGGAGTCCCACATTTGCAGACAAGGAGGTCTAGTCTCCTGTCTGGTTCTACCCATTGGGGCTGGGATAGGGAAAGCTGGAGGCCGAGGTGAGGAGTTGGGGTAGGAAAGGCCCCAGGCTGTGCTGGCAGGTACCTTGTAGGTCCTCCCCACATGGCTGCCGGAGGAGCACGCCATTTGCGTGCAGCATGCGGGGAAGCCTCTGGGCTCCTTGCCATCCCTGGTGACTTGAGCCAGAGTGATCTTATTACAGTTATTAATGACCAGAGTGATTTCTTAAGCCAAGACCAAAAAGAAATGGATTCAAATGAAAAAAACCAATGTAGTTCAGATTCTGTGCGAAGGCTGAGAGCGGGTGACTGCACCGGCGAACATGGTCACAGTTGCTTCTTAGGCATCCACTGAGTGCTGGAGGAAGTGGTGATCGTGAGTGGGTTTGGTGCTCCGGAGTTTGCAGTTGTGCGGGACTGGAATGCAATTACTGGAAACAATTAGACTATACCATGCTTACGGTGGGCAGAAAATAGAAGACACTTCTGGCACATTTAAGAAAACTTACTACCCCCACACACCCCACTTCTTCCCCTGCAGTAGGTTTATTGTAAGTCTCTACTTTGCTAAAAATGACACCCTCCTCAAAGCTGTTGGGAGTTTGGACAGATCCACCACTCATAGAATTAGGGACATCATGATGATCTCACTTAAGCTGCTTATCAGAGACTGAGTGGCAAGTGCCTAAAGCAATTCAGAGTCAGGCACATCTGCGTTAGGTCCTAGCTTCTGGACTGGCTTTGTGATCTCCAGCATGTTGACTTCTCCCCTTATACCTTTGCAAAACAAGGATATTTGTCACATATCCTCACTGCTGTGGATTTGTGTTTTCGGAAATTCTATTTTCTTCCTAAAAACTTGAAAAGCCATCTCCCCTCACCACTCACCATGCATGATGAGGTGTGGCTTCCTAGGCCAGCTGTTTACCCTTGCAACACTCCCCTCCCTGCCCCAAGACCTTGGACTCTAGGAACTTCATGTCCTTCTCTCTGGTCTCACAAGTGAGTTTTCAAACTGCTTTGATTTGTAATCTCTGACTTTGGTGGACAAGGTCTGGTCCTTGAGTTCTGGCTACTGCTCTTCAGCCAGTTCTATTATCCTCCAGCTGGGAAGTCCACGTTCAACCCTCCCCACAAGTGATGGTCACTGAAGCTGGCTGGATCCCAAGCAAAAACCCCAAGATGTAGCTGGAACACCACCTTCTCCTGCCCACCTGCTGCCAGTCCTCATGTATATGACTGGGGGCTTGGGAGTGGGAACAACACAGGGTCAAGCTGGACTAAACCGAGAGAGATGACACTTGCTCTAGTTGTGCCAGAGCCCTGGGACGTACCCAGGGAGCTGGGTGGTAGGGAACCACCTGAACTTGGACTCCACTGCCACTCCCTGAGCTGAAAAGGGTTTGAGGTGCATGGGTGCTAGGCCCTCTCAGAGCACACTCCTTCTTAGTGAGTCCCACTGTGCACCAGGCCCCCCTTCTATTTTTCCACTAAGGGAAGTAAACATTTTGCACATATTTCTATAGTGATCAGACCTTAATTATGCCTGATCACGGTCCAGAAATGAGGCTGTTGCAACCAGGGCACGCCTGGGCTGTGGAAAATGCTTGGAACTTCACATAGATTTCTTTAAAAACTGTTTTGTTTGGACCTTGTGGGGAGGGTCAGGGACAGATAGGTTAGTGTCTGAAAAATGGAGCAGCCTGGGTTCCCCATTTTGAGAAAGGAGGCCTCAGTGTCACCTGGCAGGTGAAAGCTGGGGAAGCAACAGGCCAGTGAGCTTGTGACTGCCCCTGTTTGACCCAACCTTTGCAGCCTCAGGCCGCCAGGACTCCTCCCAGGGCCCACATTGGGCCACCATACAAGTGGGACCTGGTAAAATCTCTTAAACTTGCAGACTCAGAAAGGAAAGGAGCCAGGCAACGGAGCAGCGGAAACATCCTCTCCCTCACATGAACTTTATTGCAGATCAGGAAGTTATCTAACAGCTGCCAAAAATCTTCTGACTCCAGGGCTCCAAATGTTGACTGTTTCTCACACCTCAACACCGGGTATGGAGTTTGCTGCCTTCAGGGTTATTCAGATTTCCCATTCCCTTTCAGAGTTGATCTACCCCCACCTGCCTGGTTGCATTTGGAGATGATTTTCCTTTCTTCCACTCGCGGACCATGTGGCTCACATACTTACCTGGACTGGCTGTTTCCCCACTTCTCCCCTCCCCACCATAAAGGGAATTCCAAATCTCTTCCTGAAGAGGGAAAGCCAGGTTGCGGAGCGGTCAGAAAAAGGAAGCTGAGTCCGAAGTCCAGGCATGCAATACTATATTCTTCTCCGGATGTCTTTGGTTCATTCCAGAAAAAAAGTGCAGCACGAGAAAGTAATTTTAATGGGCGCCCTCTCTTCCTTCCACTAACGCACCAGTCTCACTAGGTTCACGTGCAGGTACCTGGCTTTCTGTGGTCTGTATCCCCCGAAGAACCTGGCAAAGATCTGAGCACAAAGTAGGTGCTGAGACAGTAAATCCTGGTTGGTAGAAAGGATGCTCTGAAGGAGAAGGGGCAATTGTTTAAGAGCAATTGGATGCAAAGGCGCGCGTGGTTCCTGTGTGTATCCAGTTCATTTCCGCCTCACATATGAGATTACCTCAGGAGGATCCGCTCCTACCTTCAACCCAGCGCCCAAACACAACCTGAATTCTCCTAGATAACCCATGCCTCTGCATCGAGGGAGCCCCCTCCAGCTGACCAGTTTAACAAGGGCAGAGCATCACTGTGACCTCCGCCCGACAGTAATCCTTTCCCGACCCTCTAGGGTCAGGGAGAGCCCGGCCCACCCTTCTGAATCCAGACTCACTCCAAAGGACCCTGAAAGAGACCTCCGCAAAGGCCTGAGCGCAGAAAGGCCGTTCTTGGTGTGCCTACTGAGGATCTAAGGGGAGCCAGGGGCTGTGCCCCATTGCCCGCAACCACAGGCGTACTGGGGAGGCTGAGGCTGCTGCTCCTAGATTCCAGGCTTTGCGGCTCCCCAGGGCATCTCAAGCCGCATCAAGAATCCCCCGCCTTTGGGGTGGCCGAGAGCAAACGCAGAAGTGCTAGAGCACTGGGGCCTGACCTTGACTAGAGGGGGCCCTGGTGTAGCCAACCCTGACGTCATTATCGGCCACAGTTGTTACTCTTCTCTTTTGGCGCCAATCTCCTTCACCATTTGCGATAATCAGTAAGAGCTGAGCTCCGGCCGCGTGGCGCACACCCCGGAAGTGCTTGCCGAGACCCGGAAGCAGCGGGAGCTCGGACGCCCAGCTCTCTAGGGTCGACCCTCCTCACTCCGCCCACTTTGGAGAGGCCCCAGTAGGCAAAGCGTCACCGCGTCCGAGAGCAGGTTTCGCGTTTGCACCCCGCTCTTGCCCAGCCACCGGGAGTCTCCCACCTCTGGGTTTCCCCACTTTGGGCAAGCCCCGGCCTCTCTGCTCCCCAGAAGGAGAGGGCAGTTCCCTGGAGAGACCTCGAGTAGATTTAGATCCCTCCTTTTAAGATCGCCGTTTCTCCCAGCGGTGGGTAGAAGGACGTAAAGGGAAGGACAAATTAACAATCGGGGCGAGTGACTATTTAATAAACTCCCCAAGATTACAGTATAAATTTACTAGGGCCTGTAATCCCAGCACTTTGGGAGACGCAGGCAGGTGAATCGCTTGAGCTCAGGAGTTTGGGATCAACCTGGGGCAACATGGGGAAACCCCATCTCTACAAAAAATACCAAAAAAAAAAAATTTAGCTAGGCATGGTGGCGGAGGCCTGTAGTCCCAGCTACTCCGAAAGCTGAGGTGGGAGAATCACCTGAGCCCGGGAAGTCGACAGCGCAGCAAGCCTTGATCGCGCCACTGCACGCCAGCCTGGGCAACGCGCGTGAGACCGTCTTAAACACACACACACACTAAATTTACTAAGGGTCTTCGTTTGTGCTTCAGAAATCCGCACGAACTAAAATGGGCATCTCCTTCGCCGTATTTCCTGCGCTGTTGGCCACTCCCCGGCGAACCGAGGTGCGTGCGAACCCGGGAGAGCGCCGGAGGCCCCCGGGTGCACCCCGCAGCTCGCGAGGGAGCAGTGCTCGCTGGCGCGGGGCGGGCCCCGTGACCCACCGTTGTAAGAATGCTTCAGATCCAACCTGGGCTTGTTTCCGTGACGCAGGAAACATCTGGGGCGTTTTCGCAGGGCTTTGGGAAAAGTATTTACTTCCGAACTTGGCACTAAGGTGTTCTAGGAGACACACAAACTTGAGTCTGAAAGGGGGATGGGGTCAGAGAGGATGGCAACCCTGCCAGCTGCCTGGGTGCAAACTGGGGAGCGAACCGGTGGCAGGCACTTGGGCGAAGGACAAATTAAACACTTAGAGCCAGGTCCACCCGTTACGGCCTCATTGTTTTAATGTCTGTAGTACTTAGGCGCAGTTTGAGAAAGAATAATGCCTTTACATTCAGAAAAACATCAAAGACCAGGGGTTGCTCAATATGGAGCACATATGGTAGTCTCTGAAGGCCTGGCCTGCCAAAACATGTTTCTCAGTATTTTTCTCCTTTCCTTTCTTTCGATCCCCGCCCCCCCAACTTTTTTTTTTTCTCCCCAAATGGGAGGGAGCCATTGGCTCGGGTTACCTAGGGCGTCTTGCGTTCACGTGAGGCAGTTGGTGGCTGCATGGAGGCGATCAATGAGTCTTTTCAAGAACTGAATCTGTCCTAGGAAAGGACTTTGAAGATGGGCAGGGGTATGGGCCAGGCAGTACACTACCTGTATTCCCAGGCCTTAGCACATTGTTCAGTAGTGGGTGGGGGGAACCCTTACTAAATATTTACTGAAGAATACACTGAACTAGGTGAAGGCAATAGCCTGTCAAACCACTTTGTAAATTTCAGTCTAAGCAAGATTCATTTGCAAAGCTCCTCTTCCTTATCACCTGCTGTTACTATTATTACTACTATTAACTACTACTGTTATCTAAACCACTATCCCAGTTTTTAAAATTACCTAGCAGAGACAGGCAGAGGACAGTGGCTAAAAGTTTAGGTGGTTTGCTTCCGTAATTTCTCTAGGTGAAATTTGCTCAGGGCACACGGATAGGATGGAGCTGGGGAGGTACCCTCTTTCCCATGCCTAATGCAGGCTGGGCTCACTACCCCACATTGCCCTCAGTGGGAGGACAGGCCAGATAATTTCATCTCTTTTAGCCTCTTCGATTAAATGCACTCCTTTCATCACCTCTGAAAAATGGTCTCAGGATATTATCCTTCAGCAAATTTACATGCAGAGTTAGCATTAAAGGCAGGGGTGAATTCTTAGGGCTCCCATTTAAAAGAAGACCCATGCTGTCTCCAGAACATGCAGCCTTTTCTAAGGCAATACTGATGGTGGTGGAGGAAGGAAGCACACCACACATGGAGCCGATTAAACACGCATCTTACCAAATCTTCCAGCGTTCTAGTGGCATGCATGACATACACAGAGACCTGTAGGCAAATTACCTAACCAATAGTTAGAAAACCTGGATTTTAGACCTGGCTTTGCCATCAATTCACTGCTATCTTGACCAGTCAGTTTCTCTATATTTATTTCTGTCTCTGTCTGTCTCTCTCTGTGAATATACGTGTGCATCTATACATACACATACATATATACACACAAACATACATATACAGATGTATTATTAATTTTTAATCTAGGTGATCTGTTTGGTCAGTAAATCTGATTTCTATTCTCATGTTCTCTGATGCTGTAATGTATCAACATTCTATGAGCCCCTTACCCAGACCATATGGAAGAAGCAAAGCCAACACTGGAACCCTGCTCATTCTTATATTAAGTCCTCAGAGAATGTTAAACTTGGAAAGAGTTTTGGAGATGCTTCAGCCCCTTCATCTCACAGATGAGTACACTGGGGCCCAGGGAACTGGCTTCTTCAGGTCACAGAGATGTGGCCCACAAATCTTGGTGACAGGTTTAGGTGAACACGGATCAAGTCTTTAGGCTACCTCCTCCCTATCCCCAACATCTGCAGTCCTCACCTGGCTTTCTCATTCAGACCAGGGATATCTGGGCCAAAATTTGGTTCAGGAGCATGAATTTAAAGCAAAACTTAAATGTTTGGTACCATTTCACTTGGGTGGAGCTCTTAAGGGCCATTGGGACAAGGTTACAGTTCCTCTAATGAGAAGTACAGCAGCAAGTCTGATTTGCTTATAAGAGTCTTGAATTCAATGTTAGAGAAACAAAAATCTCTAGGCAAACTTAACAGAGAGGCGAATTATGTAAGTAAGTAAATCCAGTGTTCAGAATAGTATTCACCGGATCCTTTCCCTTCATACAACAAACTCCCAAATGATGGATATTGGGAGAAGGTGAAGAAGCTACTAGGAATTATTCACCATTAAGAGTAAGGTAGGCTGGGCATGGTGGCTCACCCCTGTAATCCCAGCACTTTGGGACACCGAGGCTGGTGGATCACCTGAGGTCAGGAGTTCGAGACCAGCCTGGCCAACATGGTGAAACTCTGTCTCTACTAAAAATATTTTTAAAAAACTAGCCGGGTGTGGTGGTGGGCGCCTGTAATCCCAGCTACTCGGGAGGATGAAGCAGGAGATTTGCTTGAACCCAGGAGACAGAGGTTGCAGTGAGCTGACGCGGTCCCACTGCACTCCAGCCTCAGTGACAGAGTAAGACTCCGTCTCAAAAAAGAAAAAAAAAAAAAGGAGTAAGGTAGTAAAGCTTTTTTTGTTTTGTTTTTCTTTTTGCTTGCTTGTTTTCAGGGAGTGCCTATTGATGTGAAGAGATGACTCAAGGACTGTCTGCCATGTTGAAAATTAAGTCTAGGGCACTTCCTCCTGCCTGCCCGGCCCTGGTTGACCTTGACTAGCCAGAATGATGCTGTCTGGCTGGAATCCAAAGTATTTCAGAGAAACAGTCATGATATGTTTTCCCTGGATGTGTAGTGAAACAGGTGGCTTCCCTACATAGAAGTAGTCTTTTCCTTTATCATCTTCAGGCTGGGGGACCTTGACAACTTGGAGGCTAAAAAAACCCACAAGTCACACCAAGTCTGAGGGACCATAGGTAGGCAGTGAGGCAGGGTGGGAATGGGCCAGCTAGCCTTGGCAGTCACTCCAGAATGTTGTCCTAGGGAGGAACAGAGCAAGGATGAAACTGACATTCAGCCAACTGGAGGTCAATGTGTAGCTTTCTGCATTTAAGTCTAGGTGATTATGTTATAGCTCTGCAATACAGTAGGAAAAGTTCTGCCATTCTTTTTTTTTTTTTTTTTTTGAGACAAAGTCTTGCTCTTTCCCCCAGGCTGGAGTGCAGTGGTGTGATCTCGGCTCACTGAACACTCCGCCTCCCAGGTTCCCACCATTATCCTGCCTCAGCCTCCCGAGTAGCTGGGACTATAGGCGTCTGCCACCACGCCCAGCTAATTTTTTGTATTTTTAGTAGAGATGGGGTTTCACTGCGTTAGCCAGAATGGTCTCAATCTCCTGACCTTGTGATCTGCCCGCCTCAGCCTCCCAAAGTGCTGGCATTACAGGCGTGAGCCACCACGCCCGGCCACCATTCTTTTTAAATGTAATCATCAGGGTCCTGTTTTGGACCTCTTATATTAAACGTTCTCTCTGAGCCATACTTAATCAGAATACTTACCTTGTGAGGTTGTTGTGGGGATTAAATAAGATTATCTACTAAAACTGCTTTGCACAGTGCCAGATACATAGTAAGTACTTGATGCCTGCTTGCAAATACTATTATTAATCATTATTTGGGTTCAGTTGATACCAGTGCCTTATCTTTCTATGATTCAGACCTCTTCTTGGAGCGCTAGATCTGAATATCCAACTCTCTGCTAGAGGACATTTCCATATAGATGTATTTAGTTTTTTAAACTCACTATGCTCAAAACAGAATTTATGTCTAGTCTCTGTTGCATACCAATAGCCTCTTCTCTTAGTCTCCATGACTGACACCACTACCCACCTGGTGCTCAGGCTAATAACCTAGCAACGTACGGTTGAGCTCCTCCTTAATATCTTTCAAATTCACCCTCTCTCTCTCTCTTTTTTTTTTTTTCAAATAACCCCCTGCCTTAGTAATGACAAATACTGAGTTTTGCCTGCATCATTCCATCATTTCTCCTACTGCTAATGTACCCTCCAGTCTGTAGTCATGGCAGCTGGACTGATCTTTAATGCAAATGACATTGGATCATGTCATTTCTCTACTTAAAATCTTTCATTCATTCCCCCATAGACTTCAGGAAAACCTCAATAATGTTCTTTATAATCTTTCTCACCACTGTCCCTATATATACATTAAGCCATGATTCTGAGCTATATTGAATACTCTCGTTTCTTTTGCCTTCATATCTTTGCACATGTTGTCTTTCTGCCTGGGTCATACCTCCCTCCATCTTTATTAGAAAGATTGTTGTCCTTCAAAATTCAGCCTGGGCATCTCCTCTTTGGGGAAGTCTTCACTAAAGCCTGAGGCTGATTGTGGAGTATATATCCTTCAGGAGAGTAATTTCTCTTTTTTCTCCACGAGGTGTGAGTTTCTTGAAGCCAGTGGAATATATCTTTGATCTTTGTGGCCACCAGGCTTTAGTGCCTGGCACACAGTAATTGTCCATGATATGTTTGCTGGATACGAGGATGACACAGAATTGAATAAATGGCTTTGGTTCTATAACTTCTCATCAAGATTTTAGGAAAGTTATTGTTCCATGCTTCAGTTTCCTCATCTGTAAAATGAGGACCAGCAATGCCTCCTAATGTTGTAAGGACTACATGAAAAGTGAATGCAAAAGTCTTTTGTAAACGGAGTAGCAATGTACATGAACCATTATTATAATAAATGCAAGCCCATATTTCCCATGCATGTACACATTTTCATATGTGCACATAGTGTGCACGTATTATATGCATCCGTGCATCTGTGTTTGTGTTCTTGACTGATTACATGGAGAGGCAGTTTCCAAACAGCTTTCTCTAGATTTCACCCTTTAAAAGTCATGCCGAAAGAGATAATTACTTTTTGATAACTAGTCCAAGTTCTAGATAAAGCAGTTTGTGGCAATGCCCTCAAATTAATAGTCATTCTGTGAATTCATTATATCCATATATGCAAATAAAAATTCAGTGCAAATTTATAAGACACTGAATGGATAATGATAACCATTTTCACTATGACTATAATACGACGATATTGTGTAATAATAAAACAAGAATATAGTAGAAATGGTAATGTTGAAGGCACTCTCCAACCAGTTTTTCCTTTGATTTTCCAATCACTTGGGGCAGTTGCTGAAGGCACTGTTTTCCCTATTTTGCATGTGAATAAACGGGGGCTCCGGGGCGTTATTCGTTTAACCTGACTCCTTTCCAACGCTGCCACACAGTGATCAAAATCCTAGGATTTTGATAGCCTTTTTCCTGTCTTATTTTTCCTTCCGCACAGCCGGTGTAAGAAGTTTACGTAGAATAGGTGGTTGATAGAAATGAGCCAGAACCAATCAATGCGTAAATTGATCGGTGCTTGTTTGTAATACTTTTAGTGCCGCAGTTATTTCTGCAATTCACGGCTGCCTTAAATGTGGAATCCACTACTCTTAACACCAGTACCAAGAGACGTTTCCGGATTTCTTGATTCCCAGAAGGGTAATTGCGTCTCTTCGCAGTGCGCAGTGGCCAGCAGCCCGACTACCCTGGGCTCTGAAGCGAAGAGCGCTCGGGTCCTTCTCACTCGCCTGGTGCCCAAGGAGGAAAGGAGGGCGCGGGCTCCTCTTCAGCCTCATCTACCTCCTGCCTCTTGTTCTTCTTTAGAAAGCCAGGTGGCGCTAACCCTCAATCCCTGCTAGAGCTGGAGGATTTCCTTGCTTGCTCGGAGTAGAGCGAAGAGGTGAAGAGCGCACTCCGGGTTGGCACTTTCTCTCTACTTCTTCCGCTCTTTGGAAACGTAAATTTGCTTTTTTCTTCTTCCGCACCTCTCGCAGGATGACGGCAACCCTAAAGGAAAACGGAGTGTCCCGTGTGCCACGTGGATCTTGGGGAAAGGAAATGATTAAAGCTATGAGGTTTCCTGGTTCTTCGCGGCGTTTAATGTGGGTTTTGATTTGGGGGAAGAAGAGCCAAAAGAGGTTAAGGTTCCACTCTAGGGCATCTTGAATCTGACTGATGCAGACGAACTGTGGGGCCGGTGGGCACTCGCGCCTGGGTGTGCACGTACCTGTGGGTGCAGGATCATGTCGCCCTGTGTCGTGTGGGTGGCCTCTTCCTAAGTGACCAAGTATATGCGTGCTTATAAAGAAGAAGAAATTTCCCCAGCTGTAAAAGGGCGGCTTTGAGGTTCTCTCATGACAGCTGAAGGTAGGAATCTATTCTAGACTAGAAGGCACGCATTTCAGTTTTCAAATTTTGTTCTTTAAATATTTCCGGTCTTTGAACTACTATTATTTAACAGGGACAGGGGAGAACCCCATTTTACTATTATATTGATTAACTAGATTTAAACCAAAATCATCAAACAAAAACGCTGTTGAAACTTGGAAAAGACTTGGTAGTAAAAATGTGGCCATCCACATGGGCTGCTGTTGCAAATACCACCAAATCTGAAATTAAGATGAATTCAATAAAAGTATTTTCTATTCACTAGAATACTAAGAGAATAGAGAGCAATTTTAAGATTTTTTACTGAAACGAAAGGAGCACAGACAAACAAACACATAGAGCACTCAGCAACATTAATAGTGATGATCATGTGCCACTAATGCTGCCTTTTTTTTTTTTTTTTTTTTTTTTGGTGAGTGAGTGAGTCTCGGTCTGCTGCCAGGCTGGAGTGCAGTGGCGCGATCCTGGCTCACTGAAACCTCTGCCTCCCAGGTTCAAGCGATTCTCCTGCCTTAGCCTCCCAAGTAGCTGGGACTACTAGCACGTGCCACCACACCCAGGGTGTGTACTGGGAAGGTGACTGGCAGGCAAGATGAAAGTGTGCCTAAATTCTTCAATTCCTCAATGCCCTAATGTTCAAGGAATCATGACTGGGAGTCCTCAGGAAACTTACAATCAAGGCGGAAGGAGAAGCAAGCATGTCTTACCGTGGTAGAACAGGAGAGGGAGAAAGCAAGAGGGGGGAAGTGCCACACACTTTCAAACAACCAGACCTCAACCAGATAGTCAAAACTCACTATCACAAGAACAGCAAGGAGGAAGTCTGCCCCATGATTCAATGACCTCCCCCGACATGTGAGGATTACAATTTGTGATAGATTTGGGTGGGTACGCAGAGCCAAACCATAAAAGTGACTCAAACAGCAACATGGCTCTCAGTGGCTGGTTTTGAGACTTCCCATCTTGAGTGAGATTCCCAGGGAGTGGGACTCAGGAGAGCATGTGTACTGTGGCACTTTGTTCTTCGACAGTCCACTAAGGCCTGTGACTCAGTATCAATCCCTGTAGGAGAGCCTGTTAGTTCTTGTCCATAGCACGTGGCATTCCCAGGTTTCTCCACTGCCCTGTATTGCAGGCCTAGAAGTGTAAAAACTGTAATTCCCAGTCACTTTGCTGTAAGAGATCAGGATGCAATTTAGGTTCTGATAATGAAGTGCGGTCACATAGGATTTGAAAGGCAGTAAAAAGGAAACTGCTCTCCCTTTTCAGCTGTGTAGGTGTATGAGAGGGCTCTGGGAGACATACGTATGAGCAGTGACCTAACTCCATGGCCCACTGCCTAGTCACCAGCCTCGTGGGTGTAGGGGGCTCTGATGGCTGCCGCTGACTCTACTCCTCTAGCCTTTCCACTTCACACCTCCTATTAAATCCCTCTGATCTTGGCAGATCTAGAGTTTTCTGTTTCCTGTATTGAACTGTGACTGACACAGGGAACAAGCCTGCTTGGGTGCTTCATGCCTGAGGTCTGGGTTAGTGTGGGCCTGGAGTAGTGTAGGCTTTGCAGGTGTTTAGATGGCTGTCCTCAGCTGGGGGTAGTTTTGGGATGGGGGAATAAGTCCAATCCAGGAGAGGCCGCCAACAATGCCCAACCAGGAGGCTGAAGGGACAAACATTCTGGATGGCTCTCATGCTGCCTCTTTCACCATGAGGCCTCACTGCTTCTTTTTCTGACTTTCAAACCAAAGCAGGAAAAATGGCAACTTTTTTGAGTGTTTAGGCAAAAATTTTTGCTAAGGCTCAATGACAGACTATTCTGCCTGTTGTGATACTTGATTATATATTGTCCTTTTTTAAAATTTAAAATAAAAATGTTTGAGACAGGATCTCACTCTGTCACCCAAGCTGGAGTGTAGTCACGCAACCACAGCTCACTGCAACCTCAACCTCACAGGCTCAAGCGATCCTCCTGCCTCAGCCTCCTAGTAGCTGGGACTATAGGCACAGGCAACCACACCCAGCTAATTTAAAAAAATTGTAGAGATGGAGTCTCACTATATTGCCCAAGCTGGTTACAAACTCCTGGGCTCAAGTGATCCTCCCACCTCAGCCTTTCAAAGTGCCGGGATTACAGGTATGAGCCACCGCACCCAGCCTTGTTCTATTTTATGCTCTTATATCTGGACATTCACTCCCCAGTGAGGCACTAAACTACTTACGGAAAGATGGTGAGTTTTCACTTTTCAGCCCGAGGGTTGAATGACAAGTTACTGGGGAAAGTCAGCTTTGTTCAGTGTGAACGGAGGGCTGGATGCGCATTGTACATCTCCTCTGCAACACTGAAGTCATTTCCTCTGCCCACCTTGCTATCTAAACCCCACCTTAGAACCCTTTACTGGCAGATATTATTCAGGAGCTGATTCCTTGACTCTTCAATTGTTCCTGAGCGAGATAAGACTGAATATATGCCACTTAAGTAATTTTTGTCCAGAGGGAATTGTTTGCTAACTGTTACCATTGCTCACAAATACATGGTACCCATCTCTGCAGGAGGAGTACACATTCCCACTCTGTGCCAGGTGGTTGTGACCATATGATTGGAACTCAGCAGTGAAATGTGAGTAGAAACAACTCACATTTCATTGGTTTTTTTCCCTCTACCACCGTGTCAGCAATGATACACAGAAGTGACTCATCAGCCCAGATCCTGGAGCAGAGATCATGTGCATGCATCAGGGCTGCAGGAATCCAGGATGGACTTGTTGCTAACACTGTTCAAAAAAAGAGAGAGAGAGAGAGACAGAATTCTGTATTAGTTCACTTATTTCTGTGAAATAGTTAGGATTTCAGATGCCTAATAAATTGTGCCTCTCATCCCAGCCAGAGTCTGGTGCTCGTTTATAGTGACAGGAATCAGATTGACAGATTAAAAATGTCAGCTGCATTACTGATAAGAGCTAGATTGAAGGAGTTGCTGCAATGCCTGTGAATACTCCACCAGCTGTTAGCCACCCAGCCCCTGGCATAGTGGGACACTACAGGCCTCCTCCTGCAGGGCAGGTCCCACATCTCGGGGCAGGGAGAGGATGGGACACATTGGTTCAGAAGGAGCCACAGGAGGGACCAGCCGGGGCAGGCTCCATTCCTGTGGAGTTAACTCCACAGCAAGACCTGCCCTGAAAACTTTAGTCTAGGGCAATATAGGCTTCCAGAGGGAATTAGTTACAGTAGAACTGTATTACTCTTTGTATCTTGGAGAATGTGACAGAAATAGAAATATTAGGAGAGGTTATAAACATGTTAATTTTTGTTTCATTTTTATTCTTGCATATTTTAAAGCCTAAGGGGGAAACAGTCAAGTGACAGATCAAGGCAATGAAATAAAAGTTTAAGCAATGGTAATCCTAACCATTAGCACTTTGCTGCAATCAGGCAGCTACTCCATGTGAAACGGGAACTTGTGGCCTGAACATTAATATGACCAACTTTCTGCCAAGGTGCCCGTGGCCCGCAGGGCCTGGCTAGTTGTTGTTAATTGGTGGCTTGTGGCTTCCAGTGCTGAGCTGCCTTTTGCTGGGCCTCTGAGGGAAACGGGGTTGTTTTGAAATCCAGTGTTCTTAATGAAGCAATTCCTGAACCAAAAATGTGTGAGAAATTAACCTAAAAGTGAAACAAGAAACTGGTCTATTGAAAAGTCAGTGACCCTTCCAGAGTTGCTTTTAAAACAATAGATTTTGTTTTACTTGACACTTTGGGAAGTGATTTAATAAGCCATAATGTCAAAGAAATTATCCAGTGTGTTTCATGTCCTGCAGCCTGGAATATCTAAACTAAATCATTGCAAATGAGCATCATTATTAGTGAAATTTTGTTGCAAAATTTGGCATGGACAATTTAGAATCGTCAGACTTCTAGGCGCTATCACAGAATTGGCAAGATTCAAGGGATTTTTCTAATTTAATGACATTTTCTTTATTGTCCCCATAATCACCTGCTTTATGAACTGTGGTTAGAACTGATGTTGCAACTGGTAATTTTCTTAGAACCCAAATGCATTTATATTTTTCCGTCTTTTTATTTGCATCATTTCTGGGAATTTTTAGTAGATGGAATAAAAAGAGAATACATTATAAACAATTCAAAACACCAAAAACAAAATTCCTTGGACCTTTTACAGACACCACACATGCAAATAAATGTGGTTTTGCATTCCAATGGCATTCGAGTAGGCATTACATTTTCCTCATTAACCTCTTTCTTAGCAAACAGTATTGTTTTTCAACTATGTTTTATCTAAATGTAGTCTGACATTTAAAATTAATTCACACTGACTCAGTTCAAGTGAAGAGGTAGAATGTCTTCTTCTTTTGATCCCAGCAATTGTGCAATCCTGGTTGAATTGTACCGAAGTAGGAATGCCTACTATTTTAGGATGAAATCAGAAGATTGATTGTATTGCTTGCAAAACTAAAACAAATGAACAAACAAACAAACAAAAAAAAAACATTAGAAATGCTGCATATGTTTTTTCCTGAACTACTGAGGAAAGAAGTGGAAAAAGGGACTCATGATGTATACTTCAGAAGTGAACATGATTGCTCTCCTTATGACAAATCATTTATAAAATGAATGTACTTATTTCTAATTAAAAGAAAGCTAGATCTGTTTTCAATTAGTCATAACCAATAATTCCTCTGCTAGTATGTGGACCTTAATTTGAAGCAGTGGGAATCTTCTCTTTTCTCCAGGAAGTCAACAGAGTTGCTTAGAAAGACTGCACAGTTTTGGTAGGAACAGAAACATAACTTGATTTTTTTAAAAAACTTCTGCGAACACTTATGCATGAATCTATTATCTTTTCCCTGACACAGAACAAAAGCATACATTGTTTTCAGTGTTGATATTTTGCAGGGGATGATGAAATATTTCCATGCATTTAGGTATGTCCATCTATGTAAAATGAATGAGACATTAAAATAACACTCAGTCTGAATTAAACCCACCAATTTTAAGAAATGTTGTATCAGCTGTCTTCACTGTGCTATTAGCTGTGTCTTGTTTTGTCAGGCACTATTTTTCATTCTACCATCTTTTCATGCATTGTTTTCAAACTCCAATAATCCTGGCTCAAGATGCCATGAGTTAGAGTTGGAGTAAGGACCAAGGCTAGTTTCCTTAGTGTCCACAGTTTCAAAACACACCCATTAATGTTATTTGACACCATTTTTCTACATGTGCTTTATTTGGAAAGTGGAAAAATACACCACTGAGAGGGTTTGTCAGATGAAACCATATTGCAAAACATTTGCAAAATTGAATTATTGACAAAATGCGTTTCATCCCAAAAGGGCCTGCTTGATTGAAAGCAGTTGCAGTGTTTCAACATGAACAAGTTGCTTATCCTCTCTGTTGCCTATGTGTTTGTGGATTCTGCAGACCATACCTCTGAACTTCGACAGTCCCCAGATAGCATTTTCTACACAGCTAACTCAGAGCAGATAAGAACTAGAATTTTAGGCCGGGCGCGGTGGCTCAAGCCTGTAATCCCAGCACTTTGGGAGGCCGAGACGGGCGGATCACGAGGTCAGGGGATCGAGACCATCCTGGCTAACATGGTGAAACCCCCTCTCTACTAAAAAATACAAAAAACTAGCCGGGCGAGGTGGTGGGCGCCTGTAGTCCCAGCTACTCGGGAGGCTGAGGCAGGAGAATGGCGTAAACCCGGGAGGCGGAGCTTGCAGTGAGCAGAGATCTGGCCACTGCACTCCAGCCTGGGCGACAGAGCGAGACTCCGTCTCAAAAAAAAAAAAAAAGAACTAGAATTTTAGATCGCTCTATTTCTAGACCTTTTGTTCTTTGAGTGAACATTCAAGAAAAGCACATCCTCAAGTTCTTCCATGGTTACCTGTAATTCATAAGAGGCTGATTTCCCCTGCATGCCCATAGTGTCCAACATCACCTACCAAATTACATAATCATGCTTGGCCAATCCCAGAATGCACTGATGTTTCCATGGTGCAGCTATGCCTTGTTCAGGGTCCCTTGAAGAGATGCTCATTTTGAGTCACGTGACTATAGGGAGGCCTTACCACTTATTCCTAAATGTCCCAGTTTAGCCAACACTCAGCTCAACTCAGAAAATGACACCAAAATCAGCTCTGCCACTAATCAGAAACAGACTATTTATTTATTTATTTATTTATTTATTTATTTATGTTTTGAGATGGAGTGTCACTCTGTGGCCCAAGCCAGAGTGCAGTGGCATAATCTCAGCTCACTGCAACTCTGCTCTGGGGCTCAAGCGATTCTCATGCCTCAGCCTCCCGAGTAGCAGGGACCACAGGTGTGTGCCACCATGCCCAGCTAATTTTTTTTTATTTTAGTAAAGAAGAGGTTTAACCATGATGCCCAGGATGGTCTCGAACTCCTGAGCTCAGTGATCTGCCCACCTCGGCCTCCCAAAGTGCTGGGATTATATGCGTGAGCCACCATGCCCAGGCCAAAATAGACCACTTCTATGGCAAAAGGAGAAAAATAGGCGTATGGAAAATTGAACTTGCATACTCGATAATTAACAACTCAAATTTAAAATTTAAAAAAGCCCAAATATGTGGTGTATATGATATGCGCTGAGAGGAAATTTTTAAAAATTCTAATGTATTTCACATCTCAGTTGCCTTTTGTCTAATTCACATCCTGAACACTAAAAAAGATGAAAAAAAATTTTATTTTCTCATTTTAAATTTACTTCCTTTGTCAAATTACTCTCAATGAATAAGGAAAACCATCAAGAGCAACATGGTTCATCTTTATTTGGAATTTCAGAAAAGCTAATGTCCCAAATCATGTCTTCTGAGATTTTCAAAGGACTTTTGCTGTCTAGCTTCATCTTGTTTAAAGATGTTAGAGCAGTGTTGAGATTAATATCAACAATCAGAAAGTAATATCATGGTTCTGGTTGTCATTATCCTGTTTAGACATGCTAGAACTAGATTGCTTGTGATGAAGTGTAATGGACTGGAGAAAAGAAGCATTCAAAATCTTAATGGTGAGAGCTTCGACTATCTAGCCATCTGCCAGATGTCTCATTTCCTAAATTCAGAACATCTGATAAATCCATGATTTGCCTCAATTAGTGTTCTCAGCCCTGCTTTCGCATTAGAATAGCCCCAGAATTTAAAATAAAAAATTGACAGGCAGGCTCCACCCCATACTAATTAAAGCACAGTCTCTCAGGGTGGGGGCCTCAGCCTTTTTTCTTTTTAAGTTCCCCAAGTGATTTGAATGTGCAGCCAGGGTAAGAATCAGTAACCCGCATGATAATTTCATCTTTCAGAAGGGAGAGGGAGAGGAAGTGAGGAGGAGGATTAACACCCTGCTTCTAATTCTGGCCAACAAGGAGGCCCTGAAGGGAAAATCAGAAGTGACAGGAACTCTGGAAGAGGTCCACCTGGTCATCAGAAAATTCCAGAGGGATGTGGTCACTGCCAGACACACACTCTGTTAGTCTGAGCCTAAAAATATTTCAGGAAATTATAAAAGCTTGACTTTGACACCCTGGTCTGAGATTCCAAAAAGAAGCAGAGGAGATTCCTCAAAATAAAATTCTGATGCTACTATTGTAAATGGTCCAATGCAGGAAGGAAAAGAAGAAGAAAAGAAAAAGGAAGGAGGTAGCCAAAAAGATTTAGTGTCTTTGGGTAGGAAGCTGTCTGCTGAGATCAGATATATTTTTAAATGGTGTGTGTAAAATGCAAAAACTGATCTAGAAAAACAAGCATGGATACAAAAAATCTGTCGAGAATATGTGAGAAGAGTCAGAAAGTTTAAAAGGAGGTTAACATTCTAGATGATGAAAAGGGCTGTTTAAATCCAAAGCAAGAAAGCCTAGGATCCATGGCCAGCTGTGATGGCATTATGTCAATGGTGAACGATGCAAAATGGAACACTCTCAGACTCTTTGGTAAGAAGGAATTTAAGGTTAAGATCACCTAGGAGCAGATTCTAACTGTCATAAATAAGTTTAAACACTGGCCTGGAAATAACAAACCAAAATGTAAATAGAAGTTTCAGATGAAATTGCTTTAATCTTTAAAAAATATGGAGAATGAAAAAGGTGCCCAAACACTGCCCAACATATTTTTTCAAGAGGAAAGAAGAGAAATTCTCTCAACTACAGACTCAAGGGCCTGCTGATTCTTCAGTTACACAATTCTAGGATTTCCTTTAAAATGCAGTTTGAATGCAAGATTTGCTAAATTAAATAGTGCCTTTGACATAGTTTAGGAAGAGAGTAGAGAGACAAGGAATCATACAGTTTTTGGCTTTTTTTTGAGACAGAGTCTCACTCTGTTGCCCAGGCTGGAGTGCAATGGCGTGATCTCGGCTCACTGCAACCTCCACCTCCCAGGTTCAAGAGATTCTCGTGCCTCAGCCTCCTGAGTAGCTGGGATTACAGGTGTGTGCCACCACACCTGGCTAATTTTTGTACTTTTAGTAGAGGCGGGGTTTCACCATGTTTGGCTGGTCTCATATTCCTGACCTCAAGTGATCTGCCTGCCTCGGCCTCCAAAAGTGCTGGGAATGCAGGCATGAGCCACAGTGCCCAGCCACAATTTTTAATAATTTAATTCAGCTTCAGTAGTAGTTCATAATCTTTGAGAATCAGATAAAAATCTATGTATCCTCTTGAACTGGTTAGATATTATGATATAACAAACCATCTCAAAATATAGTGGCTTAAAACAACTACCATTACATTGCTCATAATTCTGCAATTTGTGCTGGGTGCAGCTGGTAGTTCTTCTGCTGGCTTTGTCTGGGATCAGCCTCAGTCTTCTAATGGCTTACATGAGGCTGAATGGCCCAGATAGCCTCAGTCATATGTTTGGTGGTTGTTGCTGGCTGTCAGCTGGGCCATGTGTTTCCAGCAAGAGGGCTAGGTCTGATTCACTTGGTAGTGGCTAATTCACTTGGTAGACAATGAAAGCAAAACTTGCAAGGCTTCTTGAGACCAAGGCTTAGAAGTCACGTGGCATCATTTCTGCCTCATTCCTTTCTTTAAAAAATTATATATATATATATGAGAGAGAGAGAGAGTGAGTGTGTGTGTGTCTGTGACAGGGTCTCACTTTGTCACCCAGGCTGGAGTCCAGTGGCACAATCGTAGCTCACTGCAGCCTTGACCTCCTGGGCTCATGTGGTCCTCTGGCCTCAGCCTCCCAAGTAGCTAGGATTACAGGCACACATCACCACACCTGGCTAAGTTTCAATTTTTTGTAGAGACGGGATTTTACTTTGTTGCCAGGGCTGGTCTCAAACTCCAGGCCTTAAGTGGTTTCCCAAACTTCTAGGATTACAGACATGAGCCACTGTGCCCTGTGCTTCTGCCTTTGCCTCATTCTTTTGGACAGAGTAGCTGTCACAAGGCCAGCCCAGATCAATGGACAGGGAAAAAGACAACACGTTTAGATGGAAGTTACTGCAAAGACCTGTGACCATGTCTAATTTACCACACTTCCCCTCAGAAAAATGCTTCTACACTAATACAAATGACATATGTTAATTTCAGGGGAATTTGTAGATCCTTCCAACCCAAGTTAAGAGTCTCTAACCTATTCTAACCATGGATATATTTAAATGAGGACATTAACACTCAAGAAGACTAAAGATGTGCCCAAAGTCAAACAGATATTTATTTAGTTACACAAGCACGTAAGTATGGCCTATATCATTCAGGTTTCATAACTCTTAGTCCCATGGCATTTCCATTACGCCCAACTGCTAATTACTTTATTCTTACAGGAAATGAATTCCAGCAATTTTATAATCATCACTCAACCACCAAATCAAGACGATGTAATTTTTGTTTGTATCTCATAACATAAAGATAATTAGGCCGGGCGCAGTGGCTCAAGCCTGTAATCCCAGCACTTTGGGAGGCCGAGACGGGCGGATCACGAGGTCAGAAGATCGAGACCATCCTGGCTAACCCGGTGAAACCCCATCTCTACTAAAATATACAAAAAAACTAGCCGGGCGAGGTGGTGGGCGCTTGTAGTCCCAGCTACTTGGGAGGCTGAGGCAGGAGAACGGCGTAAACCTGGGAGGTGGAGCTTGCAGTGAGCCGAGATCCAGCCACTGCACTCCAGCCTGGGCGACAGAGCGAGACTCCGTTTCAAAAAAAAAAAAAAAAGATAGTTAAAGGGAAATTGATGTGGTTTAAATTACTGCCATTTTGTTACTGTTGTTGCCACTTGAGGGCTGCACCTGTGCTTAATTTTTAAAAATTATTAGTATGTTATTTTGTTTTTAAATTTTTTGCTCATTTGGAAGGGTGAGCTGGTCCAAATGGAGAGGAACTAATTAGTTTTGAAACACCTGATTTTCATTAGCAACTAATAAAAGCTAAGGTTTTTTTCCTTACCTTTTTATCATAAGAACGTTCAAACATGCAGAGAAATACAATGCATACCCATAACCCAATACCTTTAATTAATAATTGTTATTATTTTGCCATCTTTGCTTCTTTGCTTCATCTTTGCTTCATCTGTTTTTTTGTGGTTGCTGGACCATTTTAAAGTCAATCACCCTCCAGTATACATCTCAAAAAAAAAATGAGGACACCTTTTTAACATAACCAAACACCAATATATGCCACTTAATAAATTCACAGTAATTCCTTAATATCGTATAAAATCCAGTCATATTCAAATTATTACCATGGTTTTATAGGGTTTTTTAGTACGTACCGTGTAAAAATTAATTTTTATTTATAATTGCTACATAATGATTGCACATTCGAATGGAGTACAGTGTGATGTTTTAATGCATGTAGACATTGTATGATGATCAACTCAGTATCTGTAGAGTTATTTTTCCAATTTAGAATCTAATCAAGGAACACATGTGACAATTGTTATGTCTTCCGTCTTTTTTAATCCAGAGCCCAGCCCTGTTTCCCCTTTTCTCATGCTATTGACTTTTTTAAAAGGCCAGGCCTTAAAAAACAAAACAAAACAAAACAAAACAAAAACAGTCCTGGTCTTCTTCACTTTTTTGTACTGTACTAAGCCTGTCTTATAGAAGGCCCCAGTTCTAGACTTTTTGATTCTTTCTTTAAAGTGGCTTAACTTGTTCCTACATCCTCTGTATAGCTTACACATCTAAAGTCTTGACTTGATTCAGGTTACACATTTTGAAGAATACTCATAGATGAGGCTATCTCCTTCATACTGCATGGCAGCAGCCAGGCATGGTGGCTCACACCTGTAGTCTTAGCTACTCAGGAAACTGAGATGGGAGGATTATGCTTGAGCCCAGGAGTTGGAGGCTGCAGTGAGCTGTGATCATGCCGTTGCACTCCAACCTGGGTGACAGATTGAGACTCTCTCTCTCAAAATAAAATTTTTTAATAACAATTTTAAAAACATAGTGCATGGCATCAGGATCACATTGAGACTGGTTTTCTCACTATTAGTGATGCCAAGTTTGATTCCTAAATTAAGGTAATGGCAACCACAACTCTCTTCACTATTAAGATATATTTTCCCTTTGTCAATTTGTTAGTCATCCTGGGGTGACTATTCGGTGCCATGCAAATATCCAGTTCCCTAAAGTTAGTTTTCTTTCAAAAATAACAGGTCGGCTGGGCATGGTGGCTCATGCCCGTAATCCCAGCACTTTCGAAGACCAAGGCGAGTGAATCACAGAGGTCAGGAGTTTGAGACCAGCCTGACCAACATGGTGAACTCTGTCTCTACTAAAAAATACAAAAATTAGCCAGGCATGGTGACACAAACCTATTATCCCAGCTATTGGGAAGGATGAAGCAGGAGAATCACTTGAACCCAGGAGGCAGAGGCTGCAGTGATCCTAGATCGTGCCACTGCACTCCAGCCGAGGCAACAGAGCAAGACTCTGTCTCAAAAAAAAAAAAAATAGGTTATGCTTTTAATTTTAATAAGGCATCATACTCAGTTTTTCAAAGCTTTCATTAGCTGGGTATATTCAACCTAAAATTATGAAAATGAACCAGTGTCTACAATCAACCTTTGCATAACTCTTCATTTTCTTCTCATGTATTTATTGGTTTTGGTACCATTCTGGTTTACAGTAGTCATGCATGCTTGGACTTGTAAATTGGGCATTGGTTTCCAGAGTTCTGTGCAGTAATTCCCTTCTTTACTCATGTTACTTTATGGCTATTACATGTCAAGTTCAGAATTGGAGCAGGGTAGAATGTGGTGGAAGTGAATGTCACGCTGTCATCCATAATAAAATTAGATCAGAGATGCACCCAGTGTACCAACAAGCCAGGCCTTACTGTAGTAATGACGGCTAGTAGATTCTTACTATAGAGTAATTGTGCCACACACTGAAATTGAAATGTGGAACCCTTGAAGTGACCTCTTTGTTTAAGCAGGTCAAAAGACATGGATGAAAACACACCAGTAACCAAACATGGTAATATCAAGCCTAATTAGGAATCAAACATCATTCCTAAAGTCTGTGTCGTTCGTTTTCTTGATTTCATTTGTTTTCATTTCTTCCTCATCTGTGATTCATTTTCTTTTCGTCATCCTCCACAGTGGCTTCTGCAAGAATATCGGTCTTGAAATGTACAACATGGCTCGCACCCTCTTCAAACATTGTTTAAAATCTCACTTATTATTTTGTACTGTGGTCTCACTTAAAAGCCCGTGTTACCAGGACTGCCGAGTACATGCCTTTAATTCCTGGGGTAAAGGGGTGTGGGGTGTGGGGTGTGGGGGAAGAGAGAGGGCAGGAGCAAGCAAGAGGAAAAGCTAACACTGAGACAGTCCACACGGAAATGTGAGGAAAACAAGAATATTCAGAAGTCTTATAGGCAGATGAATTCTCTCTGGACATTAGAAAACTGGAAACTACCCAAACCCAGGCTTAGTAAAATACAGAAAAGTGATGAAGACCAGGACTGTTTTTTCTTCTTTTTTTTTTTTTCTTCCCATCAAGAGGTTAGTTGCCTAAGGACCACATTCCCAGGATTACAAGGATTTGCCTTAATAACCCAGGGAATATTCATCTGCAGTAGAATTATTAAGATGAAGAGATGAGATTCTATG
The DNA here is from genome assembly GCF_008728515.1 of Papio anubis. Classification (NCBI taxonomy): domain Eukaryota; kingdom Metazoa; phylum Chordata; class Mammalia; order Primates; family Cercopithecidae; genus Papio; species Papio anubis. The sequence goes on from NC_044978.1 coordinate 16,168,168, forward strand.
TGAGTCACCTCTTACATGAGACTATATTTCAAACTTAAAATTAAAACTGGGAGTAATCATAGTACATTGAGATCAGCAGGTTAAAGCTATATTAAGTCGGAATTATGTTTTTCCAATTAACTTTAATTTTCAGATACTAAAATCCAGGTGTTTTGGGGAGTCAAGCCCAGATTTTTTCCACAGGGATTTATCTCCAAAACCCAGTTGGATCCCAGCTCTTTGGGAGGCCAAGATGGAAGGATTGCTTGAGGCCAGGAGTTCAAGGCCAGTCTGGCCAGCATAATGAGATCCTGTTTCTATCAAAAAATTTAAAAATTACCTGGGTAGAGTGGTGCATGCCTGTGGTCCCAGCTACTCAGGAGACTGTTGGGGGAGGATCGCTTGAGATTGGGAGGTCAAAGCTACAGTGGGCTATGATTATGCCACTGCTCTTCAGCCTGGGCCACAGAATGAGATCCTGTCTCAGGAAGGAAGAAAGAAAGAAAGGAAGAAAGAGAAAGCAAGAGAAGAGAAAAAAAGAAAGAAAGGAGGGAGGGAGGGAGGGAAGAGAGAGAAAGAAAGAAAGAAAAAAACCAACTGGGTTTAGCATTATTCCTTTAAATAAAAACAAAAACAAGACCATGTACTGAAATATCTCACGCCAGTAGTTTAATCATATTTAGTCAACTAACTTTCCACTTTCCTTCCTCCACTCCCAGATAGAAAATAGTCACCTACAATTGAAAGCTGCTTGGGTATGGGCTGTGCTGCCTTGGAAGAGGAGAGTATCCCAGCTCTCCATAGGGTGTGTGCTGAATTGATGCACCCCCCACCCCAAAACATTTTGGAAATGACAGAATAGAAAGCATTTACCTAATAGGAAACAGCAGAAGATGGGAGGGAAATTTCCCTGTTCCTGGTGCAGTGGATATTTGTTCTCTTTTTCTAAGAAAGCCGTGAGTGACACCTTTATAAGAAGCTCAAATTTCAGACTACCCATGTGTTTCAGGCAATTAATTACTCAACCCCTCATTGTGGCAGGGTCTCTTCATTCTGGAAGTTGCAGTAAGATATGAGACACAAGATAAGTGAGCAGCAGGCATTGAACTACACTTTTCATTCCTCTTGTTGAAGGGAGCTTGGCTGGAAAAGCCAAAGTGGGTGGTGTCCCAAGTTTCCACCTTTTATCTACTGATTCATTTGAACAAACTGCTCTTACATACGGTGCTACCATTTCCGACATCAAATTTTCAAATATCTGGCAGCCAATTCCTTCCTTCTGTTCCAGGTAAAACAAGGAACCAACACATACACGTCACCCAGATACGCTAATTGTAGTCACTTACGATGGAAAATCTCATACATGTGAAAAAATTACCATGGAATGTTACTATGAAGGCTCCAAGTATTAGGGTAGCTTAGAGCTGAAAGGAATGTAATATTGGCTTCTTTTTAATTTTCCTTTTTTTTTTTCCTTTTTTAGAGACGGGGTCTTGCTCTGTCACCCAGGCTGGAGTGCCATGGTGCAATCATAGCTCAGTGCAGCCTCAACCTCCTTGGCTCAAGTGATCCTCCTATCTTAGCCTCATGAGTAACTAGGACTATAGGCCACCATGCCCAGCTGTAATTGCTTCTTATATCAGGCTGGAGATTCAGTACGCAAGAAATTTAACTTTTTGATGCAATTAAAATTATATTTCAAGCCCTTATGCAGTCAGTTCAGGAACTTTCCCTATCCATATGCTGTTACCTATGAATTCTGGGCTGGCTCACACAGAACCAAGGCATTGGAGGGTCTCATGTGGTTCTATAGGTTGTCTCTACTCAGTAGACACTGACTTGCGAATCAACCTGGGTTGTCCATAGTCATAAATTCAATCCTTATGAGGCCTTTATTTCCATCTGCCTACCCTTCAATTCCCATGCGTCTGCTATTGCCCCACCACTCTTGGGCACACAGCAGTTATTCTGTTTTTATACTCACTGGGGTCCAGGCCTGGGGATTTTGTGAGACTGTTTAAGACCTGAATGGCCAAGACATAGCACATAGTTTTATATATATTCTTTTCCTCAGGGATCTATCTAGGAAATGAGGTCGAAGTTTCCTTTGTCTTAAGTCTGTGAAGGTTTCTGCCCATTCCCCAAGAGCAGGGTGCAGGCCCTTGCCCAGGAGCCCACAGTATCTGCCTCTCGTGCTTGCCCACCATGCTTCTTCCCCCAGACTTCTTCAATTTTGGTACCAACGGCAGAACAGACTTGCTTTCAACATCAGCTCCTCTCCACGAGTGAGTGGCATTTTTTATTTTGAAACTGTGATAAAATATATATAATACAAATTTTACCATTTTAACCTTTTTAAAATGTGTAGTTCAAGGCATTAAGTACATTCACATTGTTGTGCAACCAACACCGCCATCTGCTTCCAGATTTTTTTCATCTTTCCAAACTGAAATTCTATATCCATTCATCACTAACTCCCTCAGGCCCTGGCAACCACCCTTCTACTTTCTGTCTCTATGAATTTGACTATTCTAGGTACTTTCTATTCCTATAAGTGGAATTATATATTTGTCTTTTTATTACTAGCTTATTTCACTAACATAATATCTTCAAAATGTATTATGTTGAAGCATGTGTCAGATTTCCTTCCTATTTAAGTCTGATTAATATTCTGTTGTAAGTATATACCATGTTTTCTTTATCCTTTCATACACTGATTGACACTTGGCTTGTTTCCACCTTTTTTGACTTTCATGAACATTGTTGTATAAATATCTGTTTAAGTCTCTGCTTTCAATCCTTTTGGCTGCAAAAGAATTATACCCAAAAGTGGAATTGCTGGATCATATGGTAATTCTCTGTTTAATTGCTAAACTGTTTTTCACAGTGCTGCACCATTTACATTCCCACCAGCAACGTAAAAGGGTTCCAATTTTTCTATATCTTTGCCGTCCGGTGAGTTTTAACAGGGGTGCTCTTGACACTTGGGGTCAGCCCTTCTTTGGTATGCAGGACTGTCCACTCCTTGCAGGATGTTTAGCATCCTTGGCCCCACCCACTACTTGCAGGTAATGGGATATTTCCCAGTTATTGTGACAAACATCTCCCCAATGCCACACAACATAATTCCAAATGTCCCCTAAGGGGTGGGAGCAAGCTTCCTGGTTAGAACCCCTGGTATATGCCATGAGTCCTTGCTGCTTCCTTAAGGCCTCATCTCTGTAAACTCAAAATCCTAGTAGAGGCTCCTTTTTTCTCTTTCTGTCACATTCCTTTCTTGGTTCAATAAGCAGAAGATGATATAGTTTAATTGAATGGAGGAGACATGAGGGGATGAGAGAAAATACAGAGGAAAAGAGAGAGAGATTTCAAAATACTAACTCACCACACAAGGATTTTTCATCTTATTTACTTTCCTGTTGAGAAACTAATGGTTTTTGTGATCTCTATTTTCTTGTCAGACAAATTGAAATTTTCTAAAAAGACCTCAGGCTTGCAACATATCCTTCCAAAAAGGATATGAGCTATATTAAAGAAATGAATGTAATGATAAATACAACTCTTGTGTCTTTCCTGGGATGTTACACTGGTCTAGGGATGTATCTGATTATGACTTGCTTAGTCTCTTAACTTCTCATGACCTCTGACACCTCCCATGGGAAAGTGAAGTTCAGTTAAATGGTTGCCAAGTGTCATCCCTTAAAAACAGTGTAATTGTAGGCAGTGGTCAGTAAATAATCACAAAAACTCACATATAATTTGAAGGAATCAAATTTCTGAAAGTGTAAAGAATTTCTGACTCTTTTCCCGTTTCATTTAAATTTTGTGTTACATTTTCAAGTTTTATTTTCATAACTTTCTGATGTTCTGTCTCCCTATTCACAAGTCTGGATTTACAGAGTGGTTCAATTCCTGAAAAGTGGTCACTAATTAACTGATGCTTAACATGAAATAACTTTCTCATAAAAATAGACAAAAGCAAAAGATGTATTCCAATCAATTGGAAAAATTGGCAATTATTCTACTTCCCCCATTTCTGTATTGCACTAATGTGAAGTTAGTCAATAGTCTAAGAGAAAATATGTAATAATTGAATTTTAAACTTTTTTTTTCTTGAGATGGAATCTCGCTATGTCACCCAGGCTGGAGGGCAGTGGTATGATCTTGGCTCACTGCAACCTCTGCCTCCTGGATTCTCTTGCCTCAGGCTCCTGAATAGCTGGGAGCACCACCACACCTGACTAAGTTTTATATTTTTAGTAGAGATGGGGTTTCACCATGTTGACCAGCCTGGTCTCAAACTCCTGACCTCGGGTCATCCACCCACCTCAGCCTCCCAAAATGCTGGGATTACAGGCGTGAGCCACCATGTCCGGCCCAGGAAGTTAACTTTTAACAGATGTGTTTGTTGTTCTAAATCACAAATCTAACCAAACCATTATCTGCCGTGACTGACACTGTGTCATATAACTGCCATTAGGATGTATTCAAGCTCTTTAGCACAATAGAGTGAGGCTTCCGGGATGTGGTGGTTGCAACCCCCAATGGCCTTATTGCCTCCCCAGCCCCGTCAGCACCCACTGCCGTAGCCAGGTCTGCATATTTACAATTGTCCTGCACCCACGACTGAGTCCTGCCTCTTCTTCCTTATGCACAGAGTTCCCTTCTTTGACAAAGCTCCTTTCCTTTTTTCTCTGCATCTTAAACATCACTCTCATTTTTCAGGATTAATCCCAGGATGGAGGGCTCTCCATCTCCCATCCTCCAACAGCTAGATCATCTGTTCCCTCCATGGGCACTCCTACTGTATCTTATAGAAACTTCTCTCACATCGCCTACACCCAGTTGGCTGCAAAATCTATTGCCCAACTTAGGGTACATTTGCAAATAATAGAGAGCTATTAGTAGACTGAGAAAACTGTTAGAAAAGAGGACAGCTCTAGGCTAATAGGATGTGTGGTCAGGCCAGCCTACCATTAACACTTTACTCGTAATTTATTTATTTAGCTGTCCCACCTTGCCAGATGGTGAGTTCCTAGCTGGCAGAAACCAGGTTTCTTTTCTTTGGTATCTGTATGCCATGTGCCTGACACAGTGCCTAGTATATAGTAGATACTCAACTAAAGTTTGCGGAACACATTCGTGGCTAAATAGATGAATTAATCAACACATTAAGTGGGGGCTACTTTTTTAGAATAGTTTTTATTCCAACAATAGCTTTGAAGATAATGTTGCAATGGCTAATTTTTCCTTAAATTGACTAAGCATGTCTTTAAATATTCTGTGGCCAAATACTTGAGCTTATAATATAGGCAAAATTCTTTGCATGTAAATTTATTGTCATTTAATCATATATTTATTAAAGTTACTGAATCATGTGATTCAATCTCACCTGCTGTGATGGTCAATTCTGTGTCAACTTGACTGTCCCACGGGGTGCCCAGTCATTTGGTCAAACATTACCCTGGGTGTGTCTGTGAGTGTGCTTTTGGGTGAAATTAATATTCTCAGCAAAAAAGATTTCCCTGCCTAATGTGGGTGCACTTCATCCAATCAACTGACTAGAATAAAAGACCCAAACCCTCCCTCAAGTAAGAGGAAAATAATTCCTCCCGCCTGTCTGCCTTTGAGCTGGGACATTGGGTTTTCCTGCCTTTAGACTCACACTAAAACATCAGCTCTTTTGAGCCTTGGGTCGGCCAGCTTGTAGACTGGAACTGTATCATTGGCTCTTCTGGTTCCCAGGCCTTTGAACTCAGACTCCAGCTACGCCATCAGCTCTCCCAGGTCTCCAGCTTTCTGACTGCAGATCTTGGGACTTCTCAGACTCCACAATCACATGAGCGAATTTCGTATGATAAATCTCTTCCTCTACTTTATTAGTTCTGTTTCTAATTAGTTAGAATACTAACTAATACACTTGGCAGAAGAAAATCTAATTTTGTCAAGTTCATCCATAAAGTGTCGCAGCTTCACATAAAAATAATGCTTGTAAAGGTATATACTGGAGATAAAACTGGTAAAGAAAATCATAAATGATAAAGGTAGACTATATGTAAACACACCTTGCATATTATTAGTTTACTCCATAGCCATTTTTAGACACTGAATTTTATTTTTCTTTGTTTTCCTTTTTAAAAGAAAAATTATTCCATGATATATTCACTGCATAACAGCTAAAAGGTTTGTGCCTCAGTTAAGGAAGAAATGGTAAGAAAAAGAAGGCACCCAAGTGTTAAGAGGTCAGTATGGTTCTTGCTTTCAACACTCATTTTCCGGCCGGGCACAGTGGTTCATGCCTGTAATCCCAGCATTTTGGCAGGCCAAGGCAGGAGGATCACCTGAGGTTGGGAGCTCGAGACCAACCTGACCAACATGGAGAAACCCCGTCTCTACTAAAAATACAAAATTAGCTGGGCGTGGTGGAGCATGCCTGTAATCCTGGCTACTCGGGAGGCTGAGGCAGGAGAATCGCTTGAACCCAGGAGGCAGAGGTTGCGGTGAGCCGAGATCATGCCATTGCACTCCAACCTGGGCAACAAGAGCAAAAAAGCAAAACCAAATTCATTTTCCATCTTCCACCCTTCAGGACTTAATACCCTCTGCTAGGCTGGGTGTGTACATAGGCTACCAGAGTGCCCATTTGCCAATACTTACCAGGCAAGTCAATCCAAAAACTGGTTTGCCTGAACATTTTTTTTTTCACTCTGAAATGGTCATTTTTAAAATTTTTATTTTTTGTTGAATTAAAGACTCATTGAAGTATAAAATGGTGTGTGTAGCAGGATGGGTGAGGTTGGTAGAAGCTTAAGACAAGATTATTCCAATTTCTATACTATCAGCTGCCTGCAGAATGGGGTGATTCTTTGTAGAAATATTTCTTATGTTTGTTTCATAAAAAGCCAAAGTTAGGATACCAATAATGTCAGAGGTCAGGTCCAGTGGAGGCTTGGCCATAATGAAAAAGCCTAGAAAAGTCCAGAAGGTTTTGGTTCTCTGGTCCAAAACTGCATTGTTTTCTCCCAACTGTACCCAGTTTATTAAGAACTTACCCTACCATGTGCTTGCCATTATACGGGATGAACCTAATACTTCAAAGGACTTTTGAATTTATTCTCATAAATCAATCAGATGGTTTCTTTTTTCTGACTATCACTATACTTAGTATATAAGTATTTCTATCCAGGAGTAATGACTTTTAAAAATTCTTTGTGCACAGTCATAATTTTATCACGTGAACAGAGTTTCTTTTAATTTTCAGAAAGTATATGACATTTTCAGTTTCTATCTCTTCTTAAATACTTAATCTTTAAAGGTTAAAAATTAGCAGTCTTTCCTTATTTCATTTTAATTCATTCCCTTTGATCTTTGGGGGAAAATGTGCTGAAAGTCTGTTGCTCACGAAGGAATTTTTTAAATGTTTTCCAGAGTCCACTGATTTTTATGAAGTTTATTAATTTTATTTACCTTTTGTCATTAAACTATGAACATATCTAACTTTTAAAAACTATTAAATAAACTTGTATTTCACTGCTATTAATGAGAATGATGGTGCTTCTAAAAATTCCCACAATAGTGAAAAATAACAAATCAAGTTACTTAATTCAGATAATTTCCTTGAACTATATTAAAACAGTCATATGGTTTCTTTAATGTTGTATAAGACAAAAACTGATTTTAGTAAGTAAATATCTTTATGAAGCACATTTAAAAATAGAAAATGACTAATGATCCAGTTTGGCTCTTCATTATTTGATTTGCTTTGGTGGAAGGGTGATTTGTTTCTTCACAGTCTTTATAACCACATACTCAGCAACCAAAGACTGCCTGACACGTCAGTATGACTGAAACACTCAGTTACCTGCGAGCTGGTCTCAGTCACTTAGACTGTAAGCTCCACAAAGGAGGAATTATGTCTCATTAGTCTCACATCTCCCATATGACCTGCTTGGTGGGTTGCACAAAATAGATGCCCAATATAGGTTTCTGTACCAATTAAAAGTCTTGTTATCTTCTGTTCTTGTAATAATTTATACTACCTGGTAAACACATATTGAGATGCTTTACCAATGATATCTGAAACAACAACAACAAAAACAACACATCCCGACCACCACCCACGCAAAAAAAAAAAGAGAGAGAGAAAGGAAGGGGATAGATCACAAATATGAACTCTATCTCATGTCCCCATTCTGCCTGACTATGTCTGGGCATTCTTCTTGGGCTAGAGATGCTCTGCCTCCCAGCAGAAGACAAGAGCCCTAGAAAGGCTGTCATTCATTTACTGGAGAGAGAAATGGTTCATCTACACACATACTCAGAGCCTGGCTAGCTACAAAGCCGTGGTCCGTGGTAGGATGTGCGTCCTAGTGGAATAAGTAACCTTGAACAGGCAATGGATCCAGCAGTAACAAGCCTCCCCTGATGCCGGCATAAATTCCGAAGGAGCTGCATGGAGAACGATTTTCCCTTCACTTTATCTAAACCCTCTGAAGGATGAGTGGGAGGATGGTTTCTTCTCCCTTCCTGAGATTGTTCTGTTGGTGCCTTATGCTAAGAGAACTCAGCAGATACAAATTTATTATTTTCTTTTAGACAGCATTTTCCCTGCAGTTGAAAGAAAACCGCAGCTCACATCCAAAAATATCGAATTCCCAAAATACATGATTCCAGTAGGGAGTTTACAAACTTTGCTTCTTACCAAAGCAAAATCTTGAATACATGAAATCTAATATCTTGCCAATTTAATGAATGCCTAATAATTTTTAAATAGCATATATCATTTTAATACTTTAAACAGTTGGAAGATTATTGAGGGATAAATTGTCAATTTTTTAATAAAAAGAAAATTCATAAAAATTAAATATTCTACATTTATTTTATATTATTATCTTGGCAGTTTTATTTTTTATGACAAAATTCTGAGTCTGTTATATTGTCCAAATCCTAAAAAGATTTAATTGATTACAGAAAAATTTATTGGGAAAAATTGCTTTGCCCCTTCTTTTTCTCTAAACAATTCCTGAGTTTTAAAAATACTCCTTAAAGGAACTGATTTATTTTTCATGGCCCATCACCAATATCCAACATAGTATCCAGTTTTTAAATTCTGAACCCTGTCTTGTGTGACTTCCAAACTAAATGAAATGAAAAGGCCTCAGGCAGTCTGTGTATACACAGGGTGGCAATATTAACCTTAAGTTACTCGGATCACTGCACTGGGGATACTTCAGAGCCTCTACTCAGGCTACTTCTGAGCATACTATGTAGGTCACTGTGCAGAAGCCTACCTCTTTCACTCTAGATAAAACATGACTTTCTGAGCACTTACTCTGAGCAAAGCATGGTGCCGCAAGTACAAAGGTGGATAAGACTCAGTCCTTGATTTGATGGTCTTTATTGGAATAGGTTTTCAAACTGTGATGTCACTGGGTCTCCCAGGGGCAAAAAGCTTGCTTTTATGGATGGGTTTTTAAGTAGGGATGAGTTACTTGTAAGTACACATTGTGTTATTTGTATGCTTGACTCTCCATGGTGCAAAATTTCTTTCTAATGCTGATCAATTTCATACATGATAGAACAATGAAATACTTCAAGGACATTCTAAATCACTCTCCTCCTTGTGAGAAAATATGCTAGAGAGCCTAGCCTGGTACAGGCAGCTGTCCATGTCTGATGTGGGCCATCTCTGAGAATGAAACCCCTCAAAGGGCCAGAGGGTGCTCTTTCTTCATTTCCCTTACAGGTGGGTGTTATTCAATACTCATCTACAGTCATGTGTCACTTAACAACTGGGATATGTTCCAAAAAATCTGTCATTAGGCTATTTTGTTATTGTGTGATCACAGAGTATACTTACACAAACCTAGGGTGGTATAGTCCACCGTACCACCAAAGGCATATAGTGTAGCCTAGGCTACAGTATACCTAGGCTATATAGTATAGCCTGTAGCTCCCAGGCTACAAACCTGGACAGTATGTTACTGCACTGAATAGTGTAGCAATTGTTGCACAGTGGTAACTATTTGTGTATCTAAACATATCTAAACATAGAAAAGATACAGTAAAAATACAGCAGTATAATCTTATGGGACCACCATTGTATCTGTGGTCCATAGTTGATGGAAACATTGTTATGTGGCACATGACTGTATATGCTTAATATATAGTGAATATTCATCAAAGGTTTTCATCAGTGAATGGATAAATTGGCAAATTTCGTGGGCTTAATTGGGCTAAAATATATAGGGAGTCACTATTTGACTTAACACCTAGACATTATTTTACTGATATTTTTCAATAATTCTATTTTTGTAAAGCCTTCCTTCCATTTGGGTGCAATTTCCACTTGGAGAAAATCTCCTCATTCCCCATCCTCTTGTAATTAAAAAGCATGGTTTGTTTGTTTTTTTAGATTATTTCAAAATGTTCTCTACTAATCCCAAAGCTTGCTAGCTTGCATGACTCAATGTGACAACATAATTGGAACATCAGAATATATGTGGCTTTTAGAATTCAGATGAAATGAGATTGAGGCAGATTCAGTTAGCCTAGAGACACTAAATCTCAAAGGACCATTTTAACGAGAGTGTCCTAGGCTAATATTTTGCACCAGTGGGAGGGGTTCTAAGAATTATAGGTGAATGTCTAAGTTACCATTTTTTTTTCTAAGTTGTTGGCAAAGTTCTCCCAAAACAATTCAAGACAAAAATCTGGCCTCAGGTGACAAGCAATTTTTGTCCTCATATTCAGTCTTTTCTACTCTCCCCATGCTCACATAAACCTAAAAGGCAATAGTTAGGATGCTAAGGATGACTTCTTTGCCCCTGTGGTTGCCTGTCTCTTGAGTGGATTCATTCACTTTTAATCTAGTGCATTGACTAATCACTTAGGTTAAATTCTAGTCATCATATTACATAGTATAAAGGATGTCTGGATTCTACACCAATGCCAAAAAACTAGATGATATGATGTTTTACTACAACAGGAAAATATCTTTTTTTTTTCCCAATGGACTGCTTACTCACATTCAAACAAGAGAAGAGTAGAGGAAATTAACATGATACATTAAGAAAAATATATTTTCTTTAAAAATATTGCTTCAATTGGTTGTACGTTCCATGGGGAATGTTTTTGAAAATCCAAATGATCAGAAAAGTTCCAGCCCTCTGCTTTTTATGTAGAGATACGTATGTTCCTTGTCCTAATATTAGGTACAAATTTGGAAGAGGAGGAGAAACGCTCATAACTGATAACATTCAGAAACTAGAGAAATTAGTTGATAGCCAAATTTATTTTTTTCCTGTGGACTTTCATGAACAAGGTGACTAGATTATGTTTGCTGAGTCAAATAGAATATTGACATACTTCAAATGAAGTAAATGAACTTCAGTATTACTAAATTTTACATTTCAAAAATTGTGTAGTGTTCAAACTGATATCTAATTTTATAATTCACTATATTTTTGCAGCTTTGAGTATGGAGTACATTACTTTGTCAAATATTATATGGCTGAATGCTAAAATTTCATTATCAGATGGCCCACATACTTCAGACGCAGTATCGGAAAAAAGACTGAGTTAAGCATTTCAACTCTTTCTTTAAGTTTTTGTCAGATATTTATCAGGTCTGACATTATTTTTCCATTTTCCCTAAGTGGTTATCTTGTACCGAACCCAGCATTGCCTCTGATTAGAATCCTGGTCTCCCTTAACACCAACACTGTGTTGGTTTCATAACTCTGTATGAGATTTCAATCCTCATTCTGCCATTTGACTGTATCTTCCCGACTGAAAGACCATGGAAAAAGTGTCATGAACAGTCATGAAAGGACTTGGACTTTCGCTCTTTCTGTAGACTGAAAAATTGTTGGTTAGGAGTTCTTCACTTGGATTCCCTTCCTAAGATGGAATGTAACATACTCCAGCTGACACTATTCAAGGCAAGAAAATATATCATGATTAATTTGACAAATGACTCTAGACCCAGCACTGCTGTTTGGGAATTTTCCCTTTGAGTGCATTGCTTAGGACAAATTTATGTACTAAATAAAAAAGAAACTTGTTCCATTTGGCCACGAGTGTAAGCGCTCTGAAGTTGCACAAGATTTTTTTTCTTCTTCTTTTTAACCTGTATCCCTGACTTCAGACTGGCCATTTTGTCCATAAATGGTCTTTAAACCAAGGAAAGGGGACTTGGCTCCAAACTTGTGCCAAGTCTCCTTTATTGCTCATAATTATCCTCTCTGTTTGAAAAGAAGGTTTGGAGAAAAGGAAATGACACTCCCTTCATACCTGGGAAGAAAAACCACTTGTCCAATGCACACAAAGGTAAGGTTGAAGCACAGAAAGACAAATATTGCATGTTCTCACTCATATGTGGAAGTGAAAAAAGTGGAGCTCATGAAGACAGAGAATAGATTGGTGGCTACCAGAGGCCAAGAAGGGGGAAGCGGAGGGAGGAAGGAGAAAAAAGAATATAAATTTATTTATTACCATTGAACTGTACACTTAGAAATAGTAAAGATGGTAAATTTTATATATATATATAATTTGTATAGATGTATGTATATAATATGTATATATACAAAATATATATATGTATGTACATAATTACCTCAATAAAAAAATCCCCTCACCTAGGCCAAATAACACAATTACAGGAATGATATCACAGGAGGGACATCCCATTACTTCCTCACGTCCTGCCCACACTCAAGGAAAGGGGACTATCCAGGGCACATATATCAGTGGTTGGGAACCTTGAAGGTCATCTTAAAATTCTGCCTATCATATTAAATATTCATTGTACACCACAATTTATTTATCAGTTGTTCTGTTAATGGACATTCAGTTTCAATTGTTTTGGCCATTATGAATAAATCTGCTGAAAACATCTGGAAAAAAAAGTGAAGGTCAGGATTTTGTGTGTGTTGTCTATGCATGTGCACGCACATACACAAATTGTGGTTCAATATTCATAATATTTACCATTTTCACTATTTTTAAGAGTATCATTCAGTGGCATTAAGTCCATTCATATTGTTGTACAACCATCAGCACTATCTATTTCCAGTGTTTTCACCTTACCAAACAGAAAGTTTGTACCCATATCAGAATAACTTCCCATTCCTCTCTTCTATCAGCACCTGGTAACCACTATTCTACTTTCTGTAACTGTGAATTTGACTATACTAGGTACTTGATATAAGTGGAATTGTATAATGTTTTCATTTTATTACTGGCTCATTTCACTTAACATAATGTCTTCAAGATTTTTCCATATTGTAGTATGTGTCAGAATTTCCTTCCTATGTAAGGCTAAACAATATCCCATTGCATGTACACACCATGTTTTGTTTATCCGTTCATCCGTGATGGACATTTGTGTTGTTTCTACATTTTGGCTATAGTGAATGATGCTGCAATGAACAGGGATGTACAAATCTCGGTTCAAGTCTCTCCTTTAAATTCTTTTGTGTATATACCTAGGAATAGAACTGCTGAGTTATATAGTGGTTTCAAGTTTAACTTTTTGAGAAACTGCCAAACTGTCCTTCGCAGCAGCTGTGCCACTTTACAGGCCCACCAGCAAAGCATGAGGTTTCCAATTTCTCCATTTCCTCAGCAACACTTGTTATTTTCTGGTGGTGGTGGTTGTTTTATAAGAACCATCCTAAGTGGTGCATACCCCCCATATACATTTAACATTTTGAAAATGATACTTAGACAATATAAGGGTACTATTCTGATAGTGTTTCTTTACAACCACAATTTTTGGTTAATTTGGTGGTTATTTTGTTAATTGAGAAGGAACAATTAATAGTGCTTCCAACTGAATGCATCAACTAAACTTCCTGAAAACCCTGAATAAACACATTCTTCTCCTGTTTTATGGACAGCCATGACCTGTGACTCTGTCTGTTTATTAAAGTTCGTTTTACTTTTTGGGTTTAGCAGGTAATGTTAAAAAGTGAATGGGGATATTTCCAGATATTTTTTATAAAATATTGAGATGGTTGAAATAAAAGTGATTTTTATTTCATTATTTAGGTAATTTCAATATTCTGCTTTACTCATTTGTTCAGATGCTGTATAAGTAGTGAGATTCTAATAATATCTTTTAGAAGCCCCATTCTCCAACATTCCCCACCCTTCCACTGAAACAGAAGATTGTAAAAACTGGTCAACTTACTTGACCACAGACTCTTAACAGTTTGAAAATTTGGTCATAAATATTGCTTGACTGCTGCTTGAATTGGCATTTTCCCCCCGACTGCCCGTTGAATCTTGGCTCAGCTGCCTGTTATGCCACCAGCTCAGTTCCTTTGCTTTTTGGTTGATCCACTGGATAGGACGCCAGCCCCATGCTACCCATTAGCGTATGAGCCCCACCCACTCAGCTCCTTCTCCCCAACCTTCCAGGATTCTCAGTGTTCATTGTCATTGGTATTTCACACACAGTCTATAAGCCACAAAGTTTTCATTGGTATAAACACAAAATCACAAAATATCAGAACTTAGGGGTCTCAGAGGAAACTGACCCAGATAGGTTAAAGAGTTTATTTGGAGTTAATGAACATTAGATTAAGAATAAGAATTCCTGTCTACTGCTTCTCGATTCAGGTTCCTTCCCTCAATGATATAGCCTTTCTTTGGAGAGAACCCATTCTGATTACAGATACCAGACAGAACTATTAAAAACCAAGGCAGGCAGATCACTCGAAGTCAGGAGTTCAAGATCAGCCTGGCCAACATCGTGAAACCCCACCTCTACTGAAAATACAAAACTTAATTGGGCATTGTGGCGCGTGCCTGTGGCCCCAGCTACTCAGGAGGCTGAGGCAGGAGAATCACTTGAACGTGGGAGGCAGAGGTTGCAGTGAGCCGAGATTATGGCACTGCACTCCAGCCTGGGCAACAGAGTGAGATTTCTTCTCAAAAAATAAATAATTAAAAAATAAAAATAAAAACCTGTATTCCAGGAATGCAAGTGTGTGGTAATTCTCAGAATCCAGGAAGGGTCCACAACCTTATTCCTACACCCAAGGCAGCTCTTCCACAGGGCAGTGTAGAGCCTGTCAAGGCAAAGGGGAAATTAGTCCATTTACATTCAATGTCATTATTGATAAGTAGGGACTTACTGCTGCCATTTTGTTAGTTGTTTTCTGGTTGTTTTTTGGTCTTCTCTTCTGTCTTTCATTCCTGCCTTCCTCTAGTGGAGATGATTTTCTGTGGTGATATGATTTAGTTTCTTGCTTTTTAATTTTTGTGTATCCATTGTATGTTTTTTGGTTTGAGGTTGCAATGAGGCCTGAAAATACTATATTATAACCCATTATTTTACCCTGATAACAACTTAACACTATTTGCATAAACAAACAAGCAAAAAGAAAACTAATAAAAGCTTGCCTTAATTTCATCTCCTCACTTTTTAACTTTTTGTTGTTTCTATTTATATCTTATTGTACTATGTCTTGAAAAGTTGTAGTTATTATTTTTGATTGGTTCATCTTTTAGTCTTTCTACTTAAGATAAGAGTAGCTTACACATCACAGTTACAGTGTTATAATATTCTATGTTTTTCTGTTTACTGACTATTACCAGTCAGTGTTGTACCTTCAGGTGATTATTTATTGCTCATTAATATCCTTTTCTTTCTGATTGAGGTACTCCCTTTAGCATTTCTTGTAAGATGGGTCTGGTATTAATGAAATTCCTCAACTTCTGTTGTCTGGGAAAATCTTTATTTCTCCTTCACGTTTGAAGGTTGTTTTCACTGGATATACTATTTTAGGGTAAGAGGGATTTTTTCTTCAGTGCTTTAAATATGCCATACTGCTCTCTCCTGGCTTGTAACGTCTCCACTGAAAAGTCTGCTGCCAGAAGTATTGGAGCTCCATTGTATGGTATTTGTTTATTTTCTTTTGCTGCTTTTAGGATCCTTTCTTTATCCTTGACCTTTGGGAGTTTGACTATTAAATGCCTTGAGGTAATCATCTTTGAGTTAAATCTACTTGGTGTTCTATAACCTTGTTGTACTTGGATATTGATATCTTTCTGTAGGTTTGGGAAGTTTTCTATTATCCATTTGAATAAACTTTCTCCCCCATCTCTTTCTGTACCGCCTCTTTAAGGCCAATTACAGATTTGCCCTTTTGAGGCTATCTTAAGGCTATTTTCTGTATAGATCCTGTAGGATCTTTTTTCTCCTCTGACTGTGTATTTTCAACTATCCTATCTTCAAGCTCACTAATTCTTTCTTCTGCTATTAAAGGGCTCTGATACAGTCTTCAGTATGCCAATTGCATTTTTCAGCTCCAGAATTTCTGCTTGATTCTTTTTTTAAAATTATTTCAATGTCTTTGTTCAATTTAGCTGATAGAGTTCTGAATTCCTTTGGTGTTATCTTGAATTTCTTTGCATTTTCTCAACACAGTTATTTTGAATTCTCTGTCTGAAAGGTCACATATCTCTGTTTCTCCAGGATCGGTCCCTGGTGCCCTATTTAGTTCATTTGGTGAGGTCACATTTTCTTGGATGGTGTTGATGCTAGCAGATGTTCTTTGATGTCTGGGCATTGAAGGATTAGGTATTTATTGTAGTCTTTACTATCTGAGCTTATTTATAGCTGTCTTTCTTAGCAAGGCTTTCCAGATATTTGACAGACTCAGGTGTTATGATCTAAACAGCTTTTGTTTTAGGAGGCACCCCAAGCACGGTAATGCTGTGGCTCTTGCAGACTCATAGAGATACTGCCTTGATAGTCTTGGACAAGATCCAGGAGAATTCTCTGGATTACCAGGCAGAGACTCTTGTTCTTTCTCCTTACTTACTCCCAAACATACAGAGTCTCTCTGTTCTGAGCCACCTAAAGCTAGGGAGTGGAGTAACACGAGTACCCCTGTGACCACAACCCTTATGGCTAAACTCGGTCAGACCTGAAGCCAGCACAGTGCTGGGTCTCACCCAAGGCCTGCTATAACCACTTCCTGACTACTGTCTATGTTTGCTCAAGGCCCTGAGGCTCTACAATCAGCAGGTGGCAAAGCCAGCCAGGTCTGTGTTCTTCCCTTCAGGGCAGCAAGGTTTTCCAGGCCCTGGGTGGGTCCAGAAGTGCCATCCAGGAGTCACGAACTACAGTCAAAAACCTTAGAAGTCTACCTGGTATTTTATTGTATTGTGGCTGAGCTGGCACCCAAACCACAAGATGCAGTCCTTCCCACTCTTCTCTCCCCTTTCTAAAAGTAGAGGACACCCCTGCTCCCCATAGGCACCATCACCCCTGTCCATGAGGAGCACTGCCAGACTATCACCGATTATCTCTTAAGGCCCAAGGTCTCTTAAGTCAGCTTGTGGTGAATGTTGCCTAGCATGGTAATCATACTTCAGGGCAGCAGGCTCCCCTCTAGCCCAGGGCAGGTTCAGAAATGCCATCCAAGAATCAAGTCCTGGAATCGTGGACCCTAAGAGCCCACTTGGTCCTTTACCCACTGTGGCAGTGTTGATACCTGAAGCCAGCACGTCTCAGAGGCTCACCAAGGCCCTCAATGTAGTACCTGGCTATCACTGCTGGTTATTTGGGGCCCAAGGGCTCTTCAGTTAGCAGGTGATAAATGTTGCGAGGACTAGGTCCTTTCCTTCAGGGCACGGGGTTCCCTTCTGGACCAGGGTGTGTCTAGAAATATTGCCTTGGGGCAAAGGCCTGGAATGGAGGCCTCATGAGTCTGACCAGTGCCCTATCCTGCTGTGGCTTAGCTGGTATCCAAGATGTAAGACAAAGTCCTCCTCATTCTTCCCTCTCCTCTCCTCAAGTGAAACGAGAAGGTCTCTTTTGAAGCTGTGAGCTGTGCAGTATGGGACTAGAGGAGGGGTGATGCCAGCACTTCCTCGGCTGCCCCAGCTCGTGTCTCAGTATGTCGCATGCCCCATGAGTCCACCATCTCTGAACTTAGTTCAGCACTAGGACTCACTGCTGCCTGGGGTGGGGCAGGGGTGGTGTCTTGGCAATTCAGTGGCGAGTCAGGACTGTTTTTTTAATCTCTTCAGTGCCTCTTTCAGCGATATGAAGTTGAAACCAGGTACTTATGAGTGCTCACTTGAGTTTTGGTTCTTATGAAGGTATTTTTTTCTACATAGATCGTTCTTAAGTTGGTGTCCTTGCAGGGGGGTGAGGGGGCAGCAGGGACGGGATGATAGGTGGAGCCTTCTATTCCGCCATCTTGCCCCGTCTCCATTTGTGATATTTCCATACATGAATATAAGGTGTAATGATCAAATCAGAGTAATTAGGATATCAGTCACCTCACACATTTATTATATTTTTGTGTTAGAAACGTTTCAAATCTTCTGGCTATTATAATAAATTATTGTAAACTAGAGTTACCTTGTTATGCTGTCCAACACCGGAGCTTATTTCTTCCATCTAACTGTACTTTTGTACCCATTAACCAACCTCTTTACAACCTCCTAACCCCCTTCCCAGCCTTTGGTAATCATCATCGTACTTTCTACCTCCCTGAGATAAACTATTTTTTAGCTCCTACATTAGGTTGTTTATTTGAAATCTCCTTACTTTTATGAAGTAGGTGTTTATTTCTACAAACTTCCTTCTTAGACTGGCTTTAGCTGTAACTCATAAATTTGGGTATGTTGTGTTTTTATTTTCTTTCGTTTCAAAAAAACTTTTAAGTTTTCTTCTTAATTTCTTTGTCGACACATTGTTTACTCAGGAGTATGTTGTTTAGTTTTGATGTATTCAAGAGTTTCATGAGTTCCTGTTGTTAGTGATTTCTGGTTTCATTCCATTGTGCTCAGAAAAGATACTTGATATGATTTTAATTATTTTAAATACATTAAGACTTGTTTTGTGGCCTAAGATATGGTCTATCCTGGAGAATGTTTCATGTGCTGACGAAAAGAATGTGCATTCTGCAGCTGTTGAATGAAGCGTTTTGTCAATGTCTGTTGGGTTCATTTGAAATACAACTGAAATACAATGTTGCTTTGTTGATTTTCTTTCTAGATGATCAGTGCAATTCTGACAGTGAGGTGCTAAAGTTCCTATTATTGTATTGAAGTCTATATCTCCCTTTAGATATAACAATATTTGCTTTATGTATCTAGGTGTTCCTATGTTGGGTGTGTATTTATTTACAATTGTTGTATATTCTTTTGCTGAAGGATCTTTTTGATCCTTTTATCATTACATAGTAACTTTTGTCTCTTTTAACAGTTTTTGACTTAAAGTCTATTTTATGTGATGTTAAGTATAGCTACTCCTGCTTATTTTTTGTTTCTGTCTGTGAGGAATCTTTTCCATCCGTTCATTTTTGGTCTATGTATGTCTTTATAAGTGAAGTGAGTTTCTTGTGGGCAGTACATAGGTGGGTCATGTTTTTTTTCTCTTAATCCTTTCAGCCAGTCTGTATCTTTTGATTACCAGGCTAGGTAACATTCACCACAAGCTGACTTAAGAGTGGGGAATTTAAGCTGTTTATGTTCAAGGTATTATTGATAAGTAATGAGTTACTCCTCTTATTTTGTTAATTGTTTTCTGGTTGTTTTATATATCCTTTGTTCCTTTCTTCCTCTCTTATTATTTATCATCGTGATGTGATGGTTTTCAGTAGTGATAAGTTTTTATTCTCTTTCGCCTTTGTGTATATGCTTTACCAGTGTGTTTAATATTTTTGTGTGTTTTCATGATAGTGATTATTGTCTTTTCACTTCCAAATGTAGAACTCCTTTGAGCATTTCCTGTAAAGCCAGTCTAGTGGTGACAAATTCCTTCAGTTTTTGCTTGTTTGTAAGAGAGTAATAATATTTTAGACATGTTGGATTACATAAAATATAATATTAAAATTAACTTCATCTGTTTCTTTTTATTATTTTTGATGTGGTTACTAGAACACTTAAAATTACATATGTGACTTGCATTATATTTCTGTAGAGCAAGTGCAGGACCAAACAATCAGTCACTATTAATCTGATTTTTGCTTTCACTGACTGGGCTAATTTTTATGCTCTTGAATTCCCCTCAGACATTCTCAGGATGGCTGGACTCACCCTGTTTTACCTCAGGTGCCTACGGCCCTATGCGTGAGCACTCAGCTTCTGAGTTTGGATTATTTCAGCCAGTCCTGGGTACCATGAGGGCAGTTAGGGATCTAGAGCTTCCCATCCCCCTTTCAGGGGAACTCAAAGGGCATTCTATTCATAGCCCAACAAAGCCCTGTCTCTGAGAGTGCTCTCATGCCTGCCAGGTACCCCTAGAATCCAGAGAAACCCACAGTTCTGCCTGTAGTTGAAGACATAGACACACCTTTTACCAATAGAATGTTCTCAGGGAACAAGAAAACATTAGGATTCCTTCAGGGAGAAATGAGGAGGATGCTGGGGTCGGGTACCGGAGCTGAGGGAGAGGGACAACAGGACACCAATACAGGATGGGCAGCACCTATGCATCAAGCTCTCCAGGTAGTTTAAGTATAACTGTCACATACTCCTTAGCTGGCAATAAGATTAGGGTTACCTTTTATAAGCATGCAGAAATGCCTGAAGTACTAAAAATGTCAAGGTCCCATAGATCAAACCTAAGTTATAAGTAGCATAACAAAAGAATTTCTACTCACCAGT
Organism: Papio anubis; assembly: GCF_008728515.1. Classification (NCBI taxonomy): domain Eukaryota; kingdom Metazoa; phylum Chordata; class Mammalia; order Primates; family Cercopithecidae; genus Papio; species Papio anubis. Next base: position 16,188,784 of record NC_044978.1, read on the forward strand.
TTCAAGGCAATCTCACAGTCACCGAGTGCCAGCCTTGCTAGCCCACATCTGCGGGGACAGACACCTCTCGGGGAAGAGAGTGGGAGACTGTCTGCACAACAGCCAGGCTGCAGGGATCAATTATGTTTTTAATTGATAAAGATGGTTACCCAATTCTTTGACACTATATGGAAAACAGACCAAAAAATAAAAAAAATTAAAAAAAACTTTTCTTTTTAGAACAACAAAAAAACACCAGGAATTGGCTCTATTCCAGAATCTTCCGAAATGTGAGAACATCCTCTTTTTCCTTGCTTCTGAGTGTCATCAACATTATCAGCACCCTAACAGAACACCGTTTATTGTGTGCCTTTCTGTCTTCAGAATTTGTTGGCTTTTCCCACAAGACTCCTAAATACTTCATTCCTCAGTGGTTGTGCAGGGCATGACGGTGCTTTGTGGAAAAGTCCCCTCTGCCCTGGTACACTTTCCTCTGCAGATGCTTTGTTAAGTGCCATAGGTCATGGAGGAGCTCAGGCCACCCTGGCCTTCAGCATATTTTGATGCTAGTTGGGTGGCAGGGAAACAAATACATTTGCTCCTAATTCTCTTCTATCTCTTTCTGGCCTTTGATGTAGAGAAAGAGTAAAGAACCTCTCTGAGCCCTTTCAACCTCTGAGATGCAAAGTCAACTGTTGCCCATAAAGCAAGCAAGTACAGTAAACCAGTCTCTAGGCTGAGAATCCCTGGGAGGCAGGGACTCTGATACCTGCTCCTCTCACCTCCTCTACCCTAATGAAGCACAAGAAGGGAAGTTATCTTCTAGGACACCAAGCAAAAACCTTTCTGTCCTATCTCTTTGGAGCAGAGCAACTTTCCCTACTCTTTCTACTTTTTTTTTTTTTTTTGTCAACGCTTAGAGCTGTTTTCTCTAATTTCTACCTAATTTTTGTGCCTATTCTCAGAGTTCAATGTACATAGATTTACCTTACCAGTGCTAGAAATACAGCATTTCTACCTGTGACCTCTGAGATTTTCAACAGATGTTTACAAATAGGTGTGCATACATAATAAAAAGTTTGAGGTTTAAAAAAATGATAAAGGAACCCAAAATGTTAATTATAGCAGCGTTTGTATGTGTACGCATGTGTGTGTTACAGGTGATAACAGACAATCAAATGAAACGCTAAAAATGGAAAAGGCAACTTCCTAGAAGTCTTGGGGTGTCTTATGATTTTCTAAGACCAAATCAGACCTTCAGATTCATTGACACAAAATCAGCTCACATAATTATCTACAACTGAATGTTAAGATATACTTTGCCATGTTTCCTGTTCACTAAAAAGAAACTTATTACCATGCAGATTTTAATTCAGTATATATTTTCAATCAAAGTTGTAGGGGTTTCACAAGAACACTCTACTTAAGATTCGAGTTCTGTGTACATAGAATCACAGAGTCCTAGGGTTTAAAATTAAAGTCACTTAGTTCCATGATTAGCTGCTTGAGTCCTATTGCAATATTCTTTCAATGTGGTTGGGATGTCAAGGCTTGGATGTCTCAAATGACAGAGAAGTCAATATCTCCCAAGTCACCCGTTCTTGAAAAGTGCTATTAGATCAGGTTCCCCTTGACCCCCTCTCTGTTATAAATCTGTTTTTTGTGGTTTCCATCCTTTATTGTTGATTTCTGCCTACCATGCTCCTGGGAAAATCTTCCTCTTGACAACCCTCAGAATATTTGAGGGCAACTAGCATGGCTTCCCAGGTCTTTCCACATGCATCCTGTTCCTCCGACTGCTCCCAAGGTGACATGGCTTGGTTCGCCTTACTGACCTATTCTGAATGTATCTCTCCTCTGTACACTTAAAATATATATACTCCTTTCTGAGTGTGGTAATGAAAGACAATGCTTTGGGTGCGGTCATTTTCCATCAGTACACTGGCACTTTGACTGCTTTTTTCACATATGACATATGATTCCTTTTCTTGACATGAGACTGCAATATTCACTCCAATTCTCCCTGAAGGCTTACAGGAGCCACTATGCAAACTTTCAGGCTCACTTTCAGGGAACTGTCTAATGATGGGTCTGAGTAAGGCCATGGGGGAAATTGCTCCTTCACCAAGTGCAGTGGTTCCCAACCTGTGGCTGACACACCATAGGCAGCCAATGGCCAGGGGACTTCCCATTAAAAAGACTACCAACTGTGACGCCCCTTCACTGCTGGAACCTTGGGGTACTTGACATCAAAAAACACCACCAGCCTTCTCATTAAGTGTTATTTAGTCCCCGCTGGAAAGCACACTACAGGTATATGTTCTGTGACAAGTGTAATGTGTTTATGAGCATGTGCATAATGAATTATTGGAAATAGCTGTGTTTTTAATACCCCCTTAATATATAAAGTTTGACTCCTGTCAGCCTTGGGTCTGTTAAAAATATTTAAGGGTTTGCTTACATGGTGGTCTGCCAAAGCCTTCAGTGGTGATCTAGTGGCCTCACCGTAGAATCACTGAGGACCCAGGATTGTGGGAGGCCCCCAGAGGGTGATGCAAGGCTGGGGAACATTTAAGGTGTCACTTCACTCATTTTTGGAGAGGCAGGTGCGAGACTTGCCCACATTTCTTACAACCAAGGAGCCAAGACTATTACATAAGAATAATAAGAAACCACTACAGAACACAGAATTCCAATCTCCAATGCTAAGGTTAAGGAAATAGCTATTTAGCACTTACTTTATCAAGGGTTCCTCTGTTTAAGCCATTTGCTTGTTAGTACCCTAAGTTTCCTTGAGGAGTGTCCTTTATACTAACTTTCTCACCTGGTACTGTAACTGGTCTTCCATGTGCAATAGGTGTTACTTCTATCAGTCTGCCCCACAACAAATCTCTCCCTTATCCTGGCCAGAAAGGTATGCCCATGAGCTTCCTAGACCTGACCCATAACACTTTCAGGGAATTGCCTGATCCCAAACTGTATGGCAGAATCCAGCTCTAAGAACATGTGGATGACATCCTCTTGGATGAGAAAGGCTATGAAGTGTCACTTAAGGCAATAGACTTATTAATGATACTGTAAATCAATCCTCAAATATACAAAATTACCTACCGAGTTTGCCTTGGTACTCTTTAGTGAAGAAAATAAAATTGAGTAAATATAGGTATATCTCACATGCAGAACAAATTCAGGTATTCCATACTTCATGCTCAGACCCCTGCAATACCTTCCCTTCGTCTCCTTGCCTTGCCCCTAACTTCCCCCACTCTGGCCCATCCTCCTCTGTGTTGCCAATTAGCACTGTTACTATTCCTCCTCATTACAGTAGGAAAGTTTCTCCAGGCCTTCCAGAAACCAATTCTAACCTCCCTCAGCTTTCCTACATGAACTTTCCCTTCCACCAAACTTGTCTTTTGTAGGTTTTCAACTACATCACCACATGTCTGTCTTCACACCCACTTGAATAAGTAAAAGCAATCTCCACCTTCCCTGGCCCAGGTTCTCCCTTCCCTGGCCCAGCTGCCTTCCCAGATCGCACTGCCTCCAGTGCTCGCTTCTTTTTTTTTTTTTTTTAGATGGAGTCTTGCTCTGTCACCCAGGCCAGAGTGCAGTGGCACAATCTTGGCTCACCACAACCTCCACATCCCAGGTTCAAGCGATTCTCCTGCCTCAGCCTCCCGAGTAGCTGGGACTACAGGTGCATGCCACCATGCCTGGCTAATTTTTTGTATTTTTAATACAGATGGCGTTTCACCATGTTGGCCAGGCTGGTCTCGAACTCCTGAATTCCAGTGATTCACCCGCCTCGGCCTCCCAAAGTGCTGAGATTACAGGTGTGAGCCACTGCACCTGGCCACTCACTTCTTTTTTTTTTTTTTTCTTTTTTTCTATTATTATTATACTTTAAGTTGTAGGGTACATGTGCATAACGTACAGGTTTGTTACATATGTATACTTGTGCCATGTTGGTGTGCTGCACCCATCAACTCATCAGCACCCATCAACTCGTCATTTACATCAGGTATAACTCCCAATGCAATCCCTCCCCCCTCCCCATGATAGGCCCCGGTGTACGATGTTCCACTTCCCGAGTCCAAGTGATCTCATTGTTCAGTTCCCACCTATGAGTGAGAACATGCGGTGTTTGGTTTTCTGTTCTTGTGATAGTTTGCTGAGAATGATGGTTTCCAGCTGCATCCATGTCCCTACAAAGGACACAAACTCATCCTTTTTTATGGCTGCATAGTATTCCATGGTGTATAAGTGCCACATTTTCTTAATCCAGTCTCACTGATGGACATTTGGGTTGATTCCAAGTCTTTGCTATTGAATAGTGCTGCAATAAACATACATGTGTATGTGTCTTTATAGCAGCATGATTTATAATCCTTTGGATATATACCCAGTAATGGGATGGCTGGGTCATATGGTACTTCTAGTTCTAGATCCTTGAGGAATCGCCATACTGTTTTCCATAATGGTTGAACTAGTTTACAATCCCACCAACAGTGTAAAAGTGTTCCTATTTCTCCACATCCTCTCCAGCACCTGTTGTTTCCTGACTTTTTAATGATTGCCATTCTAACTGGTGTGAGATGGTATCTCATTGTGGTTTTGATTTGCATTTCTCTGATGGCCAGTGATGATGAGCATTTTTTCATGTGTCTGTTGGCTATATGAATGTCTTCTTTTGAGAAATGTCTGTTCATATCCTTTGCCCACTTTTTGATGGGGTTGTTTGATTTTTTCTTGTAAATTTGTTTGAGTTCTTTGTAGGTTCTGGATATTAGCCCTTTGTCAGATGAGTAGATTGCAAAAATTTTCTCCCATTCTGTAGGTTGCCTGTTCACTCTGATGGCAGTTTCTTTTGCTGTGCAGAAGCTCTTTAGTTTAATTAGATCCCATTTGTCAATTTTGGCTTTTGTTGCCATTGCTTTTGGTGTTTTAGACATGAAGTCCTTGCCCATGCCTATGTCCTGAATGGTATTACCTAGGTTTTCTTCTAGGGTTTTTATGGTATTAGGTCTAACATTTAAGTCTCTAATCCATCTTGAATTAATTTTCGTATAAGGAGTAAGGAAAGGATCCAGTTTCAGCTTTCTACTTATGGCTAGCCAATTTTCCCAGCACCATTTATTAAATAGGGAATCCTTTCCCTATTTCTTGTTTTTCTCAGGTTTGTCAAAGATCAGATGGCTGTAGATGTGTGGTATTATTTCTGAGGACTCTGTTCTGTTCCATTGGTCTATATCTCTGTTTTGGTACCAGTACCATGCTGTTTTGGTTACTGTAGCCTTGTAGTATAGTTTACAGTCAGGTAGAGTGAAGCCTCCAGCTTTGTTCTTTTGACTTAGGATTGTCTTGGCAATGCGGGCTCTTTTTTGGTTCCATATGAACTTTAAAGCAGTTTTTTCCAATTCTGTGAAGAAAGTCATTGGTAGCTTGATGGGGATGGCATTGAATCTATAAATTACCTTGGGCAGTATGGTCATTTTTACGATATTGATTCTTCCTATCCATAAACATGGTATGTTCTTCCATTTATTTGTGTCCTCTTTTATTTCACTGAGCAGTGATTTGTAGTTCTTCTTGAAGAGGTCCTTTACATCCCTTGTAAGTTGGATTCCTAGGTATTTTATTCTCTTTGAAGCAATTGTGAATGGGAGTTCATTCATGATTTGGCTCTCTGTTTGTCTGTTACTGGTGTATAAGAATGCTTGTGATTTTTGCACATTAATTTTTTATCCTGAGACTTTGCTGAAGTTGCTTATCAGCTTGCGGAGATTTTTGGCTGAGACAATGGGGTTTTCTAAATATACAATCATGTCATCTGCAAAGAGGGACAATTTGACTTCTTCTTTTCCTAACTGAATACCCTTGATTTCTTTCTCTTGCCTGATTGCCCTAGCCAGAACTTCCAACACTATGTTGAATAGGAGTGGTGAGAGAGGGCATCCCTGTCTTGTGCCAGTTTTCAAAGGGAATTTTTCCAGTTTTTGCCCATTCAGTATGATACTGGCTGTGGGTTTGTCATAAATAGCTCTTATTATTTTGAGGTACGTTCCATCAATACCGAATTTATTGAGCGTTTTTAGCATGAAGGGCTGTTGAATTTTGTCAAAGGCCTTTTCTGCATCTATTGAGATAATCATGTGGTTTTTGTCTTTGGTTCTGTTTATATGCTGGATTACGTTTATTGATCTGCGTATGTTGAACCAGCCTTGCATCCCAGGGATGAAGCCCACTTAATCATGGTGGATAAGCTTTTTGATGTACTGCTGGATCCGGTTTGCCAGTATTTTATTGAGGATTTTTGCATCGATGTTCATCAGAGATATTGGTCTAAAATTCTCTTTTTTTGTTGTGTCTCTACCAGGCTTTGGTATCAGGATGATGTTGGCCTCATAAAATGAGTTAGGGAGGATTCCCTCTTTTTCTATTGATTGGAATAGTTTCAGAAGAAATGGTACCAGCTCCTCCTTGTACCTCTGGTAGAATTCAGCTGTGAATCCATCTGGTCCTGGACTTTTTTTGGTTGGTAGGCTATTAATTACTGCCTCAATTTCAGAGCCTGCTATTGGTCTATTCAGGGATTCAGCTTCTTCCTGATTTAGTCTTGGGAGAGTGTAAGTGTCCAGGAAATTTGTCCAGGAAATTATCCATTTCTTCTAGATTTTCTAGTTTATTTGTGTAGAGGTGTTTATAGTATTCTCTGATGGTAGTTTGTATTTCTGTGGGGTCGGTGGTGATATCCCCTTTATCATTTTTTATTGCATCTATTTGGTTCTTCTCTCTTTTCTTCTTTATTAGTCTTGCTAGTGGTCTATCAATTTTGTTGATCTTTTCAAAAAACCAACTGCTGGATTCATTGATTTTTTGGAGGGCTTTTTGTGTCTCTATCTCCTTCATTTCTGCTCTGATCTTAGTTATTTCTTGCCTTCTGCTAGCTTTTGAATGTGTTTGCTCTTGCTTCTCTAGTTCTTTTAATTGTGATGTTAGAGTGTCAATTTTAGATCTTTCCAGCTTTCTCTTGTGGGCATTTAGGGCTATAAATTTCCCTCTACACATTGCTTTAAATGTGTCCCAGAGATGCTGGTATGTTGTATCTTTGTTCTCATTAGTTTCAAAGAACATCTTTATTTCTGCCTTCATTTCGTTATGTACCCAGTAGTCATTCAGGAGCAGGTTATTCAGTTTCCATGTAGTTGAGCGGTTTTGATTGAGTTTCTTAGTCCTGAGTTCTAGTTTGATTGCACTGCGGTCTGAGAGACAGTTTGTTATAATTTCTGTTCTTGTACATTTGCTGAGGAGTGCTTTACTTCCAATTATGTGGTAAATTTTGGAATAAGTGTGATGTGGTGCTGAGGAGAATGTATATTCTGTTGATTTGGGGTGGAGAGTTCTGTAGATGTCTATTAGGTCTGCTTGCTGCAGAGATGAGTTCAATTCCTGGATATCCTTGTTAACTTTCTGTCTCGTTGACAGTGGGGTGTTGAAGTCTCCCATTATTATTGTATGGGAGTCTAAGTCTTTTTGTAAGTCTCTAAGGACTTGCTTTATGAATCTGGGTGCTCCTGTATTGGATGCATATATATTTAGGATAGTTAGCTCTTCCTGTTGAATTGATCCCTTTACCATTATGTAATGGCCTTCTTTGTCTCTTTTGATCTTTGATGGTTTAAAGTCTGTTTTATCAGAGACTAGTATTGCAACCCCTGCTTTTTTTTGTTCTCCATTTGCTTGGTAGATCATCCTCCATCCCTTTATTTTGAGCCTATGTATGTCTCTGCATGTGAGATGGGTCTCCTGAATACAGCAAACTGATGGGTCTTGACTCTTTATCCAGTTTTCCAGTCTGTGTCTTTTAATTGGACCATTTAGTCCATTTACATTTAAGGTTAATATTGTTATGTGTGAACTTGATCCTGCCATTATGATATTAACTGGTTATTTTTCTTGTTAGTTGATGCAGTTTCTTCCTAGCCTCGATGGTCTTTACATTTTGGCATGTTTTTGCAATGGCTGGTACTGGTTGTTCCTTTCTATGTTTAGTGCTTCCTTCAGGGTCTCTTGTAAGGCAGGCCTGGTGGTGACAAAATCTCTAAGCATTTGCTTATCTGTAAACCTGGAAATTCAAAAAATAATAGTGCATCTACCCCTGCAAAGGAACGCAGCTCATCGCCAGCAATGGATCAAAGCTGGCCAGAGAATGACTTTGGCGAGACGAGAGAAGAAGGCATCAGTCCATTAAACTTCTCAGAGCTAAAGAAGGAATTACGTACCCAGTGCAAAGAAACTAAAAATCTTGAAAAAAGAGTGGAAGAATTGATAACTAGAATAATTAATGCAGAGAAGACCATAAATGAACTGACAAAGATGAAAACCATGACACGAGAAATACGTGACAAATGCACAAGCTTCAGTAACCGACTCGATCAACTGGAAGAAAGAGTATCAGCGATTGAGGATCAAATGAATGAAATGAAGCAAGAAGAGAAATCTAAAGAAAAAAGAAGAAAAAGAAATGAACAAAGCCTGCAAGAAGTATGGGATTATGTAAAAAGACCAAATCTACGTCTGATTGGGGTGCCTGAAAGTGAGGGGGAAAATGGAACCAAGTTGGAAAACACTCTTCAGGATATCATCCAGGAGAACTTCCCCAACCTAGTAGGGCAGGCCAACATTCAAATTCAGGAAATACAGAGAATGCCACAAAGACACTCCTCGAGAAGAGCAACTCCAAGACACATAATTGCCAGATTCACCAAAGTTGAAATGAAGGAAAAAATCTTAAGGGCAGCCAGAGAGAAAGGTCAGGTTACCCACAAAGGGAATCCCATCAGACTAACAGCAGATCTCTCGGCAGAAACTCTACAAGCCAGAAGAGAGTGGGGGCCAATATTCAACATTCTTAAAGAAAAGAATTTTAAACTCAGAATTTCATATCCAGCCAAACTAAGTTTCATAAGTAAAGGAGAAATAAAATCCTTCACAAATAAGCAAATGCCACTCACTTCTTACTCAGGTGAATGTTTGTCACATTTGGTATTTCTGGTACTTGTGTAGTACTTCGCATACATAGTCATGCACCATATAATGATGTTTTAGTCAACGTCAGACAGCATATTTGATAGTAGTCTCATAAGATTATCACACCATATTTTTTAATGTACCTTTTCTATGTATAGATATGTTCAGATAGATAAATATTTACCATTGTGGTGCAGTTCCCTGGAGTATTCAGCACAGTAACATGCTGTACAGGTTTGCAGCATACGAGCAACAGGCTCTACCATATAGCCAAGGTGTGTAGTAGGCTCTACCATCTAGGTTTGTGTAAGTCCATTCGATGATGTTCGCACAATGACACAATCCCCTGATGATGTATTTGTCAGAACATCCCTGTTATTAAGTGATGCATGATTGTACTGCCTTATATCTGCTGGAGACAGTTGTCCATGGGTTTCCCATGTCTCTGCACCTCTTGCCAGCAGATATACTGACTGCATTTATTCTGAACTATGATTACAAGGGTGTTTATATAGGGGATAGCTTTAAAATATGAAAACAAAGTCTCTCTCTGGAGAAAAGGGCAGGCATGTCTGCTGCCCATTAAGACATGGGTTCCTTAAGCTCCAGGTTTCTCTCCTATAATGCAACCTACTTCATGTGCTGGTGTCAAATGGCCATCTGTGTCACCTGTTGGGAATTGGGGCCTGGGGAAGTCACAAGAAAAAGTTGGTACTGTGGCTATTGCTATGGTTATAATAAAGGCCTTTATGTGTGACCCAGGAGTCCTGTGTCTTCTGCCAGCATCCATGACACTGCAAGGTAAAAATCTCAGACCTTTCACAGTTCTTGACATTATCTTTCCATGGGAGCTTCAGCTCCTCTAAATGAGAAAGCCAGAGATTAGAGACAGAAATCTGTATTGTATTTCTTAACATGTCTGATATTTTCCCCTATATATTCTAAGTACACAATAAGTTTTATTGATGATACAAATGATATTGAAACTAAGACAAAATCATCATAGCAACAAACTCTCCAGTTTGACTCGGTTTCAATCCATACTCATCCTTTCTGCTCTGCATGGCTCTGGATTTTGAGCAGTAGGGTCTTTAAAAACAAATACATGTGTGCAAGAGGGAATAGGAAGGGAATGAATGTGAGGAGCCCAGGGAACAAAATCCAGGAAATGGGTTTGAGAACCAAACTGTGACAAGGATGCCTAATTGCCTCTAAATATTAATTCTGCATTTTTTCCTTTGTAAAAAGAACACTGATTTTTGTTTTATCTGAGAACATTATGGCTAGCTAAAATAATACAGTTGGCCCTTGAACAACCCAAGTTTGAACTGTGTAGGTCCACTTATATGTGGATTTTCTTCTGCTTCTGCCACCCCTGAAACAGTAAGACCAACCCCTCCCATCCTCCTCTTGCTTCTCCTTTTCCTCAGCCCACTCAACATGAAAATAATGAGGATAAAGACCTCTCTGATGATCCACTTCCATTCAATGAATAGTAAATACATTTCCCTTATGATTTTTTTTTTTTTCTCTTTGAGATGAAGTCTCACTCTGTCACTCAGGCTGAAGTGTAGTGGTGCGATCTCAGTTCACTGCAACTGCCGCCTCCCAGGTTCAATCGATTCTCCTTTCTCAGCCTCCTGAGTAGCTGGGACTACAGGTGCCCACCACCACGCCCAGCTAATTTGTGTATTTTTTTAGTAGAGACAGGGTTTCATCATGTTGGCCAGCCTGGTCTCGAACTCCTGACCTCAGGTGATCCGCCCACCTCGGCCTCAAAGTGCTGGGATTACCAGGCATGAGCCACCGCGCCCAGCCTCCTTATGATTTTCTTAATAAAATTTTCTTTTCTCCAGCTAGCTTTACTATAAGAATACAGTACATAGTACATACAACATACGAAGTATGTGTTAATCAACAATTTACGTTATCAGTAAGGATTCCAGTCAACAAGTATGTTTTGGGAGAGTCCAAATTATATGCTGATTTTTGACTATATGGAGGAGTTAATCCCCCTAACCCCTACATTGTTCAAGGGTCAAATGTATATTCTTCAGCCTGTCTTGTAGGTTATATTTCTGGGCTCTAGTTAATGAGATATAAGGGGTAGTGGAAGGGAGAGCATTTCCTTCTTCTTGCCCCCTTTTCCTTTTTATTACCTGGGTTGCAGATTTAATTGTTGGAGCTCTAGCAACCAAGTTGAAACATGAGGCAAATTTGAAAATAGAATCCTTGCATAATGGAATAATAAAAGGAAAGCATGAGCCCCTGATACCATGAAGCCACCACAACAGGTTTTAACAAACTATCTCCTAACCTCTTTTATATGAGAAAAAAATAAACTTCAGTTGCCTTTAAACCACTGTTACTTTTTATTTTCTGTGTGTAGTGAACTTATTCCTAACTAATACACAGACCCAATTTTCACTGAGGATAGAGTATATCGTCAACCGCATTTCTTAGAGAGAGGCCATTTTATGTCTTTTTGACACTTAAAAACATTAAAAAGTGAGGACTACAATCAATCCACATGTGTGACTATATAGTCCAAGAGAAAACCCATTTTAAATCATTGAATTCAATTCTGTTTTGAATGATTCATGCAAACTTACACGTGCATAATGTGTCTTAGGAATATTTATATCAACCCAATGAAGAATGGCTTTTCCAGAAATTTTCTGACCTTTTGAACATAGTCTTATTATGTCAAAAACTATTTCACAGGTACTTTGAAAATGCTTTAGAGCATTGAGTTGTACCACGTTTTAGTCTATTTGTGCGGTTACAGCAAAATACTTCAGACAGGGTAATTTATAAATCGTAGAAATTTATTTCTCATAGTCCAAGACCAAGGTGCCCACAGATTCAGTGCCCAGCGAAGGCTGCTCTCTGCTTCCAGAATGGTGCTTTGTTATTGCATCCTCCAGAGAGGAGGAATGCCATGTCCTCACATGTTGGAAGAAATGGAAGGAAAAAAGGACCAGGCAGCTCTCTGAAGCCTCTTTTATAAGGTCACTAATCATATTTATGATAATGAAACACTTCTGACTTAATCGTTTCCCAAAAGACCTCTAATACTATTAGCATGAACTACTAGAGTTGGATATTAGGTTCCAATGTGAACATTTTGTAGAGACACATACATTTCAACTATAGCACACCAGCACTGCCAAAAATCAGGCTGGATCTAGCTTCCAACCTTGGTGTCCTTTGTCTTGTACCCCAGTCATATGTTCAGCCATGATTTAAATTCTTAGGACCAATTCCAAGCTAAGGCAAGAGGTATTCATACCCCATGAGCTCCATTGTTTGAGATCTCAGCTTCAAATGACCATTGCTGCTCATCAGTCTGCTCTAAACGAAAGTGTGATTTTTTTTTTTTTTTTTCTTGAGATGGAGTCTTGCTCTTGTCACCCAGGCTGCAGTGCAATGGCATGATCTCTGCTCGCTGCAACCTCTGCCTCCTGGGTTCAAGCGATTCTCCCACCTCAGCCTCCTGAGTAGCTGGGATTACAGGCATGTGCCACCATGCCCAGCTAATTTTTTGTATTTTTCATAAAGATGAGGTTTCACCATGGTCTTCAACTCTTGACTTCAGGTGATCCACCTGCCTTGGCCTCTCAAAGTGCTGGGATTACAGGTGTGTGCCACCGCATCAGGCCAAGTGTGATTCTTAATAAACCCTTTTGTGTACTATGGAGAAGAGATCAAGGTAAGAGAATGCTGATAGCCCTAGAGTTCTGGATTCTAGTCCTAGAATCCATTTACTAATTTGGGTACCTTCAGGACAGCATGTGTTTTTGTTGTCTCTGTTTCTTCACCTGATAGACATAGAATAACTCAGGCTTTGACTTTCTCCCTGGGCTTCCTTGAGATTTCATGACACAGTTAATGAGGAAGAGCTTTGCAAAATGGAAAGGGCCCTATTATGTCACATGTCATGAAGATGGTGACTCCCAACAGTTAGAAATTCAATGGAAAAGGAAGGAAACTATATGGGATAACCTATTGGGCATACATTAATTTTAGAAGGATGGCATCCTTAAAATCAGTAAACTCTTGGATGCCTATCAACCCAAACTTATTAAGATCTTCTTGCAAGAGCTACCTCAGAGACTATTTCCTTCTGACCTCTTGTTCAACACACATAGTGGAGGTTAAGGGTATTACTTTGATTCAACAAGCCAAACAAGCAAATTTTGCATGATACCTTCAAAAAAAGCCAATGGACAGAGGTAGTATTTAAAAGCACGAGAATTGCTTGAACCTGGAAGGCGGAGATTACAGTGAGCTGAGATCGTGCCACTGCACTCCGGCCTGGGTGACAAAGCAAGACTGTGTCTCAAAAAAATTAAAAGGTAAAAATAAATCAAATAAAATGGTACCACTGTAGCAATACTACTCTTTACTATTTTAGTAGGCCATTAGAGATAGAGTTGAGGCCCATTCTTTAGTCAGTGGTCTCTTGAACTTCATGAGGAGAATGTGTTATCTTCTTGGTAAAGTCAGAACTTTTGAGAATAACCCTAAAGCTCTGTGACAGAATTGGAGGAATAAAATTCAGGCAGCTTTCTGAATGGAGCTAACTTGTGGGGCTACTCCCCTCAGCAGATGGGTCTTAGTTTCAATTTCAGCTTTGCTACTTAGCTCTTACGTGTTCCTGGTCCAATAACCAAACTTCAGTTTCCTCATCTATATGATGAGAACAACAAAGCATTCCCCATACTAGATGCTGGCTTACTCTTATTCCCTTTCCTCTTAGTTCCTCTCAAAAAACCAGGAAAACTGGGAGATCAGAGGCTGTTGATATGTACACTGGATCTTAAGGAATCTGTGCCTGACTTCTAGTGTCCTTGGACATCCAAAGAGAGCTTAAAGCTGATTCAGAGACATTTCTTGGAGAAACAGCTTCAAAAATTATGTCAGATGGGACTATATTGGATAACCTCAAACCAAAGAGAGGCAAAATTGTGATGTGGGCACAGTATGTCTTCAGTTCCTCCCCTCTCCTACTTTCAGGTCCCTTCTCTCTCCTGGTTGGCTGTTCTTTCTTGGACACCAAGTGTCCCTTTGCTGCTTGTGGATATCCTGGGTCAGGCCTTTTCCCTCTGGGGAGGCCCAATGACCCAGACTGGGTCTCGCTTCTCATCCCTCTTATGTCTCAGCTAACCTCATCATACTCTTGTGATGCATGGAACTACTCTGAGTTGAGGGTCTTCTCAAAGAAGAGCTGATAAGGCAATTTACTCAGAGGTTAAATCGCTAGTGAGGTTTTTTGGGTTTCCCTATCTGAGAGTCTGAGAGAATCTGCAGTTCCTCCTGCAGGAGGTCTTAAGGCTAAGGCACAGTCAAGGAGCCCTTTTAATATCCTTCATAATCCCCATCCTGAACCCACGTGTAAAAAGCCAAAGAAGCAAAGTAACCAACTGCTAGTAGTGCTTGCTATCAGTATGAGATCCCAGTGCGGCCCCGTGCTGTCGTCTAATCACTGCCCAATATGAGTCATCTGAGCCACTAGCACAGAAAGACTCTCTAAGATATTTGCGATGACTCAGGAACACCCAGGATCAAGCTCCAGAGATGAACCTTTGGGGACTTTCAGCTTTAAAAAAATATCTGGAGTACAGGCTTGATATATGGTTTGGCTCTATGTCTCCACCCAAATCTCATCTGGAATTGTAGTCTCCACATGTCAAGGGAAAGCCCTGGTGGGAGGTGATTGAATCATGGGAGTGGTTTCCCTCATGGTTTTCTCATGATAGTGAGCAAGTTCTCATGAGATCTGATGGTTTTATAAGTGGCAATTTCCCCTGTGCTTGCTTTCCTCCCTGCCACCTGGTGAAGAGGTGCCTGCTTCCCCTTCACTTTTCACCATGATTATAAGTTTCCTGAGGCCTCCCCAGCTGTACAGAACTGTGAGTCAATTAAACCTCTTTCCTTTATAAATCACCCAGTCTCAGGTATGTCTTTATAACAGTGTGAAAACAGACTAATACAAGGCTGATATGGAAACAATTTTTTAATCAGTTTAAACAGTTTCTTCCCTCAACAAACTGTATAATGTGTGACTATTCCACATACAGGAGAGGCATATCTCAGCTTCTTCTCTGCTTTTCCTATTCCATTCTGCTTTTCCTATTCCTATTCCTAGGACAGGCAAAACTGAGAAGAGTCGTGCAGGGGGAATTATCTCAGCACCTAAGATCTTTCCAGTTAAGAACATTCAAAAATGTCAAATGGCAGAATAAAATCACCAGTGAACGAAGCTATTGAGAAATACAGCCCACCTCAACATAATTCTCACAGAAGTCACAGCATGGGAAGGAGGTGTGGCACGTGCCTGGCTAGCCTTGGCATGGAAGATAGTAAGCAGACCAGGTAGGAGGTGTAATCTTCAGTAAGTTCAGTAATGTAAGTTCAGGAGAGAGACATTCAAGCAATTCAAGCCGCATTTTTGGAATGCAAGAGCCAAGAGGCCAGTGCAAGAGCAGCAAGGTCTGGTGCAGACAGAGACACGATGACTTTGTGACAAGGCCAGCTATGCCCTGGGAGACCAAGAGATACAAACCAAAAAAAAAAAAAAAGATTTATCATGTATGCTCTGCAGAAAGGCCTTATCATCTGTCACATTCGGGTATTTTCAGCCACACTTGCCTACAGGGATAGCCACAGTGTCAACAGTATCATCCTTGACTACAAAGGATGACAGTGACAAATCTCAGGGTCCTTTGAATTTGAAGATAACATTGTTCACTACTGTGAATGCCAGACTTTTATTGTCAACAGAGTTTCTGAAGTTATTTATGCCTGCAACAACTTGTATTAGATCACACGCCTCTTTCAGCTGCTTCCCTGAGATGTGTTATAGTGAAAGTGAGGGTGTTGTCAGCAGTAACATGTCCTACATTGCCTAAACAACCACTGAAATTGGAGTTCCCAAACGTACACTGGAGACCTCTCACTGTGTTAGCCTCTCCACTTCAGCCTGTCTCTGTGATTCCCTTGGGAACTTAGCAACTTTGCAAAATGCTATCTCATTCTTTATTCTGGAAACTGAAAATCTTCCAAAAGAATACTTTCTGAGACTCTTTAAATGCGTGGTCCTAAACCATTCCTGTAGAGATTTTGGAAGAACCTGTACAAGGAGGCTATTGTATGCATATACAAATAAATGACACAACTCAATGGTTTAATACTACCTGCCAAGTTAAACTACTGCAGAGCAGCTGTGCATATTTAAAATGATGCCTGGCACAACTAGAGATCCATAAATCATCAGCTGCATACTTTCATCCAATTAAGAGAGTTAAGTAAGAAAAAATCCACAAATTAAGATGTGTGTAAGGACATGGATGACATCGTCATTCCTCTCTGAATGCAAAAATAAATAAAAATAAAAATAAATCCTCATTTTGCTGATGTTAAGGCTAGAGTTACTTTTCTAGGGACACAACTTTTCCGGTGTTTCAAATCCTGGCATAAAATCTTGTTCGCAGAAGGGTCATTTCAGGCTTGTCGGTTTTCTTTCTGTAAATACTAGCGCAAAACAGAAGTAATGACTTAAACTGAAAAGCAATCCTTCAGCAAGAGAGGATGGGTAAGCCAGGATCCTAAGGTTTTCCTGGGACAATGATAGCCATTTCATAGGATTGGAGCACTGTCTCTGTGCAGTGAATCCCTTTGTTCTGGTTTGTCTGTAGCACAAAGATGTTCAAGAGGATGGCAGATGGCCAGGCCAGCAGATGCCTCATTCCAACTCTGGCTGGCCTTGGGTTTATAGATTTGGCTAGAGAAGCCAGAGCAAACTAAAATGAAGAGAAGTTGCATTATTATAATTTGGGTGGCTGTAGGATAAGGTGATCCACCATCCTGATTGTCTTTTTTTTTTTTTTTTTTTGAGACAGAGTTTCACTCTTGTTGCCCAGACTGCAGTGCAGTGGCACGATCTCAGCTCACTGAAAACGCTGCCTCCTTGGTTCAAGTGATTCTCCTGCCTCAGCCTCCCAAGTAGCTGGGATTACAGGTACACACCACCACGCCCAGCTAATTTTGTATTTGTAGTAGATACAGAGTTTTACCATGTTGGCTAGGTTGGTCTCTAACTCCTGACCTCAGGTGATTCACCTGCCTCAGCCTCCCAAAGTGCTGGGATTACAGGGATTAATTAACACAAATAACTACAAAAGTTCTTATCCTCCTGACAACCGTCTTGCTTTGGTACACAGCAGAAGTACTTTATATGTGCTTCTCATTTTGTGTCACAGAATATTAAAAACGTGTACACTGTGCTCACTTCAGCAGCACTTATACTAAAATTGGAATGACACAGACAAGCAGGACCCTTGCACAAAGATGACATGCAAATTTGTGCAGAGTTCTATATTTTGCTTTCCTTTTCTAATGTTTATGGGTATGGAAACTGAGCTGTGATGAGTGAGGTAACTTGCCTAATTGAGAAACCTTCTGGCTTCAAATCCTACTCCCAACTCCTCCTCCAAAACCAAAACATATATATATTCAAGGTTGAGATTTAATAAAAGCAATAATTTTATTGATTCTTTTATGACCATTCTTCATTAAAATTGGCTTTTTCCCCCTTGAGTGCATAGCATCAAAGAATGCAGTGACTATTAGTAGAGTTAGGTGTCGCTGCCTTGTTTCATGCTAAAGTGCCAGCAGTTTTAACCAGCTTTTGCACCATCAATGCAAACATCCACTAAATGAAAAAGGCAAATATATAATGTCTTAGTATTATTACAAAATGGTTTTGACCTCATAGACCCTCTGAAACTTAATGCTTATGTTGGAAGCAGGGTCATCATAAAGAAAAGAAATGATTATTAGCATTCCCAGGGACACAACAGGGGAACTATTACCTTATACTTCTGTATCATCTGATCCTTTATGATTTTTGTAGTTCTAAAAAAATGAATAAATAATATACCTGGAAGTGTCTTCATTAAAAAGGGGGAGGGGGCCTGAATGATGTCTCAAGAACTTATCATGTGAACCCAAATCTCCTTAAAATTCACCTTAAAGGCCGGGTGCAGTGGCTTACGCCTGTAATCCCAACACTTTGGGATGCCACAGTAGGTGGATCATGAGGTCAGGAGTTCGAGACCAGCCTGGCCAACATGGTGAAACCCCATCTCTACTAAAAACACAAAAATTAACCAGGTGTGGTGGCATGCACCTGTAGTCCAAGCTACTCTGGAGGCTGAGGCAGGAGAATTGCTTGAACCTCGGAAGCAGGGGTTGCAGTGAGCCGAGATCCCACCACTGTACTCCAGCCTAGAAGACAGAGCAAGCCTCCATCTCAAAAAAAAAAAAAAAAGTCTCCTTAAAGAGTCTTATGAAAATGTCCCCTAAAAATCTTAATGGATTCAGTGACTTGCATGAGTATTTTCTTTTTTTTTTTTAGCAATTTTTTTTATTATTATACTTTAAGTTCTAGGGTACATGTGCACAATGTGCAGGTTTGTTACATATGTATACATGTGCCATGTTGGTGTGCTACACCCATCAACTCGTCAGCATGAGTATTTTCTATATTTTCTGTAGTAAAACAATGTAGAGATTATGAAGATGTAAGATAAGGACTTCATATAATATATATATATACACACATATTAATTTCAGTTTGGAGTAGCTAATTATATTGTTCGAATTCATCAATTTATATGTACTATAAAAACTTTATATAAATGTAGCTGATTTGACATGGCATTTTTTTATCATTTCAGTTAAAAATTGGACACTGTATTCTTTATCAGAAATGTAATTCAAGGCATATGACTTTTCCCCATAGAGAAGCCAAACTCAACTAATATCATTTTGGTGTCATTTTAACGTCTTCTTCCAGGAATACAACAGTATCAATTATTATGCTTTCTTGGAAGGAAGAAAAAGACTAAATGGCTTACACAGAAGGACATTTATTAATTTCCATAGTTTGGAGACCAGAACAGCGTGGGTTCCAGGTCATGTAGGTCAGGGTCTCTCTTCTTGGCGATTCTCTCAGCCTGTTGTCCTGCATC
Organism: Papio anubis; assembly: GCF_008728515.1. Taxonomy (NCBI): domain Eukaryota; kingdom Metazoa; phylum Chordata; class Mammalia; order Primates; family Cercopithecidae; genus Papio; species Papio anubis. The sequence goes on from NC_044978.1 coordinate 16,207,830, forward strand.
AGGTAGGTGGCACAATGCCTGCTCCCACCACAACAAGATGCAGAGGAAAACAAGGGAGAGGCTCTAACTGTGCCTCTTTAGAATTAAGGAAACCTTTCCCAGAGGTCCCCACTATATTTCCTTCATGTTTCCTTAACCAAGATTGGGTCACATGCACAAGTTATTTTGACCAAGTCACTGTTGAGGGAAATAGTATGACCAGCATTGATTGAAACCAGAAATCAGAAAACTACAACCAAAGGCTAAAACCGGCCTAGAGCCTATTGTTGTAAATAAAGTTTTATTGTAACACAGCCATACTAATTCATTTATATATTGTCTATGGCTGCTTTCTCATGCAACTGCACAGTACAATGGTTGTAACAGAGATCATGTGCCTGCAAAGCCTAAATATGCACTATGTCCTTTATGGAAAATGTTTGCTGACTGTTGGTGTACAGAATTATTCAAGGAAGAATAGATGATGACAAGTTAACCACAATGACCCCTACAAGATAGAGTAGTTCTAAAAAAAAAAAAAAAAAAAAACAAGCTCCTGGCCAGGCGCTGTGGCTCACGCCTGTAATCCCAGCACTTTGGGAGGCCGAGGCGGATGAATCACCCAAGGTCAAGAGTTTGAGACCAGCCTGGTCAACATGGTGAAATCTCATTTCTACTAAAAATACAAAAATTAGCCAGATGTGGTGGTGGGCACCTGGGATCCCAGCTACTTCAGAGGCTGAGACAGGAGAATCTCTTGAAACTGGAAGGCAGAGGTTGCAGTGAGCCAAGTTCTCACCATTACACTCCAGCCTGGGTGATGAGAGTGAAACTCCATCTCAAACACACACACACACACACACACACACACACACACACACACACAGACACAAGCCCTTTGCCCTTGAAATGTTAAGATAAAGCCAACAGTATATATGACACAGTCCTGAACATATAAATTATGTGTCAAAGATTGCAAGTGCTGTAAAAATGCAGAGGAACCCAAGCGCAGTGATGCAAGCTTGTAGTCCCAGGTATTCAGAAGGCTGAGGTGGAGGACTGTTTGAGCTCAGGAGTTCAAGGGCAACCGAGAAACATAACAAGACCCCTTCTCTTAAAAAAAAAAAAAAAAAAAAAAAAGAATTCAGAACAGAAAGTGATCACTAAAGACAAGGCAAAAATATTTTCAGTTCAAGACCGGCCTGGACAACAAAACAAGACCCCTTCTCTTAAAGAAAAAATTCCAAAGAAAAAGTGATCAATAAAGGCAAAGTGATAATATTTTTAAAGTACACAAATTCTCCCCTAAAATGTTTCATGAGCCACCCATACAGAATGCTGGTCTATTTTGACTTAGCTTCCTTGTGTTTTAGTGTTTTCTATTGACAGGCAGGTGAGCGGCATACCAAGGGGCAGTCTGGCATCCTTCTGTTTGTGGACACTATTACAGTATTACAGGCCCTGTTTTCCCCCAGGCTTTCTTATGTCTTCTTTAACCTTAATCATTGCATAACACAAGGGCTCATTCTAGATAAAAATGTACAAATTTTATCTTTGTTGTCCAGCTGTGTTGATACAAGTCTCGTATCATTTCCTTTCTATTCTGTGATATTTTTCTCCCCTTTCCACCTATTAGAATGTCTTACACAGATCTTATAAGATCCGAAAAGCATTCATGGTAGGAGGTAATACTAGAAGCCTCACTCCAGTCAGCAGGATATGCATTAAAGATAATAGAAAATCCTTGCATTAACTAGAAAGGAATCGGTGTCTACTTCTTGTTATCCTCAAAACTACCACTTTTAGGTACTTTCCTAACCTCATACTTCAAATGTGCACTATTACACCTCAAGCATTGCACTGAAAGACAAATACTGAATGGTGCTATGGTTTGAATATCCCCTCTAAAACTCATGTTGAAATTTAATTGCCTATGTAACGGATTGGGAGATGGGGCCCTTAAGAGGTGATTAGGTTGTGAGGATCCTGACCTCATGAATAGATTAATGCCAGTGTGTTAATTACCTCAGGGGTGGGCTCCTGATCAAAGGATAAAGTTCAGACCCCATTTCTCTTTGTCCCACATGTTCACTTGCCCTTCCACAATCATATGACACAGCAAGAAGGCCCTCACCAGATGCAGCCCTTTCATATTGGATTTTCCAGCCTCCAGAACTGTGAGCCAAGTAAAGTTCTGGTCTTCACAAATTACTCAGTCTGTGGTGTTCTATTATAGCATCAGAAAACAGACTAAGACAAATGGATAGAAAAACATGGAGACATGCTCTTCAAATTCCTATCCCATCTGCTCTACAGGACTCCTCAGAATACTAAGTTTGAACATTAGGTGATGACTTCAGATATCTCGTGAGTTCCTTGAGATGAGAACTAGATGGGAAGCAGTTGTAGTAGTTTGAAGAAAAGAGAAAGATCTTGCATCATCTGTTCCATCACATGATCCCAAATGTATTTGTCCCAGCAGTGACTCTCACTCAGGCCATTAGCAGGAAGCTCTAAGAGGCACGTCGGAGACATGGTTGCTCCTAGGAAGTTGCATGTCGTCACTCTAAACCTAAAATATAGATGAGGATCTTCTTTCTAGCAGAAATAAGGCAAGGCAGTAGAGATCCCAACAAGGTTAAATATTAAATTTCAAAGCTGAGAATGAATCAAAGGCCTGAAATTAAGTCCATTTTAGAGATCTAGGCAGGCAAGTTCCCAGAGTGCAACTGTCAGGGAATTTAAGATCCAAAATATTTCTTCCTGCCCAAGAATGTTCAAACCTTTTAATTCAATTCAGTAACTATTTCTTGAGTGATTATTGTGAGCCAGAAGTTGAACTATGTGTGGGATAGAGCCATAAACAAAGTCAACATGGTCTCCTTTGCTATGGATTTTACGGTCTATCATGTATATTACTTGTTTTGCTTTCCCTTTTTAGAATGCAGACTTTATTTTTTAAATTGAGAGGCAGGGTCTTGCTGTGTTGCTCAGGCTGGAGTGCAGTGGCATGATCATAGCTCACTACAGCCTTGAACTCCTGGCTGATCCTCCTGCTTCAGCCTTCCAAAGTACTGGGATCACAGGTGTGAGCCACTGCACCCAGCCTAGACTACAGACTTTTTGAGGACAAGACTTATATTGTATTCATCTTCTTAATTGCCTCACACCTAGCAGAGTGGTTTACACGTAGTTAATACTCAAAAAAGTTTACGGAATTAATGAATGACTTGACTGAATAAATGAAGTCAGTTCTGATCCTAATACAGTGATCCTTTATACTTTTTTTATGAACAAAAGTAGTCCCAGATCCAAAATTAGAGAAAAATAAGAGGTCTACAGGTGTTCCACGTTTAGTTAGAATCAGGACAGAGGGGCTGGGATTACAGAGAGATTTTGGCACCAGGAAGTGTTAATGCGATATATATTTAGCACATGGACTCTAAATATTTCACAGCTGAGACTACAGTAGGATTGCCTGGATTAGAGCCGTGACGGAGGCTGCCACAGGAAAAAGACAAAGTAAATGTTTGAGACTGAACCTGCTGTTAACTAAAATAAGTGACACAATAAAATTTTGTGTGTAGAAGGTATTTTTAGCCTCCTTTACGTGTGTCACACATGTTTAGGTGATGAACCGTCTTATTTCTCTTTTAACTTTCATTTATCCTTCAGGATACAGCTCAGCTACCATCTTCTTTTCTAGGAAACATCCTTTGATCATCTTTCTGACTTGCCCTCATCTGAACTCAATGCCCTATACTGCTTTGAATAGTTCCTTCCAACCCCCAAATTCATGTCTACCGTGAAACTGTGGAGGTGACCTTATTTGGAAATGAGTAGTTTCAGACCGAATCAAGTTAAGATTAGATCATACTGGATTAGGGTGGGTACTAAATTCAGTGTGACTGGTGTCCTTATAAGGAAGGGGAAATTTGGACACACATAGAAGAGAAAGCCATATGAAGATGAAGGTGGAGATCGGAGTGATGCATCTAGAGGCCAGTGAATGCCAGAGATTCTCAGCAGCTACCAGAGGCTAGAAGATGGAGGAAGGATGCTTCCCTAGAGATTTCAGGGGGAAGGTGACCCTGTTGACACCTTGATTTTGAACTTCCTGTCTCCAGAACTATGAGAGCATACATGTCTGCTAGTTGGTTTGTAGTGATGAGGTACAGCAGCCCTAGGAAACCAGTAGAGAGCCCTCTCCTCTTACATCCACCTATGCTCAACACCGCCACACCATATTGAATATGTCTTTTTGTGTATATTTCTCCCCTCCCACATTATGACTTCCTGGAGAGAAAAGCATAGCTTACTGATTTCTGTGTCCTCAGCACCTAACACACTATCTGTCAAAATAAATGTTATTAACGTAAACTGATTGAGCCAGGACTGGCAATTCCAAATGTCCAACAAAATTCAAATTTGCCATGCCTGCCAAAATTTCAAATTCCCACTAACCCATGTCAAAGCCATGCCCACTCCCCTAGAATTAGCCTACATATTCCACGGTGAGGAGTAGGAGAGAAGTAACAAAATATGGAAAAGCAAATTTATTACTGCTTTGTAAAGCCTTTAGTAGATGAAAAATCTTTCAATCCACACGGATTTTGTAGAGGGCAAAAGTCAGAAATGAAATTCTTTATGGTAAACATACTACTAACCACTCCCCTAAACCACTGTGTGTGAAAAACAAACAAAAAGAAACCTGTAGGGCTTCTCATTTGCCAGGCAGTGAAAATAGAGAGAAACTGAGTTTGCTTAAATACACCAAAAAACTAATTTTGACAGAAATATCACCATATTTTTGCCGAAATACAGCTGACACATCAGAAGGACTTCTCTGAAGCTTCACCTAGAGATGTTCACAAGTTGACTAGTTGGATTTAGAGCTGCAAAAGAAGTACCCCTATTACAACCTGAGAGGAAAATCATTTCCATGCAGACAGTGTCATGTGTCCTTGTTCAAAACAAAGAAGGAAGAGTCATTAAACACGTCACTACCTCAAGTCCCTCAAGTATCTGACAGGAACATCTGATTGGTTGAGTCAGGCCACATGCCCGTGTTTTTGCCAGAGAGAAGGGACAAGAATTATCTGTCCACCTTTACCTATCATGGTAGGAGGGGAGGACATATCTCCACCTATTTGCCCCAAGTAAGAAAACTTTTATATGTCTAAAATACAGATTTCTCTATCTTTGCAATTACATATTTATAATAGTTTTTGAAATCATATAATAATGTATATTATTATATATTTGCATTGTATATGTAATACATATAATTATACGTGTATAATGCATGTCTATAAAAAAATCTTTTTTTTTAAAACACGGCCTCTCTCTGTTGCCGAGGCTGAAGTGCAATGGTACAATCAAGGCTCACTGCAGCCTTGACCTCTCAGGCCCAAGTGATCCCTGCCTCAGCCTCCCAAGTAGCTGGGACCACAGGTGTCCTCCATTGTACTTGACTAGTATTTTAAATTTTTTGTAGAGACAGAGTTGTCCTATGATGGCCAGGTTCATCTCAAAGCCCTGGACTCCACTGATCCTTCCACAGCAGCATCCCAAAGTGCTGGGATTACAGGCCTGAAAATCTTTAACACAAAAAAAGGTTTATTCTTGGATCATTTAAATGGGTATTCCTGACTCGTTGGAAGTGTTCTTCCAAGCAGTAATGTTTTGGGACCCAGGTTCCTTCCATCTTGTGACTCTGCCATTTTCAACTGTTTCCAAGAGGCCTGAACTTATGTGCATTAATCTGGAAGAAGAGGAAAGAAAGCACGTGGATAATCACTCCTGGGAGGCTCATAGGAGGACAGACCCAGAAGTGTATACATCACTTCTGCGCACATTCTATGCACTAGGACTCAGACTCATGGCCACTTCTAATTGGAACTGTTCCTTGGAAACCACGTAGGTGTCCAGGAAGAAGAGGAACCCGGTTTGGTGAACAGCCAACACAGTCTCTGTCTTATTATCTGCAATAATTGTCCATTACAACATCTCAATACTTTATGAAGTCTTAAATAGAAAGAAGTGAAATATCATGATCAAGCTTTGCAAGAATTAGGTAAATCTATGAAGTCCCAAAAGCAATAATTGAAAGAAAAAAACTGAATTTAAAAAATACAAGATTTATTGAAAAATGTCAGCTTTGATAAAAACAGGGCCTGCAAATATTTAGAATCCCATCAAACATTTAGATGGTGTTTTTCTGACTTTCTTCTGGATGTTTGTTATTAAGAAACTAATGGTCGTTCATGTCCTTTGTAGGGACATGGATGAAGCTGGAAACCATCATTCTCAGCAAACTATCACAAAGACAAAAAACCAAACACCGCATGTTCTCACTCATAAGTGGGAATTGAACAATGAGATCACCTGGACACAGGAAGGGGAACATCACACACCAGGGCCTGTTGTGGGGTGGGGGGATGCGGGAGGGATAGCATTAGGAGATATACCTAACGTAAATAACGAGTTCATGGGTGCAGCACACCAACATGGCACATGCATACATATGTAACAAACCTGCAGGTTGTGCACATGTACCCTAGAACTTAAAGTACAATAATTTTTAAAAAGTTAAAAAAAAGAAACTCATGATTAATATATTAGTCATTGTTTAATCAATTTGTTGCTCAGTTCATTATTTTATCAAAACAATCTCATTTCCAATCAAAGTTTAAACTTTAAAATAATATAAATATAACAGATGACAGCAATTTTGATTGAGATTTAGTTTTAAACTGCAGGCTCCCTTATAAAACGCTTAGTGGGTCAGACAGAGTGGCTTATGTCTGTAATCCCGGCAATTTGGGAGGCTGAGGTGGGCAGACAGCTGGAGGCTGAGGTGGGCAGACAGCTTGAGCCCAGGACTACGAGAGCAGCCTGAGCAACATGGCAAAATCCCGTCTCTACAAAAAATACAAAAAAAAAAATTAGCCGGGCATGGTAGCAGAGGCCTGTAGTCCCAGTTACTCCGGAAGCTGAAGTAAGAGAATCACCTGAGCCCGGGAAGTCAACACTGCAGTGAGCCCGTATCATGCCACTGCACTCCAGCCTGGGCAACGCTCATGACACCCTGTCTCCAGAATTAATTAATTAATTAATTAAAAAATTAAAAAGCCAGTTTTCAACCTAAGGTTACCAATTTTTGCTATGAGAATGGCTGACACTACACAACCATAATTTTGATCAAACCAATTGACCTTTCTGATAGCGTCCATAGCAAAACTACAAAGTCCTGGTGTTCCTTGGAATGATGTGGTATAGCAGGCCTTATGGATGAACTGAAGGAAAGCTAAGTTCACTGTGACATTTGAAACTGTTCTCTCTTTATGCATCTTGGCACTGCCTACGTTTTCTGTTTTATTGTTGCTGCTGTTTTTAACTTGGTGCTTCTACACTGTCTTTTCCTGCAATTAAGATTAAGGCAGCCAGGCGGGGACTATGTCTAAATTGTTTATCTTTCATATATAAAGGGAAAGATTGTCATCAGCCTGCTTAAAAGATAGCACATATGAACTCAAACAAGATCAGCCTTTGGTAATTCCTAGTTTCTGGTGTAGCTTTTCTTTTTTTCCGTTTTCTTTTCAGCTAATGTATGACCCTAATAAATTACCACTCTAATTGGGTGTTTGCTCAGTCAATTCAAAAACAGAGCTATTTAGGAGGGCAAATGAGTGAATAAGACCTTTTGTTTTTCTTAAGGCATCTCTTAAAACCTAAACGTTAATTACAAACCATTATTACAAACCTTCTTCCCTTATTTGATGACATCGGTGGCTAAATGTTTCGGCCTTCCTTTGGGTGTAAGTTATTGCATTAAGTACTGCCAGATCAAGTAAGTGGTATGTGCTTTATTAAATATGCTGTTCAGCAAGCAAGGTTTGAAAAATTAGAAAGTATGCCCAAACTGTTTTGTTTTGACCTACTCTGTGTGTGTGTGTGTGTATTTTGGTTTGTTTTGTGTGTCTTACATAGTAAATTGTCCTAAGATTGCTCGGTAACACAACTTCATGCTCTGGGAAGGTGGGGTAACATTTGCTTCTTCTCTGAATGTAGTCAGCAGAGAGCATATAATAGAACAAAGCCAGGAAAGCAGGAGGTGATGTTAGCGTAAAGAGAGACTGCCTTTTCTGTCTTCCTGGATTCCACAGAGAAGAATCGCAGCCTCATTACTGAGCAATGAATGTTTCCGGTTAGTTTGGGTGTGGAAGCAAATGAGAAGGGGAGAGGGGAAAGCCAGCAGCAGGCTTGGACGGCTAACTAATCTATTACAGTCTGGGGAGATGCTTAAATGAGTGAAGCGATTAAAATCAACACACCTGGAACACCAGGGGAAAAAACTGGAGAAGAGTGATTAATGAAAATCCAAACACATTAACAGTTGTAGTATCTACATGAAGCCTGCGAAGTTGGTGGTTCAGCCAGGCATGAAGGTGTCTTACTCCCTTACTGAAAAACAAGTAAACGTACCCTACAACACACACAAATGATTTGTGTACAGATGCTGACATGGCTTCCAGTTTACCCATCCCACATACACAAATAGCTTATGCACTTTTATGGGCAGTATATATGTTTATACCAAAAAGAAAGAATGCATAGAGAATGACTGTTTTGCTTCAGTGTTTGGTGAACGTTGATGGAACTTAGTGAAATAGAACATTTATGACCATGAGAAATGGCCCTCTGGGGAGTCATTTCCCTGCAGTGACAGCGCCGGGTAAGAGAGGGACAGAACAATAGGTTCTGTGAGTTCGAGAAGCAGAGGTTGCCCTCACTGGGTGGGTGGTAAGAGCATCAGTCCTGAGCAGCACATAACTCAGAGAGAAGTGATAGATTCGTGTGGAATGTGCACATAACAAAGGGCGTAAAGCAAGAGCAAATTATAAGTGCACTTGAATCACCCAGTGTGCTGAGGATTTTTCCTGCCAACAAGATTCCACTATTGAAAAGCCACACGCCTGGTGGATTTCCTGATCAAATCCAGAACACTAAGTAACACGAACTAACAAAATGATATAACCCAAACCAGACTCCACCAGGCGATTGGCTGACTGAATCAATCAGAAAACGAGGAGTTTTTTCACCCTTTTAATTAAAATAATTAATTTTGTTGTTTGAATTAAAAAGAATTTTAATACAGTTAAATCATTGTGCCAATTTATTCCAGCTCTTTCACTGCCAAAACTGGGGACAGAGGCTGCTTCAGTTTCTCTGCCTTCTCTTTGTGATGACCAAGGTATAAAGGTATCTGTTGCACTGAACTTGTAGCTTCACATTACTCTTATATGTCTTGATCCTGAGTTATTTGGCATCCTTTTGTCGACTGTGAGCAGAAAGTCCTTGATTTTCTTAATTTTGAGAGGCATGGCGACAAGACAGGGCCTGCACCAGCAGTGCCAGGGAAACACCCTTTTCCCCCTTTCATAAGAGTGTTTAAAAAACATCAAGATTCTCCTTTGCTCTGTATTTCATTTCAAAGTCACAAAGCAAGAAAATTGACTCTGACTAATATTAATTCTACTCTTCTTTGCTGCCTACATTGGCGATGTTCTTATATTTATTTCATTTTCCATTCACCTGACAAGCCCCTGGCAGTCTCTGTGGATGGTTTTGAAGTCAGCTGCCTGGTTACTATATCTCAGACTCACACACAGGTAACAGCCTAAGAAAAGCTTTGCACTGATGAGTGAAAGGCCCACTTTGGACTCTCATATCCCAGCATCGTGAGAGCAGGGTGCCCCTCGGAGCCCCGGTAACCCGACAGGGATGTCCAACCACCACAACAGAACTTGCCAGGACCTCCTTGGCTCTGAGGATTCATGATTGGCTTTGACACTGGGTGGAGGATGGTCAAAAGCCCTTCAAAAATCAGTCTCCTAGGGAAACTCCATTGTCTTTCGTCTATTCTAGCCCAGTGTTTTCCAGACTGCCCCCTACCAAGATAGTGACTGTCAACACTGTGTTGCTCCTAGCTCCTCATACTTTAAATGGTGGTGGAGGAGAAGCTGAATCTAAGTTCTTCACACACACACATAGATATATATGCATTTTAATTAAAAGATTTTTATTCTATATAATGGTGAATCCTAAATCTATTAATCATTGGATTCCTTTGATCACATAAGGTGGTTTTTCAAAAAATATCAGTTCCTAGGATCCCAATCCTAGCATCTCAATCTAAGACCCCAGCCTGAAACTCGGGGCCTGGGATCAAACTCAGCAATGTGGAATTTTAGTGCCCCCCACATGATTCTAATAATCACCAATATTTATGAACCTGAGACTTAATTTAGTTTTTTGTTTTTTTTTTTTTTATTTGGAGACAGAGTCTCACTCGGTTGCCCAGGCTAGACTGCAGTGGAACGATCTTGGCTCACTGCAACCTCTGCCTCCCAGGTTCAAGCAATTCTTCTGCCTCAGCCTCCCAAGTAGCTGGAATTACAGATGCCCACCACCACACCCGGCTAATTTTTGTATTATTAGTAGATACAGGGTTTCATCATGTTGGCCAGGATGGTATTGAACTCGTGACCTCTGATAATCCATCCACCTAGGCCTCCCAAAATGCTAGGATTACAGGCATGAGTCACCATGCCCAGCAATTTAGTTATTTATTAACCAAATATTTTAAAATGTATCTTTGGAAGTTCCATTTAGAACATATTGCTTGCACTTCACTCCTGATTCCAATACTTTACCACGTCACACGATCTCGTTCCCCTTTCTTCAAATACATCGTTTACAGTTGTGGCAAATAGAGCCCTGAGAAAGGATTCCTTTAGCTCCCTTTTTACTAAACTTGTGGGATAACATAACTCTTTAAATCAAAAAGAAATTCATAATTCTACTTTTTTACCGCAACCCAGATCATCTCCTATTATCTTAAGGAATGTTGTAAAATTTTTGAAATGAAATTCCTCTGAGTTCCTTAAATTTCTAACATTTGAAAAACACTGCTTTAGATTCAAGGAAAGAATTCAAGGCTTATCCTCCCCTGTCTCCTCTACCCACCCTCCTACCCTCGCCCCATCCTAGAGCCACTCCTGTGGAGGACTGTATTCTTTTCCATCGAGGTCCAGTCGAGAAAATGGACACCACACTAGGTATTTTAACAGAGGGAATTTGATATGGGAAATTTATTACAGAGGTTGAAAGGCTAAAAAGCAAAAAGAGGCACTAAGATAACAGAGATAGAAGGAAGCAACTACCACTCTTGGGGAAGAGGTTGGAGTTTCCAGAACTGTAAGTTGGATGAGAACCTCATAGAGCAGGGACCCATGTCTTGAGGTGGGGCCGCTGCCAAGTCATTGCTGATACATCAGGAGCTTGTAGGACAAGTGTCCTGGATCTGGGGCTCTGACCTCCGAGGGAGGCGCTAGCTGGAGGCCACTGCTCTTCAGATAGATTGCAGTGAGGTTCTAAGAGCAAGGAAAGAAACTGAAGACAGAAGATGACTACTGCTGCCCAGAGAAAGGCCACTGATAGGGTGACACCTAGAAACAGCAAGCAAACAGGAAGAAGGAAAATCCCTGTCCCGCCTGCAGCCCAGAGTCCCCATAGGGCATCCTAAGAGGAAGTTCACCGACCAGAGCAAAATACACTTTTCAGAGTCTTGGCCCTTGCATCGCAGAGCAGAGTGTACAGGGCAGGCTGTGTCACTGAGATTCATCCAGCACAGGATCAGACAATCTCTTGGGTCAGAAGAGCAGCAGAACTTGGCATTGGCAGACACAACAAGGTTAAAAGCTTCTGTTTACATGACTATGTTTTTTTGGAAGGTCAAATACATTTGGGAAAACTATCTTTATAATTTGGAGTATCACAAAGCCTATTAGCATATCAAAGGATCAGAGAAGTCTTGCAGTAAAGGAAACTGCTTTATTTTGTTTAATTATTTCTAAAATTTATTCAGTGTGAATCCCTTCCCCACTCACACACACATATAATATTCCTCAGAACATGCAAACTGTTCTAAATGCTGCTCTAAAAAAAGTTACTAAAGTCCAAACTGCTTTTGTTGGTTTGCTTCTAAAGCTAGGAAAAAGAGAAAGAATATGTATATTAAATGAAATCAAATAATTGGGAAGAAAAACAGAATATCTGCAAAGTATTAAATCCAATTATGTTTTTTCATGCTTTCTGATATCTGTAAAGGGGAGATCCTCCTCTGCCCTTTACCACACCATTAGAGAAAAAAATTCCTCATGTAATCCTCAGATAAATCATGAACCACAAGCTATAACAAAGACCACCAGCTTCAACGAAATCTAAGAGAACAAGGTAGTGTTACATGAATCTGCACAAATAAATCATCACACAGCACTCCGAGATGCCCAGCTGCCTTAAACGTATAGGGTAGCTTGAAAATTATACTGCAGGGCAAAGAGTGGCTGTATTTCTACTCAAGAAGGTAAAAAGAAACTCTACTCTCTCCCTTTCTATACCTTTTAGGACTATGGTTACTTTCCACTCCCTCCATGCTTGCCTCAGGCAAGAGGAGGCACCTGACAGAACTGAAACCTAGAGTGTGGCACATGGTAAACTCTGGGGAGCTGGGCTGGAAGGTCATGTAGACACAGGGGCTGAGGCCAGCATTCAGCAGATACAGGTGAATGGGTAGAAAGAGTTATCCACAAAGACAGATACTGAGATAAAAGGAATGACCAGGATGGAGGGGGTGGGGAGAGAGAGGAGAGGAGGAAGAATGAGGAGAAGGAGGAGACGAGGAAGAGGGAGGAGGAATCTCCGCTTTGTCGATGTCAGGGCTTATGAAGAAAAAGGAAGGAAGGGAAGAAAGGAAGAGGAAGGAAGGAAGAAGGAAGAGGAAGGAAGGAAGGAAGGAAGAAGGAAGGAAGGAAAGGAAAGAAAGAAAGAAAGACGGACCTGTAAAGTATATAGAAAGAGGGAGGGAGGGAGGGAAAAAATTACTGCTGGCTGATTTTCCAGATCCCATGATACCAGCTTTAAATTCTTCCTACTCAACTAGAATGCTTCATTTGACAACATCACAATGTGCAACCACTATATGTATCCTCATCAAGTTATGCTAATCTGGCTTTTACCTCTGAGTTGGATTTTGTCCGTGAAGACAAGTGATTCCTGTCTGGAAACCTGGAAGTTTCTTAAGCAAACAGTTTGAATTGATTTTATTTATTTAATTGACTATTCCATTCCTTATCAAAAAACAGGTACCAAAAAGTTCCAAACAGTTGAATGTGGATGAAAGTAACCATCACATGTCTTCAACACACCTCCTTGCATGATGATGTACTACCTACAGACCTGGCATGACATGAATTCATACTATGATAAAATATCAAGGCCTAGTTCTAGTGCTAAGAAACTTTCAGTCCCATTCATTGGGAAGATGATCAGACAGAAGACCCTGGAAGTTTTTCCTCCTATACTCACATAACAAAGGGCAGACATTCCTGGGGCAGGGATGGGAGAAACCAAACTCTAGTTAAATATCTATAGTTCAAGGCATTAAAATTTGCTATTAAAGCCCTAGCATAGTCTCTTTTATTGGATCGGGCGTCACTTTACAGGCAAAGCAATACCTCTGACTATTGCCCCAACCAGCTTCCAATCACAGACTCCTTTAAAGGTGACTTATGAACAGGTACTTATATTTGTGTTCTTTGCCTTAGAGTACACCACATCTTCTACCTTCTAAATTCACTGGCTTTGTCGTGCTTTACTTTCATTGGATTCTTGCTGTTTCTACCCTTTTGGAATTAATCAGTCTGTTTTCCAAACTCACTTTCAGTTGGAGTACAGACTGAAACTTCCCTCTGCCTGCTGGTCCACAGTCAAAGGCCAGGAGGCCTGCCCACTACCATGCTCAGTTCCCCTGCTTGAACCCCAGCCTATGCCACAGGAAGTGGTCCCTCAAATAACATGCAGTACCCCCTTGCCCATCAGTAGAACTGTTTGCCTTTTCTCTTTAACAGTTTTAAACATACTTCTTTTCTTCTTAAAAATTATTTTAGATGCCAGTGGTACATGTGCAAGTTCGTCACATGGGTATACTGCATCATGCTGGGGTTTGGGCTTCTACTGAACCCATCACCCAAATCATGAACATTGTACCCACTAGGTAGTTTAAGTAGTTTTTCAACTCTTGCCCTTTTGGAGTCCCTACTGTCTATCATTTTCATCTTTGTAAACATGCTTATTTTCTAGTCTCTCTCTAAATGAGGATCTAATTATATTGGCTGCTTTTCTGATGACTCTAGATTGTTTTTCCCTGTATTTTGTCTCTCTCTCTCTCTCTTTTTTTTTTTTTTTTTTTTGAGACAGGGCCTCACTCTGTCACCCAGGCTGGAGTACAGTGGCATGATCATGGCTTACCATAGCATCTACCTCCCAGGCTTAGGTGATTCTCTCACTTCAGCCTCCCAAGTAGCTGGGACTACAGGTACATGCCACTATACCTGGCTAATTTTTGTATATTTTGTGGAGACATGCTGTCTCTACATGTTTCAGCATGTTGCCCAGGCAGGTCTCAAACTCCTGGGCAAAAGTGATCCTCCTGCCTGGGCCTCCTAAAGTGTTGGGATTACAGGCATATGCCAGCATGCCCTGCCTTTCCTGTATTTTGTAATTTAGAATTGTGAGTTCGTGTTGGGTGGGACTTTACCTACAGGATTCCTATGCAACCTAGGTTGAAAATAAGTCTTCCTAGAGAAGGCTTTTAGTCACTCATATTAGGAGGCACCAGTATTGTTATCAACCTGAGAATGCTTTTTACATTATTTTGTGGAGAATCTAGGTCATCCAGATAGTATAAACTCAAACTCTAAATCTGAGTGAGAGCAGCCTAGGGTTCAGGTTTCTAATATCCTCAGGATTTTCCTTTGCTTCCTCTTTTCCTAGTAGATCAGGCCAAGCACAAAAGTTTGTCTCCTAATGGAAAAGGATGAACATTTTCCGTTCTCCTGCTTCACAGATATACAGTAATTCAAAAGTTCTTTATTTAAGGGTCTTAAGTCTAAATTTCTGCCTTTCACAGGTCCAAAGATTTGTCTCCTGTACTTTCATGGCCATTAAAATCCAAACCCATTGTTAACTACACTGAAAAAAAACTAAACCCCTAGCCATCAAATGATCAGTTTGCAGGGTATTTTCCTTACTTTCTTTGTAGCATTTAAAAGCATGCTTGTTATATTTTAGCTTATGTAAGTGATTTATAGTAAGAGAGCTTTCAGATGACCTTAGCCACATTGCTAGAAATCAAAGCTAATGTTATTTTTCATGTATTTATACTTTGAACATTTTTGTTCTTATTATATGTCAGGATTCCTTTGGATGTGGAGTCACTTCTGGAAATGGACTGGTTTGATAACCACATTTGATTCCTTATGGACTTACATTGAAAATGTCTTCTTAAGCAAAGTGAAAAGAAAATTTGTGCGATTATGTGCCCGTCTCAATCAACAATACAATCCATATGGAGAGAGCAGCTCCTTCTGCTCACCCCTCACGAACATGGTTCAAAATTTTCTCAGGATGGGTTCAGTGGCTCATTCCTATAATCACACGCTTTGGGAAGCTAAGGTAGGAAGATCACTTGAGGCCAGGAGTTAGAGACCAGGTTGCACAACATAGCAAGACCCTGTCTCTACATAAAAAATAAAATAAAATTAGCCAGGCATGGTGGTATGGGCCTATAGTCCCAACTACTCAGGAGGCTAAAGTGAGAGGATTGCTTGAGCCTAAGAGTTTGAAAGTTTGAATCTATGAGCTATGATGGCACCACTGCACTCCAACCTGGGTGATAGAGCAAGGTTTTGTCTCAAAAATTTTTTTTTCTCATACTCTCCAAAACAAAATAGAGAGTATGAATGGTTTCTTACTAGAAAGGTTTCTGGAAATCAGCTTTGCAAAAATAAAAAGAAAGGAACAACCCCATTCTCAAAGAAATCCAGCTCTCCCTGGCGAAATCAGGATTTAGACCTTAATTCTAATATTTGGAATTCTTCTTTCCATTTTCTATTTTTCTTTGGTATGACTTTAATAGAAATCTTTGAGTGGGAACATTACAAGATCATGTCTTTACACACCAAAATTAACTTTCAATTTGATCAATTTAGTCAAACCCAACAATATATTTTTTAAAAGTATATTATTTTACTGAATTGAGTAATAATAATTACAGGGATTCTTTAGAAAAAAAATAAGAGTGATGTTGGAAAAGTGAGTAAGGGAATGCAAATTTATATGTTGGTTAGGGTATTCAGAAGGTCTTATGATTTTTGAATTTTAGCAATGCGATTTCTATCAAAATTTTATGGATCTTCCTAAAAAAGGTATTGTTTACCCTCTATTTTACATCTAATGTACTGGTTACATCCACCACATAATAGATAGTGGACACCTATTTTACTGGTTACCCATGCAGTCAGAGAGTATTTGGATCTAGCCTAAATTCTTCCTTCTGCAATTAAAATGTATTTCCTCTGGCCCCATTCTTAATGGAGATCAGATTCTTACAAACAACCCTCCTCTTCTTGAAGTCTCCCCTCTTTTTCATGCATTCCACTGCATTGCCTTAGGTGTACAGCCTCCAAGAAGGATGTCCTGAAGGGGAGAGTTCAAGATCAAATGATATGTCTCTCTTCATGAACTAACAAATGTAATGTTCTCCTTTCTGGTTATATTAACAGTGAGAATTTCTCTTTGAATAACACATGGAAGCCTAAGGTGCCGCAGAAAGTGTATCATTTTAAATCCCACAGTGGCTTCAAACTGTTACTCTAGTAAACATTTCCCCAGCAATGCTGTTTGTTGAATAATTATAGTTTGAGTTTTTCTGTTATCAAAATCAAAGAAAAAGTTCTGACTATTTCTGACACGAATTATATTGTTCAAGGGTAAAGTGTGATTCCATTTCTGTCTCCCTTTGACACAAAGCTCAAGAGGTAAGTAGATACATTGACCTGGTCTGGGAAAAGCAAGGTCTTCACTGGGGCCAATGGGCATTAGCTACTTGCCATGGAAATCAGTGGGAAGCTGGAAAGATGAAAGCAGACATGAGTGAGAGGGCCTTAGGAAGCTGAGGGAGTTGTGTTTGCCTGCCTGCTCAGGTTGGACGTGGGGACATAAATGGAAATGGGGTAATTTTCCTGGAAGAAGATCTGATGGACGATAAAACAGCACAAGTTGGGAGGGAGGGGACAAGATGCCCAGAGAGCAGGTGGTAGAAAACAGACAAGGACCCAGGAGGAAAGGAAAGATTTCCCACTTTTTAACAGCTACTACAACCGAAACTCTGGTCCAAGGGCCAGATATGCCAAGAAAAGGCCGTTACCCATAGAGGTGTTGGAGGTGTTGGCTGTCCAGTCCATGAGGGTGCCTGGCCAGGTCAGCAAGTGCAGCTAAGATTCAGTCTGCGCTCCTCCTACCAGGCTGTGTGCCATGGAGCTGCACCGTGTCTGACCAGCAAAAGGTGCCTCTTCCCCTAGGCTATATGTGGCCCTATGCAAGAAATTATTATCTCAAGATCATGGCATTCGCATTGGACTCTCAGACAGGAGGCAGAATAAAAAGACCTTTGGTCATCACACGATTAGAAAGCAGTACTTTATACACATGATGGTTCTATGCTTTTGAGATTCTTTTTGTTTTTCTTCAGTTTTTCCTTTACCTTTTGTTGCTAGTGTTGAAAAGTCCCTTTTGTTGAGCTAAAGAAGAAATGCATTTCTTGTTTTTGATTTTTCCACATTGAAACCAAATTTCAAGAGGAAAATCAAACCACACACAAACTGTATGAACTGCTAGACAGCAGATAGGCAGAAATACATGGCAGTGATGTGCTACGGCTCACGAATTAGTCAGATCAACATGTGAAGCCCAGCTCTGCTGTGCAAATGGGGCAAACTAACTTCCTAAGTCTCATTTTCCTCACTGGAAAAGTCGTTCAACAGATTTTTACCAGGCAGGGCCTGGCACTGTTTTAGCATTCCCACATTAGCGTCTATATGCTCATGAAGATTAAATTCTAGATCAGGGTGGTAAAAAGGGGGAAAGACAGACAACGCTAAAAAATTCATATAATTTAATTTGCAAAATCCTCCTCCTCACAATTACATCAGTATGCATTTCTCTTTTGCATTTCTTGATATCTTATTAGCCAGAGAGCCATTGATCTGCAAGGGGAGCAGGGAGAGATCAAAGTAAGGCATCAGGAATGCAAAGTTATTTAAAGAGTTAATATTTAGTTTCTGACATCCAAATAAGCTTTCCAAATCAACAGCAAGATAATAATTCTTGACGCCAGGTGAGGTGCCTCACATCTGTAATCTCAGCACTTTAGGAGGCCCAGGCAGGAGGACTGCTTGAGCCCAGGAGTTCAAGACCAGCGTGGGAAACACAGCGAGACCTTATCTGCACGAGTACTAATTTTTTAAAAGTTAGCTGGGTGTGGAGGAGCACACATGTACTCCCAGCTACTTGAGAGGCTGGGGTGGGAGGATCGCTTGAGCCCAGGCAGTTGAGGCTGCATTGAGCCGTGATCGTGCCACCACACTCCAGCCTGGGCAACAAAGCAAGACCCCGTCTCAATAAAATAAAAATAAATAGGACCTGCTGACTAGATCACAGATTTTATGTACACTGCACATCCACATATACTTACACCTGGAGTAGGGATGTGGACATGCAGTGGACGGAGTTGAAAGTGCAAGAAGTCTGGGAGGGGAGGAGAAGAGGAAATCAGACACCAGTGGTTTTTTTCTCTGCTTCATTTTCTGGGACCCAATCTCAAACATCCGGATGAATGAGGAGAAACCTGGGCACGTTGGGGTTTGTGGCTCACTTCCACAGTTGTAGTACAGATAGGCTACCAAACAGGGCTGCCAGGTAAACAACAGGAAGCCCAGTTACATTTGAATTTCAAGTAAACAATAAATAATTTTTAGTATAACTGTGTCCCATGCAATATTTGGGATATACATTTTTTTCACCGTTTCTCTGAAATTCAAATGTAACTGGACTTCCTATATTTTTACTTGTGAAATCTGGCACACTTACCCCAGGAGAACTGTTAGCTTGGGGCGTCAGCCCCCCATGGCATGGGCATGATGGCACAGAAGTGACAGTGGGAGTGTTGACAGCTAGGCCTAAGGAAGCATTCTTGCTTGATGTCTGGAGTTCTTGGATTGTCTGGCCCATTGTAAGTGCCCAATAAATATCACCTATCATTATAGCAATCAGTGAAACACCCTCTTATGTCCCTGGAGACATGGGAGCAGGAGAGGGAGAAGAATGCTGTAGGCAAGAATAGAAGAAATGAGCTAATATTATTCCATGAGTAAATTGGCACTGGCAAGGCTCCCATTGGATAAAAGATTGATGAGGCATTCTGGTGTCAGGAACGAATGTTCAGAATCCAGCCCTCATGCTGATCAGAGAGTCTCATTGGGCCCTGGCCAGGGGACTAAAAGAATGCAGAGCTCTAACAGCACAAAGAACTATAGGCCTGGAAATATAGTAGTCCATCATACCTCCCCCCTAGGGAAAACAGGAAGAGATCCAGTATACGTGTGAGAGACACAGAGTGGATATCTTTTAAAATAAGCAGGGTGAATTAGGTTTACTGCATTGGAAAACTACTGGAAAGCCAGCTATCAATTAAAACGACCAGAAAATTCCTTGCTGTTGAATCAAACTCAAGAAAAGCATACAGTGATCTTTTTGAACAGCTTTGCCTTCTGAATTTATGGCAAAATCCCCCTAATTAGTAATGTGAAGCCTTGGAAAATGAAAAGAATGTCCTAAAACCAAATTAAAAAGGCAAAATGGTGGTCATGAAATTGACAACTTACTGGTAACTCTGTCTCTTTTGCCCTGTGAAAATGTGCTTTTACTTATGGATTACTCAGCCTTAAATTTTTCCAGTGATGTTACAGAACCGTGAAAGTATTTCCACACCAGCATATTCTTGTCTTTAAGAAGTCATAAAGTGTATATGCAATCTTTTTCCTGACAATTGGCATAGGAACTTGGAAAGTTAGCAGAAATAGATGATGACTGGCAATTTCTATGTAGCATCTTGTTGTGCTTTGGTTTACAAAGTCATTGAACATGATGGGCTTCACACTTTATTTTATTTTTTTATTTTATTATTTTATTTTATTTTATTTTATTTTAGTTACTTTGAGATGAAGTCTCGCTCTTTCACCCAGGCTGGCGTGATCTTGGCTCGCTGCAACCTCTGTCTCCTGGGTTCAAGCAATTCTCCTGTCTCAGCCTCCCGAGTAGCTGCGATTACAGGCCCATGCCACCATGCCCAGCTAATTTTTGTATTTTTAGTAGAGACGGAGTTTCACCATGTTGGCCAGGCTGATCACTAACTCCTGACCTCAGGAGATCCACCAACCTTGGCCTCCCAAACTGCTGGGATTACAGGCATGAGCCACTGTGCCCAGCCTAGCTTCACACGTTTCTTAAGCACAGTATAGTAGAAAACGGCCTTGCATATTGTATGGTCCAGAAGGTAGTCCTACATCAGTTGAGCAATGATCTGCGCCAATCAAACACATCCTGGCCTGACATATCCAAGGTTTATATCATCTACTTTTAATAAGGCTACTGTGGGTTAGAAGAAACAGCTAATAATATTTTTTATTTCTAAGTGACATGTTGACACACAATGGAATTATCTATTTGTAATAGGCTGAATTGTTGCCTTGTAAATTCTTATATCAGTTTTGCCATTTTGAGAATAAATACAATCTCTATTTTGTTAAGAAATTAGACTAATCCAAATAGCTGAATGATAATAGTATGAAGCCCCACAAAGCATGGCTAAATAAGGCGTGTATGTTGTCCTTATGTATCTGAAGTTTTTGTGGTCTGCTCAAGTTTTTCCCTAAAAACTTCCCTCAATATGAGCTGTATGTTAAGGTTCTGATATGATTTGACTGTCCCCTCCAAAATCATGTTAAAATTTAATTGCTATCATAACAGTATTGACCAGAGGCACCTTTGAGAGATAATCAGGTCCTGAAGGCTCTGCCTGCGTGAGTAGATTTATGCTGTTATTGTGGGAGTGGGTTACTTATCACAGGAGTGTGCTCCTGATGAAAGAGTAAGTATTTTCTATTCTTTCTCTGTCTCTTGCATTTGTCACTTGCCCTTCTGCTTTCTGCCATGGGATGACACAACAAGGAGGCCCTCCTCAATGGCTGAGCAGATACTAGTACTATGCCTTTGGACTTCCCTGACTCCAGAACCATAAGCCAAATAAACATCTTTTCTTTATAAATTACCCAGTCTGTAATACTCTGTTGTGGCACCAGAAAATGGACTAAGACAGGTTCCATTGGAGGTATTACAGTCACAGCAAAATGCTATAAGGAAAAAATTTTTTTAAAAATTGAAAATAAAAGAGATAAAAGACCAAAAAAAAAAAAAGAGAATTATACTATATGAAAGTATTTTATTCACAATAAGTTTACAAATATAAGGTTTTCTTATTATTAATCATTTAAACTAAATTTCAAATTTAGAATAATTTCTTCAGATTACCTTTATTTTAACTTTTTTAGCAAACGCTTTCTTTATCAACCATGCAAGTGAATGTGCTAAACCGATTAGGGAAGACTGGATAAAGTACTGAAATGGTAAAGCAATTTTTCTTGATAACATTGTTTCGTTTCAATAAAATTATCTATAGGGCCAACTAAGTTTTTGGCCTCTAGAAAAACAATAATGACTTGAAGATATAGTTCATGTATGAACTTAGATTTGTATATCTTAGATGAAGCCTTATCTTTGCATTAAAAACATCTTCAAAAGACATTTACTAAGCAACATTGTTGGTGATAAATCAACTCTGTAAGCATTAAGTGTGTTATTAAAAATATTTGAAACTAACAAAGTCACTTTTTAAAGAAAATGTACACTTAGTATATTAATAGTTAAGATTTTTTTTTTCTTAGCCAGTTCAATGTCATGAGGTTCATAGCAGTTTCTTCGCAATTATATTATGGAGAAAAACAGGTGAATCATGAATCACTGAAGTCTCCTTCAGCGTAGCTGAAACACTCATCCAAAGAGAAAACATAATCCTTGGAGACTGCTTTTTATAAAACAGTAAATTCCAAGACCCTACAGAGAAAATGTGAGTTTAGATAATCTTTGACAGGCAATTTTTTCCTTTTGTTTCCAGCTTTATTGAAAAGGTAATTTTTAATTGTCCAGGGTTATAATTATAGCAATTAAAATATAAAATGAAAAGCCAAGATACTGATAATGATTGGTATCATATATGGTCATAGTCATGATAAAACTTTATCAATTCAAGTTACTAGATTAGACAAAATGTTAATCTTCTGTCCCTTTTCAAATGGTTTTTAGCATCAGATAGAATCATACTACTAAATTCCACTATACAAAGGTCTCTTGTTTAGCAATATAGAATCACTGTTTTTCTTCATTATCCTTCCTTTGAAGGATAATCTAAAGATGTGTCCACCAGTAAGGATCAATGGAAATCGGTGAAATTCGAATGAACACTTATTACAATTCTGGTAAAAGTAAGGATGGGAAGGGATGTGAAGTGAGTGGCTACAATTAGTACAAAATACATGACCCTGAATATAGAAGCCACTCTATAAATCCTTAATTAAATAATTAGGGACTTAATTAATTTTTGCCTTCTGGCCATTATCACATCTAATCAAAAGTTGATTATAACTATTACACCATGTGAAGCTACTCATGATCATAAGTTATATTTTTAAAAAGCACCGGGAAAATTAATGACCACTTAAAATGCACACAACTTGATTATTCCAGTCTCACAAAACCTTTGGAAACCACAGCTGTTGATAATGTTTTTGATTTGCCAGATCCTGTAATAGTCCACTGACTTTGCCTTGAACATGGCATTTGTGCCATATTAAAGTCTGGCAAGCTTAATCTTTGCTAACCACTGGCAAATGTGAACATACTATAAAATGTATAAACATGTTTCGGCCAAAGTCATTATCAGGTATGTATTTGCTTGGATTTGACTAAGAAACCTCTAATTTGTTCATGTGCACTTGGCATATTTACATTCTGTGTGATGATCATGCTTGCAATTTATATACTACGTGTCTGACAGCCAACGAAAGCTCTAAGTGCTATCGAGGAAGAAAAGAAAAAGGAGAGGAAGAAAAGAAAAAGAGAAGAAGAAAAAAAATCCTATTTTACTTATTTTACTTCTGTTAGTGTGAGAATGAACTTCCACAAACTTTTAGAGGAAAGTCTTCCAACAGTGATCTTCCACATCCTCCCACCCTACCTGCCCCATACTAAAGACATTTTTGAAAAGTTGGCATATTCTCTTTCTACATCATCCCATAAGAGAATCTACCCCTGCATTTATCTGGCGACATGCCTCAGAATAGTGTAAGAACTAAGGTCTCTGGCCCTTTACCAACCCCAAGCTCAAAAAAAACATTATCTCTGATATTCCAACACAATGGAGTTCCTCAGTCTGGAAATGCACATCCTCCATTAAGGTGGCATCGAGCAAGTAGTGTGCGATTTTGAGATCATTGTTCTGTTTTGTTCATCCATGCATTTATACAAGGCTAGCAATGTGTGATACAGGGTAGAGTTTGTGCTTTAGTCTTACTTCCCCCACAGTGGGCCTCATGGAAAACTTTTCATTAAATTCCCATTTATTGACTAACTTTCCCATTTAAAAACTCAATAACCTTCCAAATATGGCATCTTACATTTATCTCACGACATGTTGTGAAGTAGAAAAGGTAGGAATTATGTAATGATTTATCATATATAATCAAAGGGAATGGTTCATTTTCAGAGCAGGACCAGAATTAGCATCTCCTCATCCTAGCTCTCCATCCAGGCCCACCCTTCGGGGTCTCGTGACAGGGAGCACATTCTATTTACTTTTCAGACCCAGGAGATGGATGCCTGTAATGAATAAAAAACACTAAACATAAGCATAAAAAATATAACAAATCAGCCCCGGCTCAAACAAACCAAACCAAAACAGAGAAACAGAAGCTTCTTCCTAAGAGTCATTTACTGTTCACGGACTCATTCGACAATTTATTGAGCTTCTACTAAGTTCTAGATGCTATCTTTGACACTGTTCACTTCAGGGAGTGAGATGACATGGGAAAGTAGCTATCACAGTGCCTGATGCGTGGGGGACAATCAATAAAGTACATTTTCTTCCTTCTCAAATGTTTACCCTTGAACTAATCAATCTATCAAAATCCATATGCAATCAAAAGGAAAGTATTCGCTTCTGATCCAGAGTCATCATTCCTTTATACCTCTATATCTGTGGTTACGTACTGTGACATTTAGGCACGAGCAATCAAGCCAGAGAGAATAAACCACACTCAGGCCGAATCATGGCTTGTGATTTGTGGTTTGCCGGTTTTTTGTGGTAAAAGGGAAGAGGAAAAAGCCAGTCAAGTGTCCTGGTATTAATAGGCTTTATCAGTATATACTCCTGCGCTGCCCCAGCTCACGCACTCACGCAGACTTTGGGGAGGAGGTATTATTAATCTAAACAAATAGCTTGCGATTGAAAATAAACATTTTACTATCTTCTCTGATTATTTAAATTTAACTTCCATGTCCAAGCAATTTATACAGACAGACATAGCCTTGAAGCCAACACTTTCTGCCCTAACTTGCATCCTATTTTCTATTTGCTTTTCTTTTTTTTTTTTTTCTCTGCTTGGCTCCCAAGACTAGGTCATATATGAAGGGGAAGCCAATCTGAGGCATCATTAATGTGTACCTTTCAGCAGTTTTCATGATCAACGCTAATCACTACCACCAAATTGTTCGTGTAGTAATCCACACTGATCACCGAGACATCTAGAATGAATAGATCCTTGCATACACAGACATAGTAGTTGTAGCTCCAAGATAATTAAAGAACTCATCTATGACCTCTACTGGTCATGTTACCAAAATACAACAGCTGCCATTCTTTCAGACGTCTTTTCATTTATTAAAAAAATATTTTTCAGCCCCTACTATGTGCCAAGCATTGTTTAAAGTATTGCAGTAAACAAAACACACAAGACCCTATCCCTCTTAAAATTCAGCAAGGGAGACATTTAAACTATAAACATGATAAGTAAGTTCATTGTAGAGTATTTTAGAAGGCAATAGGTGCTTTCTTTTTTTTTTTTTTTTTTTTTGAGACGGAGTCTCGCTCTGTCGCCCAGGCTGGAGTGCAGTGGCACGATCCTGGCTCACTGCAATCTCCCCCGCCTCCCGAGTTCAAGCCATTCTCCTGCCTCAGCCTCCCTAGAAGCTGGGACTACAGGCGCCTGCCACCACACCCGGCTAATTTTTTTGTATTTTTAGTAGAGACGGGGTTTCACCGTGTTCGCCAGGATGGTCTTGATCTCCTGACCTCGTGATCCGCCTGCCTCGGCCTCCCAAAGTGCTGGGATTACAGGCTTGAGCCACCGCGCTGGGCCAATAGGTGCTTTCAAAAGGAGAAAAAAGTAGGTCAAGGTAAAGGGAATCAAAAGTACAGAAGAGGGCCCTTTTCCCCAACTAGTGCCAGGCCTGCAGATCTCTGTCGAGCCACGGACGTGGTCTCTGTTCTGCAGGATGGGGTTTATCACACTTGTTAAGAATAAGGCCTACTTTAAGAGATACCAAGTGAAATTTAGAAGATGACGAGAGGGTAAAACTGATTACTATGCTCTGAAATGCTTGGTGATACAGTATAAAAATACATACAACACACCCAAATACAGGATGATAGAGCTATCATTTGTTAGATTGCTTATGCCCGTACAGAGGGGAATATGATAGTCTGCTCAGCATATGCACACGAACTGCCAAAGTACGGTGTGAAGGTTGGCCTGACAAATTATGCTGTAGCGTATTGTACTGGCCTGCTGCTGGCCTGCAGGCTTCTCATGGACAAGATCTGTGAAAGCCAAGTGGAGGTGACTGGCAATGAATACAATGTGGAAAGCATTGATGATCAGTCAGGTGCCTTCACCTGCTATTTGGATGCAGGCCTTGCCAGAATACCACTGGCTATAAAGTGTTTGGCACCCTGAAGGGAGCTGTGGATGGAGGTTTGTCTATCCCTCATGGTACCAAACAATTCCTTGGTTATGATTCTGAAAGCAAAGAATTTAATGCAGAAGTACACCGGAAGCGCATCATGGGCCAGAGTGTTGCAGATGACATGCGCCACTTAATGGAAGAAGATGAAGATGCTTACAAAAAACAGTTCTCTCAATGCATAAAGAACAGCATAACTGCAGACATGATGGAGGAGGTATAAAAGAAAGCTCATGCTGCTATACAAGAGAATCCAGTCTCTGAAAAAAAGCACAAGAAAGAAATTAAAAAGAAGAGGTGGAACCACCCCAAAATGTCCCTTGCTCAGAAGAAAGATTGGGTAGCTCAAAAGAAGGCAAGCTCCCTCAGAGCTCAGGAACAGGCTGCCGAGAGCTAAACCAAACAGTTTTCTATGAGGATTTTTCAGATAAAGACAATAAACTTATGAACAGAAAAAAAAAAAAAGACAGAAGAGGTAGAGCTGGAGAAGTAGGTGGCAGAATTAAATTAGGTGCTCAGGATAAGTATCAGTGAGAGAGTGGAATTCAGCAAAGCCTTGAAGGAGGTAAGAGCCTCAGCAACTACTAACACTAGTAGGTTCTCAGATTAGTTAAATTAGATACTGTATTAGTCTGTTCTCGAATCGCTACAAGGAGCTACCTAGGACTGGGAAATTTATTAAGAAAAGACGTTTGATTGAGTCACAGCTCCACAGACTATACAGGAAGCATGACTGGGAGGCCTCAGGAAACTTACAATCATGGCAGAAGGCGAAGGGGAAGCAGGCATGTCTTATATGGCCAGAGAAGAAAAAAGACAGTGAAGGCGGAAGTACTACACGCTTTTAAACAACCAGATCTCATGAGAACTCACTATCACAAGAACAGCAAAGGGGAAGTCAATCCCCCGGTGATCCAATCACTTCCGACCTGACTCCTCCTGTAACACCGAAGAATACAATTTGACATGAGATTTTGGTGGGGATAACAGAGCCAAACCATATTAGACATCATCCTGGAAGTAGTGTCCATTTTCACAGAGAGTTTCTAAAAAGGTTTTGGAGTCAACCAGACTTGTGTTCAAACTCCGTACTGGTCAGCTTTTGGTGCAGCAACAAACAACACCAAATTCTCAATGGCTTTACAAACTATTTATTTCTTGCTTACGTTTCATGAAGGCTGCAGGTTGACTGTGGGTCAACTGTGACTCTGTTGGGCTCAGCTCTGCTGGATTCGACTCAGCCACAAGTATTGTCTTCTTCTGGAGCCAGGACTGAAGGAAGAGCAACTCTCTAAGGTGTGCTGTTCTCACGGGGGAGTTCAAGGCTGAAGTAGGTCTCACCAAACCACACCGCTGAAAGCTTCTGCTCAGGCAGCAAATATCAAGTCCGCACACATTTTATTAACCAAAGAAAGTGGCCAAGTCTAAGGTCAATGCAGGGAGGGCAATGTATTCTGTCTGCACAGAAGTATGGCAAAGGCAAGGAAGGACTGAATAATTGTGAACAAATAATACAATATGACCTTATTGAGCTCCTCATTATCTTTTATATTTCAGGGTCTATACCAATTGCCACCACCAAATTACTCATCCAGCCAAGTTGAGCCCATCAGACTTACAGCTGACCCACAGTCAACCTGCAGCTCTCATGAAACATGAGCAAGAAGTAAATATTTGTTTTTTAAGCCACCACCAAATTATTCATGTGGCACTCCACACTGACCACTGAGACAACCGGAATGAACAGGTCCTTATAGAAACACAGACATAAAAGTATTTGCAGGTCCAAGGTATGTTGCAGGTCTCTGAATTTTACTTTGTTCATCTGTGGAACAAGAATAAGATCACCTTACTGCAGTGGCTCACACCTGTAGTCCCAGCTACTTGTGGGGCTGAAGTGGTGGGAGGATCAAGGCTTGAGCCCAGGAGTTGAAGGCTGCAGTGAGCTCTGATCATACCACAGCACTCCAGCCTGGATGACAGAGCAAGACCTCCTCTCTGATAAAAAGGGAGGAGGGAAGGAGGGAAGGAGGGAAGGAGGGAGGGAGGGAGGGAGGGAAGGAGGGAGGGAGGGAGACTAGTTATGAAGAACAGATGAGATCATGAGGTCATGTTTGTAAATGCATTTAGCACAATAACTGGCTTATAATAAAGGATCATTAAATGCTAGTATTCTTTTTTTGTCTTTTTCCAAAGGTGGTATCACTCTAGCCCAATTCCTTTGGAGGCTAAGGAGGCAACTGGGGCACGCTGGAAAATTGAGGAGCCTGGAATTCAAGAACTATGGATTCAATTCTGTTTCTAAATTCCGCATATATTCCTAATCTATAAAATGAGGCAGCTGTCTAAATGATCTCTAAAGTTCCTTCCAGTGCTAAAGATCCTCAATTTGGTATAAAACATGCCTGTAGATTGTTTTTTCTCCGGAGGTGCTGTTTAGTTTTAACACCAGGTGGCGCTAGATAACAACTAAATGGAAAAAGACAGGCTCTGTGTGTGTGGAGGGGTGTGTGTGTGTGTATGTGTGTGTGTGTTGTGTGTGTGATGATGTGATTTTGTGTGTTGTGTGTGATGATGTAATTGTGTGTGTGGTCTGGTGTGTGTGTGGTGTGTGTGTGATGATGTGATTGTGTGTGGGGGGGTGATGATGTGATGAAATCTGGAGAGTTCTAGGCTATTTATATTTTCTTCTTATGTGTATAATCTTATAAAGCAGAACTCTTGAAGCTGATGGTTCCTCAGAAACCATCACTCTGAGGAAATGGCTTCCAAAAACAAACCAAGAACTCTGGTCCTAGGCCGTCACACTAAGGGAGAGGGCTCCAGGAGCCTGGGGATGGCACTAGACGCTTTCTAGGTTTGACTTTGAAATTTGGTTTCAGACTTTTACAATTAAAATAATTTATTTTGATTATTTTTAAGAGATGGGGTCCCACTCTGTTGCCCAGACTGGAGTGCAGTGACGCAATCATAGATCCCTGCAGCCTGCAGCTCCTGGGCTTAAGCGATCCTCCCACCGCAGCCTCCTCAGTCACCTGGACCACAGGCGCGCCACCACGCCTGGCACTGGACTTTGAAATTTGGAAACTTCCTTCCATTTGAACAGAGGTATGAGATCATCAGAGCTGTGCTGTAGGATGATATATCTAGCAGCCACAAGATGGGCGCAAGGAGTGGCTGGCAGCGGGGAGCATCGTTTGGGAGGCTCTTATGGCAGACAGGATCCCTGCACAGGCGTCTGAGCTGTGCTTTGGGAGTGAGCATGGAAATGAGGAAGTCGTTGTCGGGACAAAATCCCTTCCAATTGGCAAATGTTTAAATAAAGAGGCTTTCAGCAGGATAAGACATTGTAAGAGATGACACTCAGATTACTAGGAAAACGTTACGGCCACTGACTGGAAGATGGCAGATGACTTCGGGGGCAGCATTGCTGCTATCCCTGCCCAGCTCATCTACACTGCGGGAGGGGAGACTGCTGTCCCCTGCCCTCCTAGGTACTCAAAACACCCCAGGACACACACGCTGCTCTTACTGGGGCCTCCTAGAGACTTGCCGGTGGGGCGCTTCAATATGACAATCAACCTTTTTTTTCAAAATATGTTTTCTTTCGCATGATTTTATTGGTGGTGCTTTAAAATCCTATGGCATTTCTCCAACTCCTGGCGTGCATGCAGCCACACAGCACAGTGGAAGGAGCAATAGATTTGAGGCAGAAAGGCCTGGTTTATCCTGAAACCTCACTTCTCCTGTATAAAACTGATCAGAAGAGATCATGTTTGTTTTAGGCTTCTAAGGTTCTTAATTAAGTAACTTGAGCAAGCTATTTAATTTCTCTGAGCCTCAATCCTATCCAGAACAAGGATAGGTGAAATATCTGTAATACCAATGTCACAGATTTGCCATGAGAAATAAAGGTCATTTGGCGACAGAATAAGTAATTGGTAAATGCCGATTCTCTTTCCCTTTAAAGAAAAGGTTATTTAGAGGCCCTTGTGTGAGTCTGTCAGACAAATTCAGCATCAGCACAGAGACTGATATAATGGCCATGGTTATCTATGACCACTTTTTGCAAGAAATGCTGAGCTGTCATGATACAAAACACTCAAAAATTAAATCTACTAAGCTGGCATACAGTTTGGGACTTAGGATATTCACTGGTCTGCAAGAAATAAAAAGGAAACAGGGGTTACACAATGCATCTCTGTTCTAGTTACTCAATCTTTACCCAGCTGAAACCTTGCTTCACAACAGATTAGCCACAGCCCCTAAGGGAAATAAAATCCTGAATTGCAAACCCTGTTTTGCCACCTCACCAAACCTTCATAAATCTCAGCTGCAGTGAATGCATCTCCTATTCAATTTATGAAATGACTATTTTGAGAGACTATTCATACTAGTCATCTTTATTAGTCCTTCTGCCAACTCTCCAAACAGGGGGAAGAAGAAATTAATATGCAATATTAATGTTTTTATTTTGCATATAAATTTGCTGTTTTCAAGGGATAAAGGGCAATATATGGAACGTGAACCTGGTAGATAATTTCCAGAGCTGGGTCATTGCTGCTTCCCTCTTATTCTGGAGACAGGCAAAAGCTACTTGCTACCAAAATCCCAGCGAATAAGTGTCCTATAGCAAGCAAGTGCGTAGTGCCCACCAAGGAGTGCACAATGTCAACTATTCACACGCTAGGGAGGAGAAAACTAAGAGAGAGTGCTTGAAGCGATGATGTGGCACCTTTACAAGAGTCAGGGATGAGAATGCCAGTACCAGCCACACAAGCACACACTCTTTTCAACAGTGGAAAAATGGGGAAAGCTGTGCACCCAGCCACGGCTGCTATGAACACAGCTGACAAGAAGCACCCTTCTAGTTCTGCTCTTGTAGATGAGAACACCCACCCCTTTCTTCATTTAACCCAAGCCACCCCCCATTCAAACGACATGATCATGGGGCCTGAGGACTCGGGGTTGGAGCTGTGCGTGGCAGCATAACCTTTCCTTTCCCACTCCTTGCTTAAGGATCCCCTGTATGTCACCATGTGGCCTCACCAAGACTCACCTCATCAGGATAAAGAAGACAGCAGGGACCACTGCAGGAAGCTGAAAGTTTGCTACTTGGGTATATGCTTACAGAGTGTGAGATGCAACTTGTTTCCTAAGGTTCAGGGCTATGAGACTCCAGAATGCATTACAGAAAACATTACTTAGAAGTAGCCTCTGTTGATTTTAAAGAAACTGGTGGGGAGATGACTTTCTGGACTGACTGTGTGAAATTTAAACAGACACAAATGTCAGGGAAGAAGGCCCAGGCTGCTCCCGTGGAGCCTCACAGGATGGCAATACAGAGGAGTGGCCATAGTGTTCTGGGGTCTGACCCTCAGCCATGCAGGTCCCAAGAGAGGATTTTGTCTGTGTTGCTGGGTGATTAGGTTGAAACTGACCTGTGCTAACCAAACTCTCAAACAAAACCCACATTTATTTATTTGTAACAGGTACAGAATAAGCCTTTCCAAGGATCTCCAAACTTGTTTCCTCAATCTTGGACACATTCTGCCCATTATCAAGGTACCTGGGAGACCAAATTCATGATCAGAATGTTGCTTGTGAACAAGGATTCAGAGCAAAAACATTTCATAACCTTAAGGGGTGCAGCATCCAGATACTGGAGCAGACTTCTGAATGAAATGTACTTTCTAGATTATCTGAACAGGAGTAGCTACCAAGAAACGTGTCTCTCTCCTCTGGAAAGTGTTAGAGAATCACAACAAATTCTCACTGCCTGGCCTCCCCTTACCTCAATATGTGCAGATTATCTAGCTGCCACACCTCCACTCACACGATTCCCCTTTTTCTTCAGATGGATCACAGTTCCTGCTGCCTTGTAATCTATTCAGTCATTTTCCTGACCCTTTTTACCTGGCTCATCTTAACTATCCCCAATCTTTGTTGCTGTTCATTACCAGCTCTCAGAGATGGTTACTGATGGTTGCTGTTGTCAGTGACTCGTTGGTTCTTACTAGCTCCTCTGATGGAATAGTTTTCGAGTTCTGGGGACACTTTAATGCATGCATGACAAGCTCCTACAGCCCTCCTGGAGGCTGGAAGATGCCTCCTGCAGCCATGTTCAGCACCAATTGTTCTGTGCATCTGTGGAAGGAGCTTGTAATGTGTTTTATTTATTTTGTCTCCACACGTTCTCACCTTCCTAGAGGAAGAGGTGAATAAACTGCCCCGCCTATCCTCACAAGAAAGTAATTTTTTCACCTTAGGTGGGCCATCTGCTTCTTCTAACAACTCTGCTTTGCCTTGAATTGAATACATCTTGTCCCAGGCATTTTGCCAGCTGTAGGCTCCAGGAAATGGAGCAACTAAAAGTGGTTTCCTTATGATGTCGAGGTCTTATTATTTTCTTTCTTTCTTTCTTTTTTTTTTTTTTTTTGGAAATGCAACTTATGAGATCAACCCAAAGGAAATTGTGCATCTGTATCCATAAGGGTGGTTGTTCACAGAGTGGCAGGAGTCTCTGAGCAACAATCTAAGCTGTATATGAATTTCTTAAGAACTAATCCCATTGCACATGTTGGTAGATGTTGCAGGGGCCTGATAGATGGGGGAAATTGAGTATTTCCTTTAGGACTCAAAAGAGACTCCTAAACTGGAGATTCTCAACCTGGGATGCAGATCCAATTCACCTGCGAGGTTTTCAGCCTTCATGCCTTAGTCCCACTCAACTGGCTGCTTCTTGTGCCCAGCTGTGTGGAGAACAACTCTCCTAAGCCACTAGGAATCAAAGCTCCCAAGTTATTGGGAAAAAAAATTACCCGGGGCAAAGAGCCAGAATGTGCAGTCTTAATTCAGAAGATGGTGAGCAGTGGGAGGCAACAGTAACCTGACGTTGTTTTCTGATGTGATCATTCACAGACTCTGGATTATAGCAAGGAGTAAGTCACAAAGAGCATGAGGCAGCCTTGGGCTGGAGATCACGGGCCACTCAGGCCAATGGAGGGGAATTTTTCCTGCTTCAGCTCAGAAACAGAGTATCAGCCAGGGCAGCATCACTTGAGTGATGTTAAGAGGCAAAGCAAAACAGAAGCTCCTTCCAGGAATCAATGCATCAACATGGGAGCCATTTTATGGAGGTAAGAAACAGAAGAAAAAATGGTAGGGATCATGAGATAGAAGAAAACGGCATTCATGGGCTTGTTCGAACATAAATATGAGAGAAGGCCTTGAGATTTGCAGAACTACTCAGAAGAGATGGGGCCATGGCTGATATTCAGCCAGTACACACAGGCATGATGTTACTGCAGGTTGAAATTGGAAATCCTGCCCTGATGGTTGGTAAGTAGCTTAAGTTAGACCACATGCCACCAAATGACATCATGCAGTGGCTACTGCATGGGTGGTTTTGGGACTTGGGACTGGTGCATCTGCACTGGGCAGCATGAGGTAAGACCAAGGTGGAAGCTGGGACAGACGCAGTGCCTACTTGCTGCTCAGGAGGGGTCCAGGGTTGGCAGGAGTAGCAGAACAAGTTGGGCTAGTGACAGTGTTGCAGATGGGGCAGAAGCAAAAGTTCTCTGGGTACAGATGACATGAGAAACATTAGCATTCTAAATACGAGGGGCACCCCACCCAATCGCTCTCCTGCTGAGGCATGTGCCTGGGCCCACACCTGATAACCATCTACACAAGGAGAAGCTACTGGACGCATTTAGTACAGTTTCCTCCGTACAACTATAGCTTAGAGACAAGCAGCATTTAGTTTAGTGAGAGCTTACCAAACATAAGACCATACCAGTAATTTCTAAAAATCGATAATGATTTAAAAATTATTAGAATGATTTGATGAAAATGTTGCCTTGTAAGCTACATTACACTATAAAGTTTCGTGATACATAGTTTAGTTTAAAGAATAGAAAGGAAATATTTTTAATTTTTATTTATATACAGATTTATAGAAATACATTTATTTATAAAACATATGCCACCATATAGGTTACTAAATATGTTGCAATTTGTCCTCAGATTGAGCAATGTGGAACTAGGGAGATGGTGATTCAGCTGATGTGGTTTGAGATAGCTGTACCCCTGACCCCAATTCTGGGTTGATCCAACCTGGGAAAAGATAAGTTTTACTTGATTTACAAATAAAACATTATTTACTGTTTGCTGCTGAGGACTGAGCCCACCAAACCTAGTCAGTAGTTCCAAGTCATCACTGTTCTTATACTTCCTGAATCTCTGTAGCCACAAGGTACAAACTGTACAAAAGAAATGGTTAAGTTAGGCTTTTAGTGTCTTTGCCAGGACAGTGTTAGATGAGAAGTCCATTCATTTGACAAATAGTTATTGAATACTTAAATAGTGTCTGGCACAGTTCTAGACACTGAGGATGCATAAGACAATAAAACAGGAAATCCCTGCTCTCATGTAGCCAATGAGCAATTGCAGGTGGTGGGCATTATTCAAAGGCTAATAATGATAGATGGAGCTAAGGAGAAAGTTGGAATCCCATCTCAGCACTGTCTCACTGCACATTCTGCCCTCCTTGGGTTAGAGTCACTAGAGCAACACGATTAACAGCACAGAACCATGGAACTAGTCTAAGCTGAGATAGTCAAACAACTATATGGGTGGGTGCCAGGAAAGGGCCTCTTCTCCCCATGTGCTGCTCCTTTGTCATGACCTAGTATCTAAAATTCTGTCACTGGAGAATCATTTTCTATTATAACAAGGGTTCCTTGGAATCCAGTCTCTTGAGATACATTGAGTTTTTAAAAAGTTCAGTAGTCAAATTTAGCAAACCCTTCAGCTCTTAGAGATTCACAATGAATTAGCATATTAAATATAATCTGTATGGATCTGTATCAGTTTAGGATGAAAAATTTGGGCATCTCTCTTTATTTTTCCAATTCCTTGCTTAAGCCTCCATTCCTCCATATAGTAGGTAATTTGGTTTCACTTTCTTAAGGAACCTTCATTCTCTCTGTTGTACAGAAACCTGGGAATTAACTTAATCCAAAGGTAGTAGTCTTCTTTCAGAAGTCCATGTGACCAGTCCATTAACAGGTTCTGGTTTTAAACATCACTTCTATACAATGTCACTGTTGAAAACTGGTTCCATCTGGCTTCAGTGAGTCCTTGTCTTGCTTGGCCTTGCCGCTATGGAACACTGCGCAGGCAGCAGGGTAGCACTGTGCGTATGAACTCCCAAGGCAACAGCTTATTGGATTTACACTCACACAATCAGCCACTGTTCCCTAAACACGACAGCTTTGCCAAAGTGGCTGGGTATAATTGGGCTTCTAACCACAGCTACACACAGGATCTAGAACAAGCTGTCCCCACAAACCTCGAGGCTCAGTTGAACCTGTCACTGAGCCAGACTCTCTCTTCTTGGGAGACCTTAGTCAGGGCTATCTTAGCCCTTTAGAAAGTTTTACCTAGGTTGAATCTCAAATGGGATGGAGATCCCTAGCCCAGGTCTTCATCCCTTTCCTCCTGGAGGATCTTTGGCACTCGGTAAGTTTATTTTGCCATGTCAGGAGGATACTGAAAAGAACAACCATTGTAAGACCACAGAATGTTCTTTTTCCAGAGACATGTATATCCACTCACCTAATATTGGCATACTTAAGTGTATGCAGGGAGGCCAGACGCAGTGGCTCACATCTGTAATCCCAGCATTTTGGGAGGACGAGGCAGATGAATCATTTGAGGTCCGGAGTTCAAGACCAGCCTGGGCAACATGGTGAAACCCTGTCTCTACTAAAAATACAAACATTAGCTGGGCATAGTGGCGCATGCCTGTAATCGCAGCTACTCGGGAGGCTGAGGCAGGAGAATCACTTGAGCCTGGGAGGCAGAGGTTGCAGTGAGCTGAGATTGCGCCATTGCACTCCAGCATGGGTGACAGAGCGAGACTCTGTCTCAAAAAAAAAAAAAAAAAAGTATGCAGGGAACTACCAATGAAGATCCAGGGAATTCATGTCTTAGTCTATATTGCTGCTTCTCCAGCTTCAAATGGGACATGAGTCACAACCTGGAAGGATACAGAGCATAGCACAGATAGTTTCATGGGAGCAAAAGGATAGGAAGAGAGATGGAGAAAGAGAGAGAAAGATGAAAAGCAAAGGACAGAAAGAGATCCTAGAACAGGAGAGGCAGCTAAGCATGCCCTTAGAGGCAGCTAAGGGGCCCTCTGTCACATAGGGAAGGGGTATGAAAAAAGAGGTAGAAGGAAGATTTCCACTGTTATAATGTCAAAAGGGACATGGTCTACCACAGAAGCTCCCATCTAATGCATCATAACATGTGATTTGCTTCAGGGAGAATCACATTCCCAGGAATTATGCTAAACTAAAGCCCTAAAACCTCCAGGTTTATTGGTTAAAAAGTCCTCACCTCTCAGTGAGGCAGGATTCTAATGGAGAAATCTCAGAACCTTTAAATCGGGAAAGAAAATCCCGTCATTTTCTGAGATAGCTTTAGACTCATTAATTTTCCTTTCTTTTCATTCTTTTTTTTTTTTTTTTTTTTTTTTTTTTTGAGACGCTGGATGCAGTGGAGCGAACTCGGCTCACTGTAAGCTCCGCCTCCCGGGTTCATGCCATTCTCCTGCCTCAGCCTCCGGAGTAGCTGCAACCACAGGCGCCCACCACGCCACCACGCCGGGCTAATTTTTTTGTATTTTTAGTAGAGACGGGGTTTCACCGTGTTAGCCAGGATAGTTTCGATCTCCTGACCTCGTGATCCGCCCGTCTCGGCCTCCCAAAGTGCTGGGATTACAGGCGTGAGTCACAGCGCCTGGCAGACTCATTAATTTTCCGACACTAAAATGGTCAAAATCTCTATGGGGAGGGGAAAGACATTGAACTTATGTGATATTCTTAAACCCTTCATTCTCACTGATACTTCTCCTTCTCTATTTTCTCAAATATTTTACATAAAGTAACTTAAGACATAAAATAAACCATAGACATAAGATAGCTTAAGACACACAATAAACCACTTAAAATTGTTAAATCTTTCTGATGTCAAGATATTTACACTTGAGCCATCCTGGACCAATCAACACAAGTCACTAACATAGAGTGAGGAAGCAGAGTAAAAATTCTGCAAGGTGGTAACAATCTGGGGGCAATTTTTGTTAATTCATCCCCAAAGAAGGAGGCTTATTTAGAATATTAGTATTAAAGGCAAAGATTAATTTGATCAAATTGTCGTTTGATAGAAGACAGTGTTATAGAAAGGTGTGGTTTTTTTGTAGAATTGTTACTATGCTTTAAGCTTTCAGTGGACAGAGGTGACTCTCTAACACATACCCAATCCTCTGGAATAACAAGTTATATTTCAACAGGATTATACCGTATGTAATATAGTTCATGTGTTTAGAGATTAAATATCCAGAGAAAATATCATCATTGCCTATATCCTGGCATTTCATGTGTCCTATCTGATATGTATTCACATAAAGGGAGCAAGTTTTAGTTATCTAATACTGTGTGGTTTTTATTATTTCAATTTGAAAATGCTTCTATTTAGATTTCCAGATATATAATTTTTAATATGTTTTATTAGTAAAGAATTAATAAAGGAACAATTTTATAGCAAATTTAACACCTATAAATTTCTCTGTTTGCAATGTAAAAGAAACAACTTCCACAGACCACAGGTCTGCTCAAATTTCAAAGAATGTTAAATGAAATACTTCTAAACTGTCCTAAAGTTACCTTATTCCACAAAATAATTGCAGGTTCATTGTTCACACTTTTATATAAAATGGTATCTGATTCTGGATGGATTTATTATATGAATGTGTTTATTATTTTTAAGGTAGCTATATTTGAGAAGCCATATAAAGGCTAGATTATTACAAATTATGATTTTAATTGACCTGAAAAATAAATGTTAAAAAGATATTGAAAACTTATGTCCACACAAAACCTGCATACAAATGTTTATAGCACCCCTATTCTTTTTTTTTTTTTTTTTTTTTTTTTTTGACAAAGTCTCACTCTGTTGCCCAGGCTGGAGTGCAGTGGTGCTATCTCGGCTCACTGCAACCTCCACCTCCCAAGTTCAAGTGATTCTCCTTTCTCAGCCTCTCCAGTAGCTGGGACTACAGGGTGCCTGCCAACATGCCCGGTTAATTTTTTTTTTTTTTTTTTTGTATTTTTAGTAGAGATGGGGTTTCACCATGTTGGTCAGGCTGGTCTCAATCTCCTGACCTCAGGTGACCTGCCCACCTCGGCCTCCTAAAGTGCTGGGATTACAAGTGTGAACCACTGTGTCCAGCCCCAGCACCTCTATTCTTTTTTTTGAGATGGATCTCGCTCTGTCGCCCAGGCTGGAGTACAGTGGCACGATCTCAGCTCACTGCAACCTCCACCTCCCAGGTTCAAACAATTCTCCTGTCTCAGCGTCCTGAGAAGCTGGGGTCACAGGCATGTACCACCATGCCTGGCTAATTTTTGTATTTTTAGTAGAGACAGGGTTTCACTATGTTGGCCAGGCTGGTCTCAAACTCCTGACCTCAGATGATCCGCCCATCTCATTCTCCCAAAGTGCTGAGATTACAGGCATGAGCCTCCATGCCCAGAGCGCACTTCTG
Source organism: Papio anubis (assembly GCF_008728515.1). Taxonomy (NCBI): domain Eukaryota; kingdom Metazoa; phylum Chordata; class Mammalia; order Primates; family Cercopithecidae; genus Papio; species Papio anubis. The sequence continues at coordinate 16,246,522 of NC_044978.1, forward strand.
TTCTTAATTTCCAAAAACTGTAAGCAACCAAGATGTCCTCCAACAAGTGAAAGTGTAAACAAACTAGTATATCAATACAATGGAATATTATTCAGTGATAAAAATAAATTATCAAGCCATGAAAATACATAGATGAATCTTAAATGTATATTGCTAAGTGAAAAAAGCCAGTATGTAATGGCTACATACTACATGATTCCAATTATATGACATTCTAGAAGGGGTAAAACTATAGAGACGGTTAAAAGATCAATGGCTACCAGGAGTTCAGGGTAGGAGGGAGGGGAGGTTTGAATAGGTAAAGCACAGGAGGTATTTTAGGGCAGAGAGACTATTCTGTGTCATAATATAATGGTATGTACAAGAAACTATGCACTTGTCAAAACCCATAGACCTTTTCAGCACAAAGACTGAACCTTAATGCATGCAAATTATGAACAATTATTTAGGAGGTTGGACAATCCCAGGATGAAAACAGAATGTGACAAAACAATCTAACTTTATTACTCATGTATGAAACAAGCTCACTGAAAGGTGTAGTGAGGGGGAAGTTGCAGACCTATGTAACTCTGGAAATGAGTGGAGTCTATCAAACTAAAGGTAAAAGACGCTGTATATAAACACTGTATTCCAGTTGATAAAATTGTTTACCATGAGGTATGTGTTAACAATTCTGATGCTGCTATATGTGTATACTGGAAATGAATGATTAAATAAGTGGCTGATGGTAGGAGTTAGGTTCCCACTGCTGGAGCAGGAGGTTACAGATGAGCAAGAGGAGGAGGCTCAAATGATTCATGTAGTAATGGATTAGAGTTGGAGCTATCAGTATAAACTCATGTTTAGGTTATAATAGATACAGACGGTTATGCATAGCAATATTTATAGATATGTGTATTTACACAGGTTGGTATACACAGTATATTTCCTTGCTCTGTCAGCTGAGAGGAATGAGAAGCTATGACACACCAGTACAAATGAGCACACCTACCTCCCAGATCTTGGTTTCTAATTTATTCTTCAATGAAAGGAACTAGGGCTCCTTGGAGAAATGGCTGATTATAGTACTGGGACAGGAAATACACAAGATGAGCCTGGAGCAATCTTTTAGCGCCAGAAAGGAAGAAAGTACTCAAAAACAAAAACCA